>NC_135389.1:6385167-6985167 GCF_051989625.1 Stigmatopora argus | reverse complement strand
GACTCAGCTCGAACCTCAAACTTTTTGTCCACAAGAAAGAGACATGTTGCATAAAGACCTGCTTTTGTGTGCCACTCAATGAATAAACAGCAAAAGTGCTGACATAAGTGTCTATATAAAATACGCTTATTCAATATTTCTTCCTGAATGTGCACTTTGATTAATGTATGTACAGTGTGTATGGAAAACATCATCAAATGGAGTAACCATTAAAAATAGTACATTTGGTTTTAAAACTAATATTTTATGCATCTTCTGAATCTAGAAGAATTAAACTCCAGAATCAGATGTGCATGGAAAAGTTATTTTGGCAGAAAATTGGAGCAAAACTGCCAACTCAGTTCCTGTAGATATGTGATTTTGAGAAAGTGTCCAGAAATGGACAGAGAAAGTGGCAATATAGAACAATGAGGAAACAGAAATCACCAACAAAGTCAGTTATTTTCAGAAAAAATGACGACTTATTCAGAGGTCACCACAATATTGATTTTCCTATTTTTGATACTGAGAAGGGCATAGTAATTTGACGATCTGTTAACAATCATTATCTTAATGAGCACTGCTGTGACGACATAACCTACCTCTGGAAAAGGAATGTCTAAAACTGCCAGAGAAGGTCAATGCCAAAGAGATGTTCAATTATGAGAGCTCAGGGCTGATATTTGCGACCAACTATATACACTTCACGTTTAAAGTGCTAAGGAAAGCCAGAAAGCCAGCCAAAAAAGATGGAATCAATCCCAGCTGACTTTGGGCAAAAGACAGACCACACCTTAGACTGGTCATCAAAATTATAATCTGTATCTGAATTACTTAACTTGAATCTGAATTATTTCACCAGAATTAATTAATTAGAAGTTAGTTTAATTCAATTTTATGTTTTCCCATTTATTTTGTAATACTAAAAATCAAATTGATCAAATTTTTCTTCAGTTGACTCTGTTAACAGGCTCGTCATTGGGACACGCTGCAATGTCTGAAAGTCTGGCAAGGGCTGAGATGTCAACAAATACAGTAATGGTACTTTAAAATACATTTAAAAAATTAATTAATCTTTTGTTCGCCGTTGTTAACGTTTTAACTATTCAAAAAATATGCTATGCAAATTGTTTTGTTCAGTCAGCAAGCGAGAAACCTAAAATAAGGGAGGTTTTTCAAACATGTATGACAAAATAGCTTGTTGACATCTGCCACCAATTATCATGTTGGAAAAATGACATGCCGCCCGGTTAGCGCATCGGTCTCACAGTTCTGGGCTCCCGAGTTCAAATTCAGGTCGGTTCTCCTGTGTGGAGTATGCATGTTCTCCCTGGGCCTGCATGGGTTTTATCCAGGTACTCCAATTTCCTCCCACTTTCCAGAAAACATGCATAGTAGGCTATTTGGACACACTAAATTGCCCCTAGGTATGAGTGTGAGCGTGAAAGGTTGTCCATCTCCTCATGACCTGCAATTGGCAGGCCACCGATTCAGGGTGTCTCTCACCTCATGCCCGAAAGTCAGCTGGGATAGGCTCCAGCACCCCCTGCGACTCTTGATGAATGAATGAACTTATGACATTGTATGCACTTTTGTTGAAGGAACTTTGATTAAAAATGAACCACAGTGTTTATATAGGGGATGGATTGAGGGAATCAGGGGAGGTTTAATACAACTCAAGTTTATCTTAAGATGGCCATATGCCTACTGAGAGCCAGCCTATGAATGTTGTATTATAGGAAGGGTGTATTTACAGTGTTATAAAACAAACAATTTCTCTCACAAGACCCATTTGAAGGCTGACTGTGATTGTATCACTGCACGTCACACTGTCTGAATAACTATTGGTATTTGTCGCAAAGCATGAGGAAAAATGGGATTAATAAAAGGGGCCAAAAAGTGGTCTATTCTTTTTATGTGTGTGCGAGTCTAAGGCATGGGGAGGCTAATACAGACTATCGCTACAATGCAGGGAGAACTTCCAAAAGAACTGGTCAAGCTGATGACCCTTCCTTCCATTTAATAGTTTCTTCATTAGTCAAGTTACTCTGCAGCAAACTTCATAGCCAAGCTGAAGCTACTGTCAGACCATTGTCATTTCTGAGACAGTGTTGTCAGTATTATTGACAAGATTGATGTGAAACTTCGGCATCGAACGGGAAAGGAGCTGCTACTGACATTCAAGAAAGGAACAACGTTTTTCTAGAGCAGGGTTGAATGCAAATGATTGCACACCATGTGTGCCACAAAGTGCAAAAGTTTGGATAAGCAGGGAAAAGATCTGCAGCGACAACCACCGATTCTCAAGGAGTGAATGACCAAGAAGCAGTCTGTACATTATAGTCACATTCACACGGTAGGGTATCATAATTGTGATGGAATCAGTAGCTCCAGCATCAGTTATCTATTGAAGTGCCCTTCAAAGTAAATGAAGACCTGAGAGGACTACCATGAATCCATCAATATTCTAGCTCACAAGTCCTACACTTAAAAAGGAACATTCTGTACAAATTTGGTTCTTGTGGTCTTTGTCGCTGATGGTGAGAGGGCATGAAGCTGAAGACACAAAAAGAAAGCAAACCATGCCTTTTCAGCTGGAAGCACTACAAAAAAATGGACATAATTGGAATGCCATCAGCAACAGGAGTGGTTATCATTGAGGATTGAGTTGTGAACACTCAAAGACTACCGTATTTTCACGACTATAAGGTGCACCCTCAATGAATGACACATTTTATTTTTTCCATATATAAGGCGCACCGCATTGTAAGGCGCACCGCTCCGCATTACACTGGTCTACCGCAACGCATTATATGGGTCTACAGTAGAGGCTGGGGTTACGTTATGCATCCACTAGATCAGGGGTCGAGAACAGTTTTGACGAAGAGAGCCATAAACAATTCATATTTTCAAACATTATTCCTTGAGAGCCATACTCATAATTTAAAAGTAAAAATACATGAAAATGTGCATTTATTAATAATTTCACCACTTTGAAAGTAAAAAAGTATCTGAATTCTTTTAAGAATATTTTTTCACTGTTGCTAATCAATGAGTATCAATGAGCATAAGCATGCAGAAGAGTATAATTAAGAAAAAATATGATTAAAAAGGCGCTAGAGATAGTGTCGGCGCCACAGTGTGACGCTCTCATTGGTGTGTTCGGGGCTTAGGTGGTCTCTCACCAGCGGTTCCCATATTTTACCACACAGGTTAGCAGAGAGCCATATACACCCATCAAAAGAGCCACATATGGCTCCCGAGCCATAGGTTCCCTACCCCTGCACTAGATGGTGCTGCGCTAAAGGGAATGTCTTTAAAATTTGATTGATAGATTACAAATCAGCTTTCTGACAACTCCATTCACTCCCAACATGAATAAACAACACTTTTTTTATTTTCCCCGTGGTTAAAGTATTAGTATTTTCGTGACACAGCAATAGCATAATAACTCATGTTGAACAGGTGAGCGAATGCGGCATCCAACATGCACGTATACATATATATATATATATATATATATATATATATATATATAGTTCGCAGTCTAGCTTTGCTCTGTTGACGCCAATCTAGCGGCTGGAGTTATTTTGCCAATCCACCCGGAATGACGGCGAACATAGAATTAATGTGCTAGATCGAGCTCAACCAAAATGAAACGCCATTTTATATATATCAGCATTCACTGAGCACCGGAAACAGAGTCGGGGGCTGCTTGCCGTAGTTGCGAGAGCCGTTGCGACTCAATATTGATCCATATATTATATATATATATATATATATATATATATATATATATATATATATATATATATATATATATATATATATATATATAGTTCGCAGTCTAGCTCTGAATGGTCTGTTGACGCCAATCTAGCAGCTGGAGTTCTTTTGTCAATCCACCCGGAACGACGGCGAGCACCAAATTAGTGTGCTCGCCGTCATAATGGGTGTATTGACAAAAGAACTACATATGCCAGCATGAACCGCACACGGGGGAAAATGAAGTCGCAGGCTGCTTACCGTAGTTGTGAGACCTGTAGAGGATGGTGTACCCTATTGACTGATTTATTTTATTTTATCGTGATAACAATTTTAATATTGGTACATATATAAGGCGCACTGTCTTTTTGGAGAAAATTTAAGACTTTTAAGTGCGCCTTATAGTCGTGAAAATATGGTAAACTCCATGTCAATCAACTATTTTTTTATATAAAAACAAGATCAGTGTCCTATGTATGAAAGATGAAGTCGAGACCCTGTTGCATCATTAGCAGAGGATGACCATTATTGATTCTATTCAGATTTCCATGTTGGTATCTCTTTTTTTTTTGCAGTTTTGAAGAAAGACAAACTAAATTATGTTAAGGTGGAAATCTTACAGTGGCTAAACCTAAGGAGTACTAAGGACCCATTAGCAATCTGTCTACACATGTATGATTCACGCACAGGCGGATTAAAAGTCTAAATTCTTAAACTAATGTTGAGTCACAAAACAACAACAAATACCTCATTTCACTTACTTTCCACAACAGTCAGGATGCAAGTTTTACATTGGAGAGCAATTACAAACAGCTACTTAGTAGAGAAGTTGTCAAGTGTCTTGAGAGAAATAACAGAAAAGCAAACAGCTTGCAGACCACCACTGCTCTGAGTTGAATTTGAGAATTGGCTTCCCATTAATGGAGCAGATGCTTCTGGTGATGGGGGATGCACACTTCGAATGGTAAGAAGCCCATATCATAAGCAACATAACAGCCCCCGCACCCAAAGACACAGTCCATCAGCAGCCAGAAATGCTGGTTAATAAAAATTAGCAACGAGTCCACCTAGCACAAAGGCTGTGATACAGCATTAAGGACATAATATACAGTCGAACCCAACCTATACGTGAGCTCACTCATTTGCAGAATTTTTGTATGAAACATAACTCAATTAGGCGGCCCGGCAAAAAAATGCACTCAATGTCATTGGCAACCAGTCCAAAAGCATACTCACAGTATAGTAATCTTCTTTTTGTAAAATAATGTTATCACAGCTGTAGATTTACAGTATTTATTATATATTGGGTTTTTACAGTATTTATTATATATTGGGTTGGTCAGTGATACATACCTGTCAACCTCTGCCGATAACTGCCCTTATAAATGATTATGATTCCCCTTACAAACCCCCAAAAAACCTTACAAACACCGTACGAGTCGTACGGTGTTTGTAAGGTTTTTTGGGGGTTTGTAAGGGGAATCATAATCATTTATAAGGGCAGTTATTGGCAGAGGTTGACAGGTATGGTGATAGGTTCATTAATAGTTATAACTCCAACAGTCAGGTTTTGTTGGATGTTTTCCCCTGTGTGGTCTGTCCTTGTGATTGCCCATTGGGTTCACCTGTCATTGCCCCGCCCCTGCTGTATCTCCTGCTTCCTGCCTCTTGTGTGACCCAGGTGTTTCTGATGGTCTCGTCAATCATACAGATTTCAGCCCATTTTTTAACTTAATATGCAGCGCTTCAATAGTAGTAGCGTGAATGTCAATTATTGCAGTGTTACTTTACTAGAAGCATGTTGCCTTATTTGTCTGCCAGTTTTTAAACTAGTCTTTCTAATTCCAGACATCAAAAGCAGTACAAGCGTGAGAAAAATATATTAATAATAAATCAACCCTTTCCCAGTACACTGCAGTGGTTCTGCAACGTCAATTAATAAATTAGTAGTGTTGACAAAGGGTGTACTGTTACATGATCCATCTAACGCACAGGCATCAAAGTGGCAGCCAAATCTGGCCCGCCACATCATTTTGTGCAGCACGAGAAAGTAAATCATGAGTGCCGACTTTATATTTTAAGATCATATTCAAATGAAGATTATAGATGTATATTATATTTCCTGATTTTGCCCTTTTTAAATCAATAATTGAATTTTTATTCAATTATTTTCTTTCTTTTTAGTTCAAAAAGCATTTTGTAAAATCTAAAAATAAAAATATTAAAATATTTTGTTTTCCACTTTAATATTGAACATTATTAAAAAAATAGTTTCCTTTTGAAATGAAAAACAAATGATTAAAAGATGTTTTCCCTAATAAACATTATTATTTAAAAAATTAATATTTAGGGATTTTGATCGATTTCTTTTGATTCAATTTTAAAAAATCAAAAAAACTCTAAATATGTATATCTAAAATGGTCCAGCCCACACGAAATCGAGTTGACATTAATGCGGCCCGCGAACCAACCCAAGTTTGACACCCTTGATCTAATGCAAGGAATACATGCTAAAACTGCTTTAAACATTCAAGAGTTTGCTCGAGAACATCGACTGAATCGTGTTCTTCTTCCAAATGTATATTACGAATAAGAGAAGGGTGTTTAGACTTTAGACTGCTAAATTCCAGTGTACCAATTAAATGGAACGGGTGGCCCGGTGGAAAGTGGTTAGCGCGTCGGCCTCACAGCTCTGGGGTCCTGGGTTCAAATCCAGGTCATGTCTATCTATGTGGAGTTTGCATGTTCTCCCCGGGTCTGCGTGGGTTTCCCCCCACATTCCAAAGACATGCATGGTAGGCTGATTGGACACTCTAAATTGCCCCCAGGTATGGGTGTGAGCGTGCATGGTTGTCCGTCTCCTTGTGCCCTGCGATCGGCTGGCCACCGATTCAGGGTGTCCCCCACCTCTGGCCCGGAATCAGCTGGGATAGGCTCCAGCACCCCACGACCCTAATGAGGATGAAGCGGTTAAGAAAATGAGATGAGATGAGAGATTAAATGGAGCTTCAGTGCGCGTAAGTGCGCACTACATACTGGACGGACGTCTTGATACAGTTTTGTGCAAGGGCTCGGTCGTACTCACATCCAGGATAACGGAGATCCCTCTCCGCGGCTCCGGAGCGAAGAACTGCTCCTGAGCCACAGCCACCTCCTCCTTGCTGGAGGCAAACTCCCGGCTGGAGATGTTCTTGTTGTCGCTCATTTTGGTGACGATCCAGCGGACGAGCCCGTCAATTCCACCGGGCTGGGCGCCGCTGTTTCCGGACTGTGCTGCCGTTTCGGACTCGCTGTCCTGACCGGCTACGAGCTGGGTCTGATCGCGGCTTTCTTGGGCTCGAAGTTTGGCTTGTTCTTTGTTCAGCAGTTTGTGGACTCCGTCCCTGCAGTAGCGCGCTGCCTGCTCACACATCCTTTTGCTCCGGAGCGCTCATGCTGCGCTCAATGGGGGAGACGACCCCCCCGCCCTCCACCTCCCTTCCCGGTTACATCACAACCCCACCCTAAAACAGATTACTACTGTAAGGAATTCACCATTTATTTTACTGCTATTGGGAGTAGTATTAGCTGGTGATAATACAGAGAAGCTATGTGTCATTGACAGGCAGATCTCTCATCTCTGGACCATGCGAATGTTCAAAGGTTGAGTTCCTCTAACTTTTGCAATTATGTTTTTGCTTAATCACATACAATTTATTTTTAATTTATACAGCGAAAGAAAAATGCAGCAAACTGGATTGCCAATTAACCCTTTCAATGGCAGCTGAATGTATTCGGGGTGTAACTTGTTTTTATCATGGGGCGCAGGAATAACATTGCATGCCAGTTTTTTTTAAATTATATTTTATATAAATAAATAAATATATATATATATAAATAAAATATAGTTAAAAAATGGCATGCAATGTTATCCTGAATTGGTGATTTTAAGCTTATATATTTTATATTTATAAAATTACAAGGTGATGACAATGAATATATTTACAATGAATTAAAAACAGAAATACCCTTTGGTTATGACATCATTATAAAACTCTGAAGTAGTTGTTTTAATTCATCGTATTTAACTAACTTCCTGCCATTGACAACAAAAGACGTCCAATCCATTCGACAAGGGAGGAGTGGCAGTGAATGTTCATGTTTCTGTGACATCGCTTGATAGCCTTTCCGGGCCAAAATGTTTTGAACGTATAGTGTCGTCTATGGCAGCCACTGAGTTAAGTGTAAATGTCCGATAAAAGGTTACTCAAACGCAATGCGTATTTTAATGCTAGTTTTGGGTCTGCAATTTATTAGTACGTGTTTAATATAACACTGATATTTTACAAGTACACAATAGTAGTAGTTATGGTGAGTGGATTCCCAATCACACACAATTATTGCAATGACTAGCTACCGTTAATTGTACAATTGTACATTGTACCTGTCTTTTCCATCTTCTTTGAAACGTATCCGTACGTTCTAAAAGCAACAACTAATTACTTTATTAGAACAGCTACAAACGTCTCTCCTCCTGTCAAACATACTATGCTAGTATACATACAGATCCAAATGCAAAGCATCAATAGTGGAATGAAAATACACGAACGCCCCCGTGTGGTCGTTATTCATAAAACCAAGTGCAACCGCAAATTGCTTCTCGGTGCATTTTTGCGACATCTATTATCCTGACTATCAGAAGTTCAAATTTGTCCTCTGTAGAGGACATTTGTAAACCTAAATATCTCCCACCCAGTGCATCCAATCGAATTACCTCCTTCAGTGCTTTATATAGGACATTCAGACCTTTCCAATTATACCAAATTTCTTTTGCAGTATTCCAATTATACTTCACATAGAATGGGGAATTTCAAAATAAATGTGATTGGACAACGTTTTTTTTCTTGGTAGTCAGGAGGATATGCAGTAATATTTTTCTTGGAGGTTGTAGGCTCTTCATTTTCTGATTATTTCACATTCATTTTGATAAATGATTGTTTGTTTTTTCTTCTTGTGTAGCCTGTCACTAAAAGTCTAATTTGGTAGTGGAAGGCATCCATTGGGGTCAGCAAAGAGTTTTGTTGGGATTATTTTGTGCCAGCATGGCCTGTAAATAAATATGTAAGTGGAATGTGTGTGTATGTGTTTTTGGGACTAGCACAACTCCAGCAAGTTTCCTCTCAAGTAATAAATCCATGAAGTTTTACTTTGTCCCTCTGTGCACTGGTTAGAGATGGTCAGTTTGCCTACACTCGCCCCTGGTGATCCTCCTTCAGGAGCCGCAAAGTACACCTGAATGGCCTGTGTTTTTTTGGATAGGATGGTATCAGCGGCTTTGACTGTAAAACAGGGGTTGTCCACCTGCGGAAAATACCACTGTTAAGTTATGAATATATTTCACGCCAATAGACATCATTTGTAAAAACTGCAGTTACTAGCAAGTCAAATCATCCAGAAGTACCTGAAAAGAAAAGAGTGTCGTCTGCAAGAACACATTTTTGAAAGGAATTGGGATGCTCCGGCCATTCCTAATGTTGAAGGGGCCTTGTGTTTTGGCAGGCAGACCATCTCCGTGTAATAGAAAGATGTATTCCCCGCCAATTCCAGAAGTAAGCTGAAGCTGGCCTTTCACCTCTCCAAGCTGATAAGGCTCAAAACAAACCTCCACACTGACTTGTGATCCTGTCTGGTTACCTGGCAAGGCAGCCACAGTCTTGTTCACAAGGAAGGCCGGGCAGTCAATCTGCAGTACGGTGAGAAAAAAACAGGAAAGACAACAAAAAACAAAAAAAAATGTTGAAGAAATGTTACCATATTTACTCATACAAGGCGCCTCCGTGTATAAGCTGCACCCTTAAAATTGCCTGAAAATTGTTGAATTGTACTATTTCTCGGGTATAAGCCGCCCCCTGATTCACAATTTCCATCTCCATATTCATGGTTTTAATAGGGGGTACAAATGTGGTATTTCTGAGATACTGTATGAATCAAAAGCACATTATTCGGGTCAATATCATAAGGAATTAATTCATCCGGTAATGGTTGTTTTCTTACTGCAAAACAGAAAATAACCAACAAATAGGAAATGTTACTTTCCCGACATCTACTGGTGAAAAAGAGTATAGCAAGTCTTGTGAACATAATAGCCATACTTTTGATTCAGTCCTCATTTTTTGAGTTACAAATACGGCTTATATGCGAGAAAATACGGTAATTAGTTTACAATTAAAAGCAGATCCCAAAGGACTGTAGAAGTCTAGTTGCCTGCCTTCGAACCTGTCCAAGCCCCAATTGGCTACAGGAAAGCAGTGCAATTGAAAAACTGCAGCATAGCATTTATGTTATAGGTTTTCATGAAAATACATTAAGGATAATTGTAGAATATTTTAGACACCCTTATTCCTTGTCATACAAAAATTAGCCGTTTAGGGGCAAAGTTCTAATGCAAGTTTTGTGAAATCAATTTCACACATAGGTTTCTGCCAAGGTGAGAACATTTACGTAGGCTATATATAAAAAAATAGCATGTTGTCAGCTTGTAGTGTGAAGATTGCCATTTAACAGAAATTTAACATCCGACTCAGGCAAGGCCAACTTGTCAAAGCATCATCCTGTGTGCACAGTGCTCATGGCCTCGATGTCCAAATCCGAGGCTTATTTCGTTTTCATGGGGAAGCAATGAAGACAAGATGAGCAGTCCCCGACCAAACGAAAATACTTGGTTAATGTCACATGGAAGGGGTGTACTTAAGAAAGACACAGCTGTTTGCATATAGATCATTTAAATGTCACACTCTTCTCATTTGTAGGATTTATAGTTCAACTCCACACTGCCTTCTTACCTTGCAAGCATATTCAGTTTTGAAGTGGGAGAAGTTTAGAAACTTAACAGCAACAGTGTGGCTGGTTCCTATGGAAGCGCTGAATCGGACAGTCTTCTCTGGTGGCTGAGGCAGAGCTCGCAAAAAGAGACCATAGTGGAAGTAACCGAGTTCACTACAAAACAGAGACAGTCTGGAGGTTGTCTCGGCAACCCGGAGTGGCTGGTAGTCGAAGGTCAGAGCACTCTAAAGAGATAGCACACATAAAGAGCCTGTGGGATTACAGCAATGCATGTGGATGTATGACCAGGAGCGAGAGTTTACCTTTGACATTCCAGGCACAGTGTGCAGACTTGGAGCACTGACTTCAGGGCATTTACAGTCAACAGTGAGACAGATTGGTGTGCTCAGTGGGTTCTCCACTTCTATGGTGGCGTAAGTTTTTTCACGAACATTAGACACAAGTTCTACTGTGGACAAGTCTGTCGGGCTGGTAACCTTGAAGTTAATCATGTAGAACAAGTACTCTCCCGATGCCTCGTTCAGAAATGTCACCTGACATGAACGGATGGGATTAATCACTTCGTATAGTTAACTGAGAATGCAAATACAGTGGTACCTCGACCTACGATCAGCTCTACCTACGACATGCTTGAGGTACGATGAAAATTTCGATCGCATAATTCGCCCAACATACGATCAAAATTTCGAGATGCGACCAAGCCAGGTGGCCGTGACATGAGAGGCTGTTTATCATTGTAGCGCACTGTCTTTTTTGCCGCATCTCTTTCGTGTATAACAGATATCTACGAGCACTGAACGATTTATTCAGACTCGTTTCTCCTACGCATCGACCAGGAAACGCACAGCGCGCATGCGCGGGCAAAAAGAGGGCTTTCTGGGTAATGAAGTATACTCGTGCACACAACACCGATAGCCAATAGCACCCTTTCTCAGAATAAAACTTCAATACCCACAATCAATATGTGGGTAAGCTCAGATGCATTTCCTGTTATTCCTTCCTTAGCCTTAGCTCCCGCGACCGCTCATTCAAGACTACTTCTTGTTGGCAAGTGTTTGTGCGTTATCCTATTGTGAGGACATTTGTGTGCATCATTTTCGGAATATTTTGAAGGGAATACAACAGCAAACAGCCCATCGATAGCGAACGTGAGGGTGGAGGTGTGGCAAACAACTAACCCGGCCAGAACGAAAGTAATTTTTTTTTAAAACAAAATTAGAAGTTTTGTGTGAAGTTACATTAAACGTATGTTTGAGTGTCTGTATATATTAATCCAAGTTAATTTAAATTTATTTGTTGCGTTACGAGTGCGTTGTCGTGGAAAGTACTCGCTCCCGTCGGCGAAATCCGCCCAATTTTAGTTATATTAAACACATTTTATTACTATTAAACCACTAGTTATGTGTTACTTTGTTAATAGATGGCGAATTAGAAGAAATAAAACATTTTTTCCAATCCAATATCCTGTTTTTGGTGTTTTTTCAGAGGGTTGGAACGAATTAATTTGTTTTTAATTCATTTCAATGGGAAACGTTCGCTCGAGTTACGAAAAGCTCGACATACGATCTCAGTCCCGGAACGGATTAAGATCGTATGTCGAGGTACCACTGTAACTGTGTTTGTGCTCAAACCTTTGCGTTGTACTGGCCCTCTCTGAAAACGTAAAAATGAATCTTGTAGTCTTTCTTCGACAGAGCAGGGACATCAATGTATTCGCGACCCTTCAGTGATACGGTCATATCCGGATTTTCAGGTCTAAGAAACTCTTTAATAACAAGGAACCTGGCCAAAAAGAAAAAAAAAACTGTTGAGACTCCATCAATAAAAGTAAGTGTAGTTCATGTGGATAGCTATTTAGCATAATAGCTCCAAAGTTCTGATGTTGTGGGATTGAACCCAAGCTCCATCCCTTGTAAGGTTTATTTGCTGGAATTTTGTTAAGCAATTTACAACAATGAAAACGACAGAGGATTTCGGAATATAAAACCAAACACAGGTAACCCTGCAGTTAATGGTTCAGTAGTGCTAATATGTATTTTAGGGTTCATACATACAATGTGGAGAACTGGACCTATAGTCCAGTAAAGTCGATCAAGAATTTAGCAAGAAATACAGTTTTCTTGTCAAATGTCATAGGGGCAACTTATAGTCAGATGGACCTTATATTCCAAAAATTATGGAATTTCGACATTGACAGCGGATGGACTTTTGGCTTATCCCATCCTTCCTTGTGATTGGTAACATGTTGGTGGTCTGTAATACCCTTTGTCATATGCAACTGTGTTGAAGTATATCAGTATTCATGTGCATGGCTAGAACTGACATAAAATAATCACTCCTCTTGTAAGTGGTGCCATTTTTTTGTGTAAATATTTCTCCATTATCAATGGTGCGGAAAATTTACAATTTGCATACTTAAACACTACTTATTTCACATGTATGTTTTTACACATTGTGTTGTTCGTCCTATGAAAATATTCCCCTGCTGAAGTTTAACCCGGCGTACTATGGACTAGGTGCGTTAAACGTTGAACTGGTTGCCAGCCAATCACAGTGTAGACACTTTGTTTGGATGGAATTAGGGTAACAATATAAACCCGAATCATCTTATTTCTTGTGTATATGTAAATAATGAAATGAAATGGGTGCAAATAAAGATGTAAAGAAAAAACATGCTTTACCGTTTCTGCTTTGAGAGCCAGTTGGTCACAGGGAGTATCTGTGTGTGATGTGTCTTGGCAGGCAGTTCATGTACAATTGTGCTCTCTGCTTTAGGAGAGTCTGCAGTCCCTTGTAGCGAGTAAAGCATGCCAGCCCCATTTGGAAATGAGAAAAATATTGACCCCTGAAAATGAAATAGAAATAAAGAGCTCAAAGTATTACATAAAGGTCATAGAATAGAGCAGTTTTGTTGTGCAGAAGTCAGGATAATAAGCAGCCGACAATATGAAAATATGTTAGAATCCATATTGTGGCCGGAACCAATAAACAGAGGTCCTTCACCCCATAAAATTATAAAATCCTTAAATGCGTCTCCAAGTGGTAGAACAAAATCCATCAAACATGACAATGAAACTAGTAATACAAAATCCGACCCAGGGAAGGGAGACCAAGAGTCATTTCTCCTTCTGGGGAATTGTACATCTGAATCACCAGTTGCAGAGCAGTACAGTAATAGCTTGTTTATCACGGTTAAAGGTTTCCAAGACCTGCCACAATAGGTGAATAACTACGGTGTGTCTATTTATAATTATTTGGACTTAAAACATTTAGTGAGCAAGCCATGTGCTACTTATAAAACATTTAGTTACTCCTAACCCAGACCGTGCATCCCTGGATGGGTTGTGGGGGTTGCTGGAGCCTATCCCAGCTGATTTTGGGTGAAAAGCAGACCACACCCAAGACTGGTCGCCAGTCAGCCGTGGGGCACTGCGAGACAGGCAACCACTCACAATCATACCGCCATCCAGCAGGAATCGTTCCTACGGCCACACCAAAGTCAAGCAAGTGAACCACTACACAACGGGTTTTCAAACCAGTGCTCAAGGGCTACAGTGCGTGCACTTTTGAACCAATCTGGTGTCGTAAAATTGTAATCAGTTGATCTCAGCGAGGTGATGTCTCTTTCAGAAGTCTCAGTGGTTAAACAATCCATGCTGGATCAGTTGGAACAAAAATTTCACCCACTGCAGACCTTTGTGGAATAGTTTGGAGACCTCTGGACTACAACATTGGGTGCCATTACATAAAACATGTTTTTTTAATTATTTTATCTTGTCTTGTTCAGTATATTTCACCACATCCATTCATCCATTCATTAATTGCGAATCTACAATGTAAAGTGCATTGTAGGTAATTCAGGGTAATTAAAAAAAAGGGTCAAAATCCTTCATCATAGTTTGGAGCTGTTATTCAATCTTTCATGTTATAGATATTTGCTGGAAGTGCTTAAGCATTGAGTTTGTATTTGACATACCACAACCTCCTGTAAATATCAATGACATGGAAGATCATATCATAAGTACTGCAACATGGTAGACCGTGACATAATTACATGAACAGGAATTTTTGGGAGGAATTTTCAAAAGTTTTTTCATTCTAGACATATCATGGGATGGTTTCACTGGATTCCTGAATATACTTAGTTTTATACACCTGTGGCCATGAAATTGATTGTAAAACCTAATTCAGATTATTAGGTTGGACAAGCAATTATAAATTGTTGTTGTCAAATTGAGTGCTCATTTACCAAGTGTTTATTTCCATCAACTGTCATGGTTAGTGGTCGATAAGTGACTTCATATACGTTGGGTTGAAGAGGCTCAAGAACCACAGATGGTGCAGCTCTCCAATGCTTGCCATTGATGACGGGCCGTATGCTGCAACGTTGGTTTGTGGGGTTGAAAACAGACAACGTCTGAGTGTGTGCGCTACGCACTGGGCAGGAAAAACTGATAATCTGGAAGTGGATAAAAGGAAAATATAACAATTAACAGGGTAAACTAATGGCACTAATACTTCACAAGGATCATGGGAGTTGCTGGAGCCTGTCCCATGACATAGAAATCATATAAATAGTATTCAAACCTCTTTGTTGGAGGCAGCTGCAATGCAGGAACCAGTCACAGTGAGAGTAATTGGCGAAGAGCCGTCAATGCAGCAAGTCAAATTTTCATATCTTGAATCATTATTCAAGCGAACAGGTGCAAATGTTAATTCTAAGGGAACCTCTGCCCCCGGCTGGATTGAGCCTTTAGCTGGCTGGATAGACAACTCTGGAGGAAACTCTTCTGTTTTCCATTGGAACCTGTTGATTTGGTCAAAAAGGATAAGGCGCCTGGTTTAAAAATCAAATCATTCAGCTAAAACCTTCTACCTTTACAAAATAATAACAGAGCTTACCGTGCACAAATTTCTCCATTGTTGATTATGACAACTTTCTTTTTGGCCTGGCAGTGTTGGACAATTGCTCCAAAACCAAGGTGGTCTTGTTCTAGACGCACCGCTACCCCCTGCAAGTATGAATCAGAATGATATATGAAACAACCATAACACCATTTTTCATTTTGATATATTCAGATCTCGATTTCTTATTTTGACATGTTTCATTTTAATTGCAATCCACTAAATAAGTTCACACACTGTAAACATAGATTCTGTGCTGGAGACATCAGAACTGATCATAACCCTCCATCATTCCCTCCCTACATCAGAGTTTAAGGTTTTCCTTCCACGTACAGTAATTTGAACTTTACCTGGCAGCAACCATGGATGGTCAGCAAGGGGTGAAAATAGCTGTCAATCACAGCTTGCAGTTCAGCAATAAAAGGAGCAATACGCTGATGAGGTGTGAACAGGATCTCAACACTACATGAACCTTGAAGAGCTTTGAGGTACATCTCGGTTGCTGGACTGAATGACAAGTCCTGCAGGCAAAGATCAAATATATCAAAATCTCCAACAATAGTGTACTAATATGTTGTGCTTAGCTTATTCTCTAATTCATGCTCCTTACCCTTGAATCCATATGTGTTTTTTTTGTGTCTAGCTGCAAGGCGAAGGAAACGTCTAAAATGCTGCGGTTGACTAACTGGACCCGTCTAATCACTCTCTGACCTGGTGAAATATTTCCAAGTTTCACCTTCTGGTGCTTTGGTGCCAATACTCCCAACTAGAAAATATGATACAAATGTGCAATAGTTGGATGAAAGTTGTTTATCTGATTTCAGTCAGCCATTAAAAAGGAGGAGATATTCCTCTTGTGTGTAGCACATGGCTTGTTCACCTTCACTTCAATTCCCTGTCCCCAAATATCCACTTGTTCTTTGATGCAACTGTTTATTAAGAAGATAACATTTTCGTGATAACGTCGCGGCTCACGGGGATAAAACGTGATGGGAATTTCCACCAGTGCGCCAGGGGTCAGAACGTCCGGTTGGAATTCAATTTCCAGGAATGAGCACTTTTTGGTTTCACACTTGACACTGAGGAAAAGAATGACTTGCATTTATAACCAGGTCTGTGGATTTTATATTAGTTAATGGAAACATGCTGGGACAACTAACCTGATGTCCCTGTTACCTCTATTTTTCAACACAAGAATGTGGGATGCTGGCACCATGCCAG
The DNA here is from genome assembly GCF_051989625.1 of Stigmatopora argus. NCBI lineage: Eukaryota > Metazoa > Chordata > Actinopteri > Syngnathiformes > Syngnathidae > Stigmatopora > Stigmatopora argus. The sequence continues at coordinate 6,968,475 of NC_135389.1, read as the reverse complement.
GACAATATACAAAATTCTTGCCAAAGTTGTACTTTTTGAAAGAGAATTCGAGTTCTGGTGCCACACCACTGCCTTCAATAGAAATGCTGAATAATGGCCCTTTAATTACCTTAAAAGAGAGAAGGAGTCTGTATTAAGTACATAGAAAAATATGTTGAGTTGAATGGATCTGGTCCCCAAATCCCCAAAAGAGGCGCTGCTTTGTTAATTTCAAGAACATTCTGTGTTCAATATTACCCACATTCATTTCACAATCTCGCATACCTCCACTTATTCATTCAATTTATTAACTATGTGTCATTTGTTGAACCTTTCTGAATGTATACATTTCATTTAATTCTGATAAACAAGTTATGAAACCACATTGTTTTTCTATACTTCCAAGCCTGTGTTATTAGACCATTTTCCTCCATATTCACATTTTTTTAATGGGTAATTGCATCTTACCTTTATAATCAGTCTGACATCTTTAAGAGTGCAACTGCCCCGTGGAGAAAAGAAGAGTGCTGACGGCAGCTTCTCTCCGACAGCTACTGTAGAATTTTTCGGTTTTGTTACCAGGTGTTGAAGAAGCTCACTTGGACCTTCCAGTTCAAAGATGGCATCCATGCTGTGCCGTCCTGTATTGGTCACCAGGATATTAAAGGTAGCTTGCTCCGAAATGCCCACCTATATGCAAATGCATCAAGTCAGATGACAAAATACTCATCTAACATGAGTTGTATTATTTATTATGTGGTACCAGAATCATTGCTGTGCTTTTACATTCACATATAGTTCAAATATTAGTGGTTTTACATGTAGTAATTGAAATTGGTTACCTTTCCAAAGTTCAAAATATTTGAGTTGTTGTCAGGACTTAGCTCTCTAAGTCCTCCATCTGGATTTTCCACTTGCACAGAAGCCGTAATTGCGAAACAATTTGCTTTGCAAGTGAGAATGAGTGGCTTTGATTTCCTCTTGACCCTCAGAGTTAATTTGAAGCTCACATAACCTTGTCGGCAAGGACTGAAGGACACTGACAAGGGCAACCTGCATCATATTTCTCAGTTTAAACCTTTATATGTCGAAGTTGGTTCCGTTCTAAAAAATGTTGCATTGTTACAATGCCTACGTGATCAAAGTCACTCACCTATCTTTGGCTGCCACTGTGCCGGACATTGGCTGAAAAGTGAGACTGGACTCTTGGTCATCACAGTGTAAAGATGGCTGTAATACTGTGAAGTGAAAGGACTCATCCTCTCCGTTCACTAAATCCACTGTTTTCGAAACTTTGTTACCTACAGAAAACACCAAAAATATTAAACAATTTGCAGAAAATCTTAGTACAGTGTATCTCTATTTATGAATGCTTCTACATATGAAATATTCAGGTTACATTTCAAAAGCCTTGATGGATTTTTTTTTTGTCCAGAATATGAACAAAAATCTGAAATATAAAAAATGGCTAGAAATGTCGCTCTTTAAGAACTTCTTTCCCAATGTGGATCTTTGACTATGACATCCTCTCAACGCTGTCTTTTGTTTTAGGAGAGGTGTTAAGAACATATGACAGATTTCTGTTTTACAGTAGTATTTGTAACATGCCACTCGGAAATACTGACAAGGTGCACAAATGTTAATCGCCGATAAGTGTCGGCACTAGCACTATGCCGTAGGAAGTTTATGTCAACGAGTAACCGCAAATCTACAGAAAATTGTCTAAAGCACTAGTACTTCTCCTTACGAATTCTTCTACATTTAAAATATTCAGCTCATGATAGGCTTTTATTTTGAAACTTTTTGTTCCAAGATACGGAATCCAAATCCAAGTTACAAAACATGAAACGAAACAAAAATCCACCAAATGTAACTACTCTTGTATCCTGTATTGAAATTGGCATGATAGAGGTGCTTTGCCAATCTCCCAACACCTCACTGGTCACACATTGGCTGTTTCTCAAACCCCCACTGGCCTCATTTTCCCTCGGACTGAGCTCCAGCTCCGTGATGTTGGAAACGAGTTTAGCGCGCTGAAGGTAGTCGCGAGAGCCAGAAAGGCTCAGATTGTTCTCAAGCAAGAATATTCACTACTTGAGAACAACTGCATTATGAAGAAAAGTCCAACCATTTAAAGACATTACTATTTGACAGTCACATATTTAATAATTTTCTCATTTAAATCCATTCCATAGCCAAAATATTAATAGAATGTGGAGAACTTCATTGCAAGTGACGTAAGACCTCTCACCTTTGGGTAAAGGAAATTGCCATGTAAACTTAAGATCAATTCAGAAAACTTAATTTGTTTCTAGTTAAAATAGAATTATTAGAATAATCTGATGTCACACAAAATGTGCTAAGCAGTATGCACAATTGATTATATAATTAAGTAATTAATTAATTAATTACTTAATTAATTAATTACCTGATAATTGAGATCTAATTTTAAGTGCAAACAAATAGTATTTGTCATTTGATACATTGCAGGAAGGAGCACTAAAACAAATAAAGGTATTTTATATATGATGAAGTGGTGTTATTGTGTGGTGACATACCAATAAGTTGTTCGCCAAAATCAATGTGAGGTTTGTCAAAATAGATGAGCGGTTCTTTTGTGGAGCCCACACAAAGGAAGGATACAGACACAGACAGCGTTTCAATCACAAAGCTCCAGAACGACTCAACATCGTTCACATGCTCAGCCACATATCTAAAGCACATCTGTTAACAACAAAAAAGAGATCATGTTGGAAGTTAATTAATGTTTAGAAAAAAATGACAAAGGATGAAGAATTATGATGAAATAAACTTAGGGCACAAGGTTAAGTAGTTTCTCTGCGATTAGCTGGCCACCAATTCAGGGTATCCCCCAACTCGTGCCCAAAGTCAGCTAGGATAAGTCTAGCACCCCCTGCTACCCTTCTGAGGATAAGCGGTTCAGAAAATGACTACATGAAAAAAGGTTAAGTAGTTAAGCAAAACTGAAAGCTACAATTGTGAGGTTCTGAAATTGAATCTTCGTTTAGATTGGGAGCTTGTGAGTTGCTCCACCTTTGTGTCAAATTTCTGTTTACTCTGGTTTCTGCTCAAATTTCTCCCCCCAAAAAATCTACATTGCCAAAGTGTGAATGGTTGTTTTAATGAGTCAGACTGCAGTGGCTGATCCAATTAGGAAATGTGGTATATAAAAGAACAATGATGGGTAGTTAGGTAAAAGTAGTATGATATAAGCATATTGTCACAAAATATAATGTAGCCATTGGTCGTTGGTCTGTGTCTTACCTCTGACCTCTCGCCAGGCAGAATGGTCCCAAATGGAGTGAGGCAGGTAAATTGACTGGTACCAGTGTCTTCACACTTCCACAGAAATGAGTATGGTTCAGTGGTTGGGTTTAACACAGTAAAACCTCTGCAAGGAGAACAAAGCATGCAGTTGATCCCAATTCACGTTCAGGTATTGTAGTCATTACCCTAATTTATAATTAACTTAAGCAACCTATAATATCAATATATAGAGTAGTATTTCCATTAACCTTTTTGCTGGAGTATAAAGGCCCAGGGTTGTGCATTCAATCACTCTGATGGTGGGCTCCAAATAAGTCCTGAACACAGGGTTGCGTCTGCTTCCACTGACATAGTCAGAATCTTCGAGGTCAAAGTGGCAATGTGGCAATATACTGCGCCCATAAAATGAGATAGATGGAGCCGAAGTCCCAGCACGTAAGTTAGGTATACTGGGGAAAAAAGAAAAATACAGGTGTAAATAGGGAGAAATCATTAGGCAATAACGTTGATATTACTTACAGTACATTAAGTAGCAAGACTAGTTCTACCTGATGCGTATGGATGTACAGTTATAGCTTACTGCCAGTTAAATTACCTGCACTTTAATTTGCCTTGAAACTGGCCTGCCTCCAAAGGTGAAAAGCAAACACAGAAATTTTTCACAGCACCAGGAAAAATTGTCCCAACACTTGGCTCCACTGTAAAACGTTGCCAATTGGAGTTTCCTGTCGGAAGAGATCTGTCACCAGACAGAACGCTGAGAGAGTTATCTTCAGTGAAGTCTCTTGGTGACATGCCACCTGGAACAGGATTGATGGTACCCTTTTTATTAGTATGTATATTGTTGACCAGCCACCGCGTTCAAATTTTCATAAAGAAAAGTGATATATTTTACATCATATTGATTTAATATTTTTTTATTGCTGTTATAGATTTCTGAGGTGTTTATCTTGACAGTGTAATCATAAAATACCCAATTTTTCAAACTTTAAGTGGCACCTGCGTATAAATCGCACCAGCCAAAGGAAGATGAAAAACAATATGAGCCGCACTTAACTATTTTTGGGAGTGGATATTTTTTCCATTGGATCAGAAACCAAAAACAAATATACCTTAAAAGTAACAATGGTAAAATGGAGAACAAGCTAAATAGCCATTTGTTAATGTAACAGTTCAGATAACTATAGTCATTACAGGCTGTCGGTAGTCAAAGAGAAAAAAACACAGCCAAACTATAAAAAAAGTGTGACATACAGTCTGTAAATTAAGATAAGATATGACTAAATTAATAATTTGTTGACAATGCGAAGACCATTTGTACCAGCTTGGCACAATAACATAAAGCAGTTTAATAATAAGCAATGAAATACATTTCAAATAATATTTTCTCATTAACCTTCTTGGCTTTGGCTGCTTGGGTTGGTGCTTCGGTCTAACAAGACTTCCCAGGCAAATTCCAGTTTCACCGCACCATCATTAACTATCTGCACTCTGAGCACAGAAAAATTGAAACAGAAAATAAAGATATTGGAGTGGTGGTTGATCCTTTCCAAAGCAGAGTCAGTATGAGGATGTTTTGTAACCCAGCATTCATTTTTATTTCTGGTACTTAAACCCTCGTGAGTGAAGCAGTATGACTTACTCCTGTGAGCTGTTTTGGTAGGCCAAGGTGTCTTTGAATCGGATAGTGTCTGTTTTACAGCTAAACTTCACAAAGTCACAAATTACACTGACACGTAAATGCAAATCCCAGTCTGAGCCTTTAACCACAGCGGATCCTGGCTCAGCAGGTGATTTCTGTACGTAAACATACATAACATTTATGTACATAGATGCATACTGTAAACACATGTAATAACAATATGCATGCCGACATTCAAACCTTGTTCTTTCCAGTTTGTTGTGGCTGTGTCTCTAAAGCCTGCGATATCTTCTTTTGGTCATCCCAGTCAGGAACTTCATCCAATGGATGCTGGAATGTTACCTGACAGATCTTGCATGTAATTTGCTGTTTTAGAACTACTCGGGCTTTAGCACAGAAGGTGACAGTCACTTCTTTGGAGCACCCTGCATGGAGGTGTCCTACCTGTAAAATAATACCACAAACGGGGATCATTGATTTCCAACAAAATAGTCCATATGCACTTTCAAAAACATATTTTTTCAAAGAGATCCCTAATGACCAAGAGGCAGAAATTGGTTATCCACTGTCCTACGAATGGCTATAAAGGAAGCTTTGATGGACCCAGAGGAGAGCTAGTTTCATCTGATTCTCAGCTGAAGAAATGAGAAAGACTTTGACGGATTTAAAAGATGGGTGTGTTATTTTCTCAGCACCATTGTACCTGTTTCAAGTGTATCAGTGTACATTAGCACTTCGCGTGGGACGTAGCTGACATCACAAAATGGCTATTCTTGTAACCAGCATTATTGTTTTGTGTTTTTTAACAATACTTTCACTATTGTATGAAGTTTAAGAAATGTGTGAGTTGCATACTCCAATACTTTGTTCAACCATCAGTCAAATGGAGACCAACTAGCCAAGATGTTGTGTTTCACTTTAAAACATCAATATTTCAAAAGTCATGCTTTTGAAAGTCAAGTAAAGCATTAATGTGTCGGCGTGTTTAAATATTTCTGGTACGAACTGTAGAAATCTTTCACAGACAATCAACTGCATGCCTTTGTTAAGGATTGTTTCTTGCAGTTTAATGTCAAAACCTTTGCATGCTATTGACCAATGAATATTTGATCGCCAACCTCTTGCTTGCCCCCAGGATCTCGCCTTTGCCTCATGTACCTTCTATCATGATTGACATGCTCTGAACACGACGACCTCGCAAACTCTAGACATGAGTAGTCTCTTATGGCTCAGTCTCAAAATATTTAATCTATTTTACCATTTACTAATGATCGCCTGATGGTCTAGGGCAGGGATGGAAAACCGGTCCTCAAGGGCCGCTGTGGGTTCAGGTTTTTGTTCCAACCGATCCAGCACAGACACTTTGACCAATGAGATTTCTGTAGAAAACAAGAAGCACCTGACTGCAATCCACTGATTGCACTTTTAAAACACTAGATTGGTGAAAAGGTGTCCTCTTTATGGGTTGGAATGAAAACCCACACCCACTGTGGCTTTTTCTGGAATAGTTTGCCCAGTTAGGGCTTCACTCGCCTGACTTCGGTGCAGGTAGGCAGCAATTGTGAGTGATTTACGAGGATGCGGGGAGTGGAAGATAAATGAATGAATGACCATTTACTAATAAACTATTTTTACAACTAACCAGCAACACAGATTTGTCTCGAAGGCCTGATTCTGTGCCCTTGGCCCCATCCCCATAACAGCCTTATGTCACTATGTGGTGCTTGTTGGCTGAGTATAGGGTTTTCATTCATTTAGTTTAAGACATTCTATTAACAATCATTTATTTATTTTTATATTTACTTATACAGTATATTATATTTATTTATTATATGAATAGATTAGATTGGATTTGCCACCCGATAGTGCAGTGGTTCTTCCGCCTGACATTAGTGCGGGCAGTCCGGGTTCGATTCCTGAGTATAGGGTTTTCATTCATTTAGTTTAAGACATTCTATTAACAATCATTTATTTATTTTTATATTTACTTATACAGTATATTATATTTATTTATTATATGAATAGATAAGATTGGATTTGCCACCCGATAGTGCAATGGTTCTTCCGCCTGACATTAGTGCGGGCAGTCCGGGTTCGATTCCCACTCGGTGGCAGTGTGAGTGGTTGTCTGTCTCTCTGTGTGCCCTATGACTGACTGACGACCAGTCTAGGGTGTAGTCTGCCTTTCGCTCAAAGACAGTTGGGTTAGGCTCCAGCAACCCCCGCAACTCTTTCGAGGATGGGCGGTTTGAAAGATGAATGAATGAAGGATAGATTAGATTATAAAATATGATTATATAGACTCCACTGTATATCATATTCTAATTCCAGGTTAGGCAGCACGGTGTCGAGTGGTTTGCACGTTTGCTTCACAGTTCTGACATAGAGGGTTCGAATCCCAGTAAATTCCACCCTTCCCGTGTGGAGTTTGCATGTTTTCCCCGTGGCTGCGTGGGTTTTCTCCGGCTTCCCCCCACATCAAACATGCATGGTAGGCCGGTTCAACATTCTAAATTATCCCTGGGTAGGAATGAGAGCGTGAATGGTTGTTCGTCTCATTTCTCCAGCAAGCGACCGATTCAGGGTCCCCTGCCTATGACCAACAGCTGGCAGCAACCCTGCGACCCTTGTGAGGATTAGCATTACAGAAAATGTATTTATGTAATGTATAATTAGTTAGTTAATTGTGAGCACAGAATGTGTATATTTTTTTGAAAGGTTGATGGTATCGTGAGTACCGATTTTTCATCAAAGCCTTGAACAAAGTCAACATTTAAATAAAAAAGGGTGCCATGGTTGAAAAATGAGGAGCACTTCAGAGGACGCTTCTCCAGAGTCTTTACCTGTGGTGAAAAGGTGAGATTGGCATCCTCAGAGGGCCACTCAAACCTCACCACCTGGTTGCTGGTGCTGTGATTTGTCATAGTGAAATTTTCTTTGACAGGACATGCTATATAGCAGTGACCAAAACAAAGCATGTCGGTATAGTCTGATGAGAAAAAAACATATTTTGTTAATTTAATATGGCAAAACTAAACATTTAATTCAATACTTAAGATAAAAATATGTTAATATAACATTACTGCTTCAGAATTGTTGATTAAATTATTGTAATTTCCTGTCAAACCATCAAATTGAAATGAAATTAAACACTATAACACACGATTTGTTCCTGAGATAAGTCCAGAAAAAAAATTAACTTAGTATATTAATATTTCATTCCGTCACAGTTCTGGGGTCCTACTGTGTGGTGGATGCATGTTCTCCCTGGGCCTGCGTGGGTTTTCTCTGGGTACACCGGTTTCTTCCCACATTCCAAAAACATGCATGTTAGGCATGTTGGACACTCTAAATTGCCCTCATGCCCTGCGATTGTCTGGCTACCGATTCAGGGTGTCCCCCGTCTCTGGCCCGAAGTCAGCTGGGATAGGTCCCAGTACACACCCTTGTGAGGATAAGTGGTTCAGAAAATGAATGAATATTTAATTCCTTGGCACAATGACTGTTCATGTATGACTTGACGTTAAGGTTTAGCAATAAAGCACAACTTTCAAGCATTGTATATTTCCATTAATAATCTATTAAGATAGAAATGAACAAAGAAAGATAAGTGTTACCTAAAGATGCCAGCTTTTCATAAGTAAGCCTTGACAAAAGCGTAATATGAAAGCCCGAGAAACAAATTCAACATTATTCAAGTAAAATTTCATTTGTTTAGGACTTACAAAAACATGTTGGTACACTACTACTATTCATTTTCACATTATATTTACTTCTATCTATGCTTTTAATTCTTACCTTCTTCCTCATAGTTTGGATTTATTTCCTGTGGTGGTTTTCTGATGTTTTCAAGGCTGACAAGTTGTTGGTATGCCTCTCCAGTTATTTGTATTGTAGCATTGCTATATTGGCTGCCTTTAACTTGAACTGAAATCTTGTCATCGATCTTCAGAGGTTTATGGGGGGAAAAGAAGGTGACCTCAAATTCAACCTTCTGATTGACATCAAGTTTCATGGACGCCCGGTGAACTAATCGGCATTCTGTTGATGAGAATGACTGAATGAAATTCCTTGCTAGTATTATGAAGATGAAAAATGTGAATAATAAAAAAAGAAAGAATAAACAAACACAATAAGTAAAGCTTATAATTTTGATGTCAATTGTGAAATTTTAATTCGGTGAGTGATTGGTTTATCATAATATTCAGCAATAATCACAGTGTTGGGATTAAAATTAACAGTTTTTGATTTTTTTTTTACCACAGTCAAGGGTGTCCTCAAATTGTGAGAAGTGAATAGCAACACATGTGCTCCCTGGAGCGGTTCTAAGAGTTAAAACGCTATGATGATCCGCCATGTCGACCTGGACCTTTGTAACACAAACATGAAAACAAAGAGTTTGATTTGCACCACATGATAAAAAGTACCCATTGTCTGGCTCCAGACAATCAATACGTACAAATTTTGTTTCTGAATATTGAAAATCAAATGAAGCAATAACAATAAATGCATTCTCTCACCTGAGCTGGCACATTGCCATCATTTAACAGCACCAACGGTAGGGTTTTGGCCCGTCCTACCAATGTGCGTCTGAAGTGCAAGCCTGGACTTGATTTGTTGGCCGGTCGTACCACTGATACAACTGGTAGACAGCCTTCACCACTTATGTCAAACTCCAGGACCTTGCTCTTTAGGTTTGTTGTTATTCTTTAAAGGAGAGATTAAACATAATCAGTATGTGTCTTGTAGAAATAATTCAAAGAGCGATTGGAAAACATCAGACTAGCTTGAGGCATACCTGCTGCTTTTATCAAACGTGGCCTCAAACACAGCATTGTAGAGATGCATCGTAAGTGGTGTGAAACTCAAAGTGGTGAACGCCTGTGACTGGCCGGGAACGAACAGTGTTGGCGAAGACAATTCAAAAACATCCACATTACCGGACATCTGTTAAAAATGAACAAAATTAGAAATAAATAACTGTTTTCACCAAATATATACTCCATGTATAGTATCCACATCTTTACCTTTATGCCAACATATTTGATGCTCAAGTTGAGCATGTAGGGCACCTTGCTGTTGTTGGTGAGTTTTAAGCGAGCCTGTGAAGTTCGCCCCACAAGAACTTTGTTGAAAATAAACTTGTTTTCATCCACGACAAAAACTTGCTCAACACTGAAAAATGGTTCCGCTGATAGCTCGCAAATACTCGGACACAAATGGTGCTCCTCAAAAATAGAGGTCATGTCCAATACGATGCCTGTAATGTAAGAAAAGAAGAAAACATCTTTTAATGAATGAAGCAGAAACAATGTACCTCACCCATGGTGAAGCTGTAAGGAAACCTATCAAACAATAAGACATTTTAACCTGGTTCTCCAGATTAAAAAAGAAAAAAAGAATTAAAGGATGACATTATCAGGCCAGCTGGCTCTACCAATGAGGTGTCTCTTATTATGACAATTTTTTTTCAGGAATTTGGCACCCCTCTTTGCGTCTTGCAACACTGTGTTGTGCTTCACCCTCACCCCATGCATACCAGACCCTGACACACAATGGTACCTCTATTTACAAATGCTTCACTATACAAAATTATCAGGTCACCAAACACTTTGATATGCACTTTATTGTTCCAAGATACGAAAATATCTCCAAATTATGAAACGAAAAATAAAGTAAAACATATTAATATAAGAAAATGCGGCAACACTTACCATTTACTTCATTTTCTACAACCATTATCCAAGCCCAACTCATTATTAATGCCCCTTTCAGCAACACCCACGCTAGATAGCCCATTTCATAACTCTTTACAATCAGCGTGCTGTTGCGCACCCATCAGCCCTTGCGCCCACAAATGCACCAAAAGAGTGAGAGAGTGAGATTGAAGAGCTGTACAGCCAACTTGGTTACAAAATCGCTGAATGATAAAAGGGTGAATGTCTTGGAGAAATCATCACACTGTGTTCAAAGTAATCTCCTTTTAGGCTGATTGTGGTTCAGCCAAATTCTTAAATTGCCTATTGCAATGGTTTATGTTTGAGAAATAAACATTGTCCGCTGTGTTGGGTGGGAAACTGCAGCCATGCTCACTAGGAGAAATTCAGGTTACAATGGCTGGGGGAAGAACTATTTCCAGGAATGTGCATTATCTTTGGTCAATTCTGATCTAGCGTGGAGCAACTTGGAAAAAAAGCCTGAGCAGTTGAACAATTAGAATTTGAATCGATTTAAAGGGGGTCCCACCTGGCCTACAGACTTCAGCTATCAGTTTGTATGGTATGCCTTCAGGGTGATCAGCGGGGTCACGGCCACTGACATCGATGAGCAAACTCTGGCTCCAGCTGCCCAACTGTTCAGCTACACACTCAACCGTCACTGGCTGTCGAGATCGAGGCTGCATTGTTCCAGTGCAAGGGAACACTGCAAACACCCCTGTGCTGAGTCGATTCTGGAAATTCATAAAAAAAGAAAGAAAGGGTAGTATTTAAAATGTGTGGTAATTAAATTAAATACAATCGGCATTATTCATTCATCTTCCATACTGTGCATTCTCGCAAGGGTTGCTGGAGACTATCCCATCTGACTTCAGGCAGACTACACCCTACATCTCGTAGGGTACACGAGAGACAGACAACCATTCGCACTCACAATCACAACCGAGAGGGAATTGATCCCACACTTGCCTGCACCGAAGTCAGGGAAGTGGACCCCTACACCATCAGGTGTTATTTAATATTATGGAGCCACGAAAAGTAATTTTCCAATATCAGATTAGATTAGATTAAACTTTATTCAACCCGTACTCGGGAAATCCACTTTGTTGCAGTCTTTGTTGCAGTAGCAAGAAGGTGAAAACACAGACACAGGAAAACATATTGTAGACTTAAATAAGATAAACTGTATATATATAATATATATATAGTTTGATACATACTATTTGTGGTCTACCGGTACACAAGTTTGATACGTACTGTTTGTGGTAAACAGTAACTTGGATGACTTTGGAACTTATAATTACAGTGATTAATTCATCTAAAAGTAGGCCCACAAACAAAATACACGACCTAGCACAGCTAAATTGACATAAATTTGCTTGTAAATCAGTTTTAGCAATTGAATACAAATGCAGGGACCTCATGTTTTATGATACTGTATTGCATGGCACCACAGTAGAGAAAATGAATCAATAGAATAATTAAAACCATAATACGAAGGATTAAAGGTTGCCCATTAAGTAAGCTATTTACATTGGAAGCCCTTACCTGTGAGACAGAATCTTTCTGAAAGGACTCACTCCTCATTTTTGATCCGGCTGCATGAGACTTCTCTGAAACACTTTCTCGAGCGGTTTTCTTTCCACTGTGAATAGTGCAAGATAACAACGTACAATATAATCCTACACAGTACAAGTATATAAAAGTGATTAAAAACAAAAAATTGAAAAATGAAAATGGAATGAACTGCTCATTACACACTTTTCTGTTTAAATGTTGTGATGCTGCAGCACTACATACCCCTGCTTTATCCGTGGACAAATGTCAATGCCCACACAGGAGATGGTGTAATAGGTCTCAAATATTCCATTGTTCTCAATAATAAAGGTCTGGGTTTTTTTAGATCCATAGACCAGAGGACCAAAGTTGATGTCACATGAAGGTGAGATTGTGTACCTACAACAGACATAGTATACAATGACACAATATTCTAATAATTTGTAATTAACAAAATTGCAAAGCTTTTTTTTATCAATGTTTGCAATTTTGCCTTATGTGAGAATCCGTTCTTTACACAAAATGCATTAATTCTCCACCCAAAAATCTAACCTGCAGAAGACGGACTGGACCGTAACATTGATAGGCAAAATAGCTACAATGTGCCCTGCTTCCCCAATGGTGGGTTCAATCACCTGCAATGTAAAGGTACAATGAAATCACCAATATTTTACGAACATCCAGAAGTTTAAAATGTAAGTATCATCATACTATCATCCTACCATGAAAGATAATATCCTAAAATGCAAAATACCCTTTTAAACAAAATGTAAAATCATGAAAAAATAAATAAAATGGCATTAGATTATATGAAAAAGTTGTTACTTAAAATAAATTCAGGACTTCATGTAATTGGAGGATTGAGCTATCTAGATGTGGGTCTCAGTCTGTGTTTACAGGGAATTCATCCCTAATGTGTAAATTGGAATAATAATGAAATAATGCCAAAAATCAAGAACCATATGCCCCAAATCATACTTGACAAGAGAGGACAGGCTTGTCAATGATGGAGACTTCCTTCTTGGGTTTGCAGACAATCTGAATCGATGTGTACTTTTTGCGAGGAATTAAGGTGCCCGTTGAAGGAGACATTGAGAAGGCTGAGATTAAGGTGGGGTTTTTTTCTCCAACTAAAATCCTTGAAAAATCATTTGCAAAATGAATGGATGAGATTATAAAAATACACATCACCATTTGGATGTCTGAATGCTAGTAAAATATAATAATGGTACAATGTAAAAACAATGCAGTTGAAACTCACTTGTATATAAACTCATATTTTCCTTGATTTTTTAGTTTGATGGTACGTTCTACTTCTTCAAATACTTTTATAGTTCCAAAGTCCAAACAGGCATCTGAAATAAAAAAATAAATAAAAATAAATAAATGTGTTGCGTGTTCGTGAATTAGCAAAACTATACAATATCAGTCATTGTGTCACTGAAGTATTGTAATTTGTGGTTTGGGATGACGGATTTATTAGACTATTGCACACAAAAACAGACACACATCCTTGAGTTTTAAGACATCCGTTTGCTCTCCTCACCCCCCAAGCCAACTAAAAGTCAAAGGGATGGAAGGTTAGTGCAAGCACTTAATTGGCAGCTGTGCCCCTCTGTGCCACATCTTTTAGCTACCTGCTATTTATGGTATTTTTGTGTTGCTTTTGTTTTAATGGGCAGTTTTCTCAATTTCCCTTGGTTTTCCTTCCCAGCCTACTGGTTCTTGTTTGTCATGTATTAAGCCAGGGCCCCTTGTTGTTGTACTGTACAAACACATCAGGACCATTGTAAGCTCTTTGGATTCATACCTGGTGTGATGTCCATTGCTATATCAAAGGCTTCCGCAGAAACCTGGATTTTATCAGTGTATAACACGCCCAAAATGTTTTCTGCATCTGACACCTGAAGATTTTAGAATAAAAAGAAAACAAAGTGACAGAACTATGCTGTTATATACTAATCCCTCAATACAGTGTAACATATTCCAACATGTAAATGGAAAATAATATCATACCTCAAGGCGTAACTGCTTTTTAATATTCAATGGTTTTTTGGCCATAAAATGCATTGTCAAAAGAAGAGAGGAATTAGGAAAGATAACACTCTGCTCCTGAGATACACTGAATTCATCGCCGAGTTCATCTAAGCCATGAAGTCTCCAAGATATTGAAAGAGGGGTCCTGTTGTGAAGTTTAACACTTCGACTCTCCTGCCTTTAGTGCAAAAGTGACATTATGAGTTATATGGAAACAAAACAAAAAAACATGACGAAACAGGCTGATGGACACGTATTTAAAACATCTCTATTGTCTGTTACCTATGAAGTAAGACCCTGTTGAAATTGAGACGCTTGCTTTCTAGCTCAAGCTCTGGTCGCACTCCAAAGCAGGAGAGAGCAATAGTGAAAACTTCTGGATTGTCTTTGACACAGCACACAATATTGTCCTTGATTTCGCCAGGTGTTGTTGGGTAAGCCCAGACTGTCAACTCCTGGCAAGGTGGAATACGTTCAATGCAAAAACAGTGTTCACTCAGAAATCATTTGAGACAAATCAAATTGATTTTTTTTCACAATAAATAACTTTGGCATTGCGTCTGACTTCACACACTGCATGCTTAAATTTCTCAGTGATGAGCAAATTTGGTTCCTCTTCCTTATATCTAGGACAGGCAATGCACCATAATCTTGCATATAAAGGCAATGTAAAGATGGCTGCCCTATGGCTTTAAACGGGTTGCCCGATGGCGCCTTTTTTTTTCAAATTAACATGCATCTGCATATTAATCCAAAATGCTTCCAAACCAGGGGTGGACAAACTATCCCACCAAGGGCCGCAGTATGTGCAGGTTTTGTTCCAACACATCAAGAGAAAACATCCTCGCCAATCTGGTGGCCTCTCTGACCAATTTGCCCACCCCTGCTCTAAACCCTAAATGGCCCCCATGCCCGTTGCAACAGTGTGGATGTCTAGTTCTGTGCTGCTCACGAAAATATACCCCTTTGTCATAAATGTTACCTGTTCATGGTCAGGTTGTAGAGTCATGTTGGGAGGATCTAGCATATATGTAGTTGCCTGGGTGTCATTTTGGAAGTAAAACTGAATCTCAGCCTCAAGTCCTGAATTATTTTTGATCACCATTCTTTCTGTGTTTTCTGGGTACCGACTGTCCTTGTATCTGCAGAAAGACAGATACTGTCATGTGATGTTGTGCTGGAAGGTAAACACAACACAGGCCTAATTATATATTAACACCTGTCTCTGGTCTTGCTACAGAGTAATGGACCAAATTCATAGAATCCAGGATTGACAACATAGGTCCTCTTAAGGCCTTGGGTTAATTTTGGCACTTCTCGACAATAGGGAAAAAGAACCCTGTATAAACATAGAAAACATGATTTCAGAACATATATTGATAGAAAACTTGCTATGTAGACGGAAGTAAATTGTAATATAAATTCTTAGAATTATTTGACTACAACATATTGCAACAATATTAATGATAATGACAAAAATACAATAACTGACTTGTAATCTTTGCAGAATGATGGATATGTGCAAATTCCTTTGCAGAATAGTTGGTAGATTTTGTGAGTCCCAAGGAGCTCAAAGTTGAACATTTGTTCAAAATCTCCAGGAGAGCTGGAGTAAAACCATATTTTCATTACAACTTGACCATGAGCTGGTACAACCCAGCGGAATGTTGTGAGACTGCAAACAAAGAGACAAACATAAAGAAATTGATTCATACGATACTAAAGAAAAAGGTATAAATGGCATATGCTTTCAGAATGTAAGTGCTACTAGCGCGGTGTATTGGAGCCTATTCCGGTTGATGACGCAGATGTGGGACACACCCTGAAATGTTTGCCAGATAATCACAAACCACATGTTGGGATGCTTGTCTTGGTGCCTTGAGGTCCACCATCCCCTTTGCCACCACGCATTAGGTGGCTGAGTGTTTAGTGTGTAGGCTTGTGCAGATGAGTGATGCCAAGAGCAGGGAAAGCACTCCCAAGCAGCATTACTTTCGAGCCATACTTGGAGTTTACTTCATCACCAGATGAACAACTCCACTTCATGAGTCGGTGCATCAGCTTAATAGGGTGTGTTAACAACGCAGATCAATACTGTAATGTATTATGAAGAGTCCAGTTCAGATTTTAGATTACAGTCCTACCTCTACTTACAAAATTAATTGGTTCCAGAACTTTTTTCGTAACTTGAAAATTTCGTAAGTAGAGCATTTCTTTAATGCAAAAATTGGAGAAAATTATAAGGAAATGAATTATTAATGTCTTATAATTAATAACAAGCATACAAAATCTATCCGTGTTGAAACGCAGGGGAACAAGAGGAAGCTAACTGTAGGCAACACAAACACGAACACATGAAAACACATCTCAGAGGATGCTATTGCCATTGCTCTACATACAGCACTGAGCCACCTGGAACACCATGGGAACTACGTGAGGATGCTCTTCATTGACTATAGCTCAGCCTTCAACACCATAAAACCGGACATTCTGACTGACAAACTCTCCCACCTTGGACTATCCTCTTCAATCTGCTGCTGGATAAAGAACTTCTTGACCAACCGACCACAAACTGTTAGACTTGGTCCCCACCTCTCTTCCTCCATTACACTGAGCACTGGCTCCCCTCAAGGCTGTGTACTGAGTCCTCTTCTGTACTCTCTGTACACATACGACTTTACACCCACCCACCAGTCTAACGCCATCATCAAATTCGCTGACGACACCACTGTGGTCGGACTCATCTCAGGAGGGGATGAGTCGGCCTACAGAGATGAGGTCAACAAACTGTCTTCGTGGTGCTCGGTGAACAATCTCACACTGAACACCATGAAAACTAAAGAAATAATCCTGGATTTTCGCAAACACGGCACAGATCTGGCCCCACTCCTCATAAATGGAGTATGTGTATACAGGGTCCAGTCCTTTAAATTCCTGGAGCTCCACGTCACGGATAAGCTCTCATGGTCTACAAACATCACGGCAGTAGTGAAGAAGGCTCAGAAACGACTCCATTTCCTCAGGGTACTTAGGAGGAACAACTTGGACACCAAGCTTCTGATAACCTTCTATAGAACCACTGTAGAGAGCATCCTGGCGTACTGCATCACAGTGTGGTATGCTGGAAGCACGGCGGCAGACAAAAAGGCCATGCAGAAAGTGATTAACACTGCCCAGAGGATTGTCGGCTGCTCTCTGCCCTCACTGGAAGACATTGCCAGCCCTTGTTACCTCAGCAGAGCCAGGAACATCATAGGGGACCCATACCACCCTGGTCACAATCTGTTCCAGCTGCTGCCCTCTGGCAGACGCTATAGGTCTCACAAAGTACGGACAAATAGGCTTAAGGACAGTTTTTTCCCCACATCCATCAGAACTCTAAATTTGCGGTAACACAACACACATTCCCTTCTGAGGTAATATGAAAAGATGTTTGGGTGGTGATCTGCCTCCTACTAGCTGACTGAAGGTAAGTGAAAGACAGTGAGAGGTAAGTGACCTGTATCCAGAACAGCAGAATGCCAAATTACAAGTCCGTAACTATCATTTATTTAGGTCTTTTGCAGAGTAAACACACCTTATGGAGAAGCACTACCAATTTCGTCATACACAGTTTCTGGGTGTGATGACAAGTAGGCTTTTGTTGTTGATGATGACGACAGGGCCTATGTCCGATTATTATTATTATTTTATTATTATATTAAGAATTCAAACAAGAACATTAAAGACATTAATAAAAAAATAACATTTTATGATTTTTTTGTTGTGCTGTGTTGCTGTGCTTCTCTAACATAAATGGTGGCCGTTAATCAACATAAGCCTCAAGCTAGCATTTGTATATAGTGTGCTAACCTCAGTTTCGGCATCTTGGAGATGCAGCTACCCTTAGCCAACGGGAGGACAGCAGAGTGTTGGGAGACAGTCAATTAGGAAAGCAACTCCCTCACGGCCAGTGCAAAATAAAATACCGTTTCGAGGATGTTTGAATTTGTTTGATATTTTGTAACTTGGATTTTGATTTTGTATCTCGTGCCAACAATTCAGTGGTTCAACATTGGGGGAGGAATTTCTTAAAGAGTGTCATTTCCAGCCAATTGAGGCAGCCATGGTATGAAGGCAATTTTATTTTAGTCATGTGTGAAGTATATAGTTTACAAAATTAAATGCTTTCTGCCTAAAAGTTAAGTGACATCCCTTCAAATAAAATAAAAATCCAAATATCCTGCAGTTTTGATTGCCTATCTGCCTCCAGTTCCTTTACTTAGGTTCCTTACAGCACCCAGAATTACAACAGCACAGAGATAACTTCATACTCCTGGTCACAACTAAGGCCAATTTTAACTGATCCACTGTGCATGTTTCTAGGCTGCGGGAGGAAACTCACGCAACTCAACATGCTCGCAAGGAGAACATGCTAATACCCCACAGGGAGGCCAGAGCCGGAGGTTGACATTTTGATCTCAGAAGTTTGAGCTTGACATGCCACCAAGTCAGTCACCATTTATTTTTCTTTATTTTCTTACCTCTGGTTGCGTTTCTGTTCCACACTTGCAGTATGGGGATCTTGTTCACCTATGTCAGTTACTGAAGAAGCAACGTCCACACCTTTGGCTTTTGGAAGAGCTGCAGGCCGTTTTGCGCTCTTCTGACTATCTCTTCCTTTCTTGTCTTTCAGTGCGTTCAACTTTGCACCTGCTCTGCGGCCCTTTGGTGCCTGTAAGAAACAGACACATAATATTACAAATATGTGTTCATCTACCAATTCTATCTTCTTGGAGTACAAGTATAAGTATCTGCCCATTTGTACCCTGTGGCTTTAATAATTAATTCCTTCATCCATCTCCCGTACCGCCTATCCTCGAAAGGGTTGCAGGGGTTGCTGGAGCTTAACCCAGCTGACTTCGGGCAAAGGGCAGACTACACCCTAGACTGCTTGCCAGTCAGCCATATAGCACACAGAGAGACAAACAGCCATACACACTCACAATCATACCGCCACCAGTGGGAATCCAGCCCATGCCTGCCCACACCGAAGTCAGGCGAGTGAACCTCTACACCACGTGGCAGCTTGGTTTTTAGGTCGCTAATTCGTAGTTTATTTATTTTTAACAAACAAACCTAATAGTATTGCAATTGTTAGATTTTTGAAGACTTACTCCACTACTGCCTCAGGAGCAAAGGTAACGTGGGTTTTATTATTTTAAATTTAGTGACCAGTTGTTTTTTTTTGGTTTTTAACGTATTTGCTTTTGAAGAATTCAGACTGCCTCAAAAATTCAAAAAGATTGTTAAGAAAGTTCACATTTTTCTCGGGTCATCCTGTATAATGGTCTCACTTTTTTTCAATGTAATCTCGAATTGTATCATTTTGTTTCCCTATATTTTATCTAATTGTATCGCTTCCAAACGGAAGTGAATCATAATTGAACAGTTTTGAGCTATGAATAGAATCACAACCAGTGTAAACCCACATCCTGCTACACTGAGTCACCCCTCGCTTAAACATAGTGGCCAAATAGGGCCACTAGTCCTCATGGTCAAAGGGCATAGCAATTTGTGCAACGAAAACATCTCTTAGAAGAAAGTCTTCAACTTCTCTAAGAACTATTTTAAATTTCTCTGGGGCAACGCTGGAGAAATTCAGCATTAATGTAATCGGGAAGGATTGCTTTCCTTGGATCCCACTTATGGTGTTCCATCATGGATAGATTTTTTATTGTTTAATTATATCACTGTGTAGAAGCATTCAATATTTTTTGAATGGTCCTCCTGAAGCGCCCAACCCCTGCTCCCCCATGCCCCCACTCCCCCACCCATGTGTGGCCCTTCCCAAGGTTTCCTACTTTCCCACATTAGGGTTTTGGGGATTTTTCTTGGGTCATTTGAGGCTTCATATAAGCCCGTGGAGGCATTTAAAATTTTATGTGATGAAGGCAATAAAAGAAGGTGTGGCTTCACTGTTTGAAGAAGGTATATTTCTGAGATTGTTAGGATAACAATCTATCCATCATGGCAGAGTGCCAACGAGTCTGAAATTATCACTTATTTGGGCCTTTTGCCGGGAAAGCGCACTTTGTGGAGAAGCACTACCAATTTCGTCATACACAGCTGGGTACGATGACAATTAGGCTTTTGTCGAGTCAATGATGATGACAAAGCCTATGTCTGATTATCATTATGTCTGATTATTATAAAATCACTTAAGTTCACACTATACATTAACCACCGTGTTTGGACAGTTTACCTTTATTGG
The DNA here is from genome assembly GCF_051989625.1 of Stigmatopora argus. Lineage (NCBI taxonomy): Eukaryota > Metazoa > Chordata > Actinopteri > Syngnathiformes > Syngnathidae > Stigmatopora > Stigmatopora argus. The sequence continues at coordinate 6,948,002 of NC_135389.1, read as the reverse complement.
TACATCTTCATCATCTTCTTCTTTTCTCTCATCTTGGTCATCCCCTGCAGAATGACTCAGAAAAGTGAAACAATTACAGTTCAGTTGTCTCTTGACTCTTTCCCTACTCTTGGGTAAATGAATCACCGATAATGTAATGGGGGGAGGGACAGAAAGAGTGCCAGTGGCCAAACACAATTCATCCAGCACCTACAGAGACAGAACAGAGATAGGTTAAGCGTTAGATTTATACTTACATTGTGTAATACATGGAGGAAACAATGGTTATTTTTTCGGCTCCACCTCATTCAGTGGAGGTAAGGCTTGGATTTTGAGCAATTCAAAAACATCTGGATAGTCCTGTCCTGTAAGTTTCAGAACGATGTGACGGATAATTTTTGGTTTCTCTACTGCCTTCTCTGCTTTGTGGGCTTGTTCCAGTGGAGAAGGTATCTTGCTAGTGGATTTTTTGCTCTTCTTTGATACAGGAGCCTGTAAAGAGTATCATTGAATATACAAGGTAAATATTGTTGGGCGATGGATCTCATGAAGTTTCACAATATGGCAGAACATTTACAGCAAGTGCCAGTTTACATATGTGAAATTCTATATATACTATGTTAGTTAGTTACGTTACAACTGAAATCCAACAACCTGCTTCTCCGGGGGCTCTTCCTGCGCTGGAGGCTCCTGACCTGGCAAAGGGACTCTCAGCGCACCAATAACCCGGTCCCAATGTTGGAGAATGTGTTCCACTTGGATTTGGGTCTTTTCATATGCAGTGAACATACTGTGCAGCTTATCTATTGGCTAGTCAAGAAAATGATACAACAAAGATGATTAATGAACATGAAATGCAGACAATCCTTTGAAATTTTATCATAAAAGACAAGTTTATCCATCTATCCAGCTATCCATCTTCTATATCAGTTATGCTCTCAAGGCTGACATGATTATACCAAAACGTATTCCAGCTAACCTGTGGAAGGCAAGCTATAGCCTTGGCTAATAGTAACCAATTAATGCTTTACATAAGGGCTTTCCAAATCTAGCCTTCTGGGCCACTGTGGGCTTTGATCGATTCCGCACAGAAAATTTAACCGATGAGATTTATTCTGAAGAAACAGAACCTTTATTACAATCAACTGATTATGCTTGTAAAGACACCTGTTTGGTGAAAAGGTGTTGTCCTGTTCAGTTGGAATTAAATTCTGCACCCACAGCCGCCCTTTGTGAAATAGTTTGTAGACCCCGGCCTTATATCAAACCTACCATTGTATCTTCATTCCCCGGGAGGTCTTTATTAACATCTTCTTTGCTCTTTTCATCTTTGGTTTGCTTTCCTGCATCAATATTAAAAGGTGACAATACAAAGAAATGTATACATTTTCATATTCTTATAGGTTAAGTCTAAGTCACACGATAACAGTAGAGTAATCCCTCGAAAATCGTGGCTTTAACTTTCGCGGATTCACTACATCATGGTTTTTTTTCTGGAAAAAAAAGTTCATAAAAATGTGAAAATCCATGCTGAAACTAGCAAGCGGGCATGTTTAGTCAGGCGAGTACGATCATCCCGCAAATATCACGGACAATGGACCCATGGCCACAAGTGGACAAAAGACTTGAACTAAAACTCCCATTTACCTGTTTTTTTTTTATTCATATCAAGTGGAGAGAAACTATTTTCAGAGTGAGTACAGTATTTAAAGTAGTTGCATTTTAAAATTTATATTTAGAAATTAATACATTAGTCTTTTGCCTATATCTGTAATATTTAAAAAATATGCATTTTTTGATAATTGTACTTGTATTTCTGTATAGGCGCAAAAACATGAATTGTGGTAGTTATAATGGGGGTGATCCTAGTTCATGGTTTTTCATTTACCGCGGCAATGTCTGGTCTACATTAACCGCGATATTCGAGGGATTACTGTATTGATTTTTTTATTATGAATTAAGAGAGAACTTTAATCATTTTAAGATGTTTAAAGTTATTTTGTATGTGTACCATCAATGGAAGGTTGATCTTTCTTGTCCATGAGTGAGTCTTTAGAGGATGGCACTCGAGGAGCAGCCAATGCACTAGATGGCTAAAGTGAAGAAAAAAAAACAAAGTGAAAGAAAAACAATAGTTACTGATATTTTTGAGTGGGCACATGTTAGCGCTCTTACCATTTTGTAAATAATGTATTTAAAAATGCAGAGATTTTAAATTAACACAATTGTATGGATTATAAATCATGATTCTTTACAGTTTGGCTAGACCTGTGATTTATACTCGGAGGAGACCTGCATGTTTTTTTCCTTCACACTTAAGGCATGCTCTCTACTTCCTAAGTTTGGATAACTTTATTCATCCTGTATTCGGGAAATTTGCAGGAAGTTTGCAGAGTTGTTTAGAATTTATAATGAAGATCAAGACGGGATGAAAATGAAGATGGGGTAGTGATTTGGTGTGAGATTTGGTTTTTCTGTGGTAAACAAGTTATGATGTGTTGCTTTGTTGTGTTTTTTTAGACTTAAATTATCTGAATAACTTTGGCGATGTCTTGTTAAACTTGTTTTTTAATTTAAAAAATAAGTGCTTAAAAATAGACACACATACCTGCTTAGTCTCTATAGAGCCCTTCTTCCGTGAAACTTGTTTGCTTTCCTTAGCTCCACCCTTTTTGGTCTTTTTCTTAATCTCATCAATTTTCTGTTTCTTCATATCCTCCTGTTGTTGTTTATCTATCTGCACTTTCTTGATTTGCTCAAGAACTCTGGCAGATTGAAATACAGCATTCCAATTTGTTAAGTGGCAAATATACAACATGGTGAGTGACATTTGGGCGAGACTATGTTCATGTCATCATTACATGAGTTTCTTTTGTTTCTGTCGTTCAATAATACGCTCTTTCTCCTCCTCTGGCAGAGCTTCATATTCCTCTTCATCCATGTTCTGCATCCATTCCTCCTCTTCGCGCTCTTTTTCCTTCAACAAAGCCTCTGCAGACACATTTTTTAAAAAACAAAATTGATAGGTACTAATCAAATAAACATCATAAATGTTCGTGTTTCATTGTAAATGTCTTGCTCTTCTATTTATCATTCAATAAGATTTGAGCGTGCAATTTACCTTCAGCTTTTCTTTGGGCCCTCTTCCGAGATCTAAGCGCACTGTATGTGTCAAATAAGTTAATTGCATAAATGTGTTTACGGTTATTAAGGGCCTTGAGAATTACTTCGAGAGAGTATGCCACGGATTTGGTGTAGACTGAATCGAGACCATAAATTACTACACCACAGTAGCAGTCCTCCAACTGCAAAACAAGAAAAGCAAAGACAAAAACCAACGATCAAACATGTATGTTCGGTGGAAGTAAGGTGAATCTTGCTATAATGAAAAGTTTCCCATTACCTGAAACCTCTCTGATAGGATCTCAACCAGGAGCTGTTCAGGCAGGAGATTACTGAGTACGGCCTTATCAATGAACTGAAAGTATAAAGGGTTTGTTTTACAACCAATCCCGCCTTAAAGTTTTGAGATTGGAAATTCATGACTGTATAATAGAACGAGATTTTTAAACAAGATTCATTTGGAAAAAATAGACAGTTTATGAAAAGTAGTTTTGAAAAATAGTTATTAAAACAGCCCAAATTGAAATCGAAAGCACTCTCACAAAAATACATATATACATGGATAAACAGACAAACAAAAAATAGAGCCTATCCTAGCTGACTTTTTTTTAACAATAACATTTTGCCATCGTTATGATTCTGTTTGCATATTAACAACCACCATGCCCTACACAATTCAAAATTTAAAGACAGACACTATATGTCAAGGGTGGCGAACACATGGCTCTCGAGGCATATATGGATCGTGGGCAAAATGAATGCGGCTCTTTGCCACAGCAAATCTAGGGTAGTTGATGTGTTAACTCAGGTTGAGTTCCATTTGATGTGTGCGTGGACGATTACAATGAAATTAACACTTTATTGCTTTATAAGGGGAAGAAGTGTTATGGGGAATAATATGGGTTTAATTGTGTGTTTTTCTGTATGTCTGTTTGGGCAGGTCACTGTGTGGTGTGGCTCTTTGACTCTCACAGTTTAAAAAATTTGCTCTTTGTGTCTAACTTGTTAGCCACCCCGTGGACATGTTGAGGAGTAAAGAAAATGTACCATGCTACTTTGTGCGCTGGCATTCTCTTTCGACTCTTTCGGAGTTTTTAAATCACTGTAGTTGCTGTCATTGGGCTTTGACTGAACCTCAGTGGGAACACTGTCTGGAGAAAATTCTTCACCTTCACAGGGGGAATTTGGTTTTGAGTCGATGGTTGCAGATAACTGAGCTGGAAGAAAAAAATATAGCCATGAATGTTTTTTGTGACAAAGAAGTATCTGTTCCAATCACTCTATCAGAGAAAAATCAGAGTTGTAGAAATAACAGGAAACTCAAGAGAGCCATGACATTATGTTCTTCACAAGTCTATGTAAACTTTGGACCACAACTGTAGGTAACTCTAACCACTGATTGGAATCGTTAGCCAAACGTTTTCCACTGTTTTAATTCATTCATTTATTCATTCATTTTCTGTACCACTTATCCTAACAAGGGTTCCGGGGATTGATGGAGCATATACCAGCTAACTATTGGCACGAGGTGGGGGATACCCCGAATTGGTGACCAGCCAATCGCAGAGCACAAGGAGACAGACCACTATTCAAGCTCACACTCATACCTAGGGACAATTTAGAGTGTTCAACCAGCCTACCTCGCATTTATGGGATGTGGGGAGGATCACATGTCTGATTAAATTCAACTTTAACATGGAATTTGATATAGAGTAACTATACAAGATGTATTCACTTGTTTAGTTTGACATTCGACATTGGCTTAATTGGACTTCATATATTCCCCCTTTTGGTGATTCTATAGTATAGAAATATTGTAAGAGATTGTGCACACCAGCCTCCTCCAGCTTCTGCGCATACTCAGCCGCAGCACGGTTGAACAGTTGTCGTCCTGCCAGGCTAACGAGAGAAGTTCCATGCATCAGTGAGTCAGCAAGCATTGCATCCATACTTAGACATGCTGCTCCATAGTGATTTGCCAGAGGAGTCGCTGTTTTGCATTGATCTTAACAAATAAGAAGAAATTGCATTATGAATTCATTTTAATTCAGTCCTAATGCTGTGGGCTTCAAATACATTGATGCAAACATCAAGTCAACGTTTTTAATCAATGGAAACAATATATTATTGGGATATTAATTTACCAATTGAACCACCAAACTGAAGACCACATAATTTAGTCAATAAATGAAGCCAGGTGCATACAATGGGAGCGACATCATATAGAGTACATCGATATGCAGTAGAGATTTCTTTTACAAAAATAAATATCAGCTTCAAAGCACTAATGAAGGTATTTTGGCTCAGTCCTCTCCCTTACAGCAAGCCTTGATTGTTTTGGAGAATGAACAAGGGTCAAAGAGCTTACCAGAACTACTACATCTCCCAATGAGCAGCACAAAAGTTATTAAAATCAAGAAACAACGAGGGTGCTCAAATTTATGAACCTGGATTCTTTTGTTTAAATAGTTATTGTACAATTCCCATAATTCCTATTATCTGAGTTCTTCTAAAATATCACTGTGGTGTCTGCAACATGTTATATTTAACTGACTTTTCTGATTGAAACAACCAATGATTTTAAAAGGAAAATCTTTAAAATTATTAGGGGTGCCCAATCATTTTTCAAACAACTGTATCTCTCAGTCCAATATGTTTTGTTTGTTTGGTTACCTGTCAGTGGGGCTCCATACATAATAATAGCGATGCCTCTGCAGTTCAGAGCAGCTAGACCTTTGGGTGAAAGGTCAACACCCATGTATCGGGCAATCGCACTGGATAGAGGGTTTATCTCCAAACTTCCCAGACTCCCAGTAGATTGAGTTTTCATGATATCTGAAACGACTAATGTCCAAATACATATGACAACCTTAAAATATAAGTAAAAACTGACACTTTTACAGAGTGATACCAAAGGTCCTTATACATCAAGTGTTTTTAATAGACTTGTAAAATTTGATTGTTCAAACTTACTGAGTTCAGTCCTTCGTCTTTCACCCCTTTTACAGCCTCGCCGTTTTTGCAGACTCATCCCACCAACATTTTTATCTGAGGTATAAAAGTTGAGGTCATTGAACTTGAACACAAAAAAATTGTATTAAATCATGGCTGACAGATGCACAACATAAACTATGCCTGATACTCTCATGACCTTTTAGCCGCGAGCAGTGATCTTTGTAGAAGTCCATAAGTTCTATGGGAAGACTCTCTCCAGCATGTCTTGGAGGAAGCAGCAATACATCGTTGGCGTCATAACCATCCATAAGATTCAGGATCTTTGCAGTGCAATATAATGGAAGACAATGTGAAGAGAAAGAAAAAGACAGCGTTTGGCAGAATGGTAATAAATACCGCAAAGAAATGACTGTTAAAATAGCACTGTTAAAAATACCGTAGACAGAAAAAGAAGAGAAAAAGAGAAAGAGAGTATAAAATGAAAATCATAAAAATGCAGGATCTTTATCTGTCATTTTTTGCAATAAAATGAACGAGAAATTTTGTTATACGCAGCTGTTGTATAATGACAATAAAGGCATTTGATTTGAAACCGGAGTACCTCAGGGAATGTGCTACATCTCAGGGATAGTGTCTTTCATCTCATCTCCTTTTCTGAACCGCTTTATCCTCACTAGGGTCGCGGGGGTGCTGGAGCCTATCCCAGCCGACTTCGGGCCAGAGGCGAGGGATACCCTGAATTGGTGGCCAGCCAATTAACCCAGGTCCCCTGCTGTGAGGCTGACGTGCTTACCGCCAGGCCACTCAGGGATAGTGTATAAAACTTAATTGTAAATAGGCAAACTACTATTAAACATTTTAGCGGCAGCCTGGTAATGAACTGGTTAGCATGCCTGCCTCAACGTTGACAGGTTTTGTCTTCTAATCAGAATGGAATTTGTATGTTCCTCCCATGGTTATCTGGATACTTTGTGTTATCAAAGGGGGAAAAACGTAGGTATTGCCTTATTTCAACTTTAAATGTATACAGTAAGTCTTAATTTGTGTAAGCCGCCTGGTGCTATTGCGGTTCATAGTGGTAAGACAAAACAAAATAGAATATGAAGTTCCTAACTCAGTTTGAATGTGAGTCTTTCCCAAGTTCGCATTTGGAAAGCAAAGGCCATCTTTGAGCCAAGATTGCCACTGGATATAGTATGTTCGTTGGGGGAAGAATCAGAATGTCAAAAAGAACCATGTGATGAAAAAATTTCTGTGGGGACGAATTATCATGCAGACATAGGTAAATTACACACAGTTACATGTCAAACTAATTACAAATATTCAGATGTTTGTGGACTCTTCGAGATTGCGTCACTTTAAAACGCATTGTTAATTAACCCCGCGTAAACGTTGATTACCTCAAACATGTACATACAAAGAAGCAAAAGTAAACTAAGCCTACAATATTTAAAGTAACTATTTTTCTAGTGTCATGTTCATAGATGAAGGCTGTATGATCTTTTGGCATGGGTCAATTGAGTCTACTGTGTGGACTGAAAACTATGTACTATTTCCCTTACAGCTATCTATTTTTGGTATTTCTTTCTAACATTGTTTTATCCCCAAGTAAAAAATAGCATTGGTTTTTAGCAAATTACATCTACATAAGTAAACAAAAAGATAATATGGTAAAAAAAAGGTAATCATACCTTTTCTTCCTTTAGGTATTGTGTGTCATATTCTAGAGAGTAGAACTCAATGGGATAAGAGCAAGGGTTTTTAACGATGACTTCTGCTTCAATCTCCATACTGAATGGCAAACAAGCACCCATTATTAACGCTGGTGGACAAAAGTCCAGTTCCGGTTCTTCACCCTGTCCCAGGGCGGTGATGACAACTGGTTCGGTACCCTCGATTACAGTAATGATTAAATGTCGCTTGTAAAGACACTGTAAAGGAATCAATGAATTTTAAATCAATACACATTTGTTTGTATTATGTTTTCTGCAAGCATGGTTGTACCTGCATCTACATTCACTATATAATAATAACAATTGTAAAGTTAATTACCCCCTCAGTAGGACTGAACTTAATCTGGACATTTATCTGGTCACCGGGGTTGAGTACACCAGAAGAAGGAGTCATCTCAAACATCACGGGTGCCGGTCGGTGCTGCTGCAGGTATTTGCTGCGTTGATGAAGAGGAAGGAACTTATCGACCTGAAAGAAAAAAAATATCATTTATATATCAACCTAATTCAGTCAATAAGAAATTTAAACTGACAATAGCTTATATTACTGTGTACCTTTACAGGCTTCACATCCTCCACTATCCTCCATTGACAGGGCACAGATTCATGATTAAACAGCTGCATTGTCTGAATCTGATAAAAGAAATTATTTTAAAAATAAAAAACAATCAGTATTTTATATTGAGGTTGTTCTATCTATTTGGGGGCCAACGTGTGACATTTCGGGTAAATCAGCAAAATGATCACACAGGTTAAAATAATGTTTTAATTTGTTATTAAAAAATAATATTTATAAAAAATTGAAATCAGAGGAAAGGGTTTTCAACAGGAACCGTTTGAATAGGCATCAGACTGCTGTTCTCTCATCTCATTTTCTGAACCGCTTTATCCTCATTCGGGGCATGGGGGGGTGCTGGAGCCTCTCCCAGCTGACTCCGGGCCAGAGGCGGGGGACACCCTGAATCGGTGGCCAGGCTATTGCAGGGCACAAGGAGACGGACAACCATGCACTCACGCCCATAGGTAGGGGCAATGTAGAGTGTCCAATCAGCCTACCACACATGTTTTTGGAATGTGGGGGGAAACCGGAGTACCCAGATATACACAGACACGCACACACACACACACGTGTCATAAGAGTGTTGATTTATAACAGGATTACCTTACAGAATCCACAACGCACAGTGTCAAACTGAAGTGTGTCTGAGGAAATGGAGATTGATGGCACGGTCACCACTGCACAAAGACGCACCTGCACTGATGGGCCACCTATGATCTGTAATCACCCCCCATCCCCAATAAAATCAATTAAAACCAAGAATATCACATTGAAATTGGGCACTGTGAAGGACATGATTTTATAAATTGAAAACAGTTCCCAGGTGGATGGAAGGAAATTGTTATTTTCATTATTGATGCCCTCACTAATTAGGCAATACATTTAATTATTCATTCATCTTCCATACCTTGCATCCTCGTAAGGGTTGCGGGAGTTCTGAAGCCTATACCAATTTACTTCAGGCAAAAGGCAGATTACACCCTAGACCAGCCCTGGGCAATTAATCAAAAGGGTCTTAGGGTACACGGTCGATTGGTCGCCGGTCTTTTGGTCGCCGATCTTTTGGTCGCCGGTCTTTTGGTCGCCCGGAAGGTAAGTGATAATTACCATTTAAATCATTGCAAATTCCCTAAATACAAACTGTGAATTATTATTTAGTCATACTTAATGCCCTATTAATTATTAGGCTAAAGAAAAGCTCCAAATTTCCCGGACTTTTATTGTTTTTTGTTGGAGAACTTGTTAAGACCCTGACTGACGTAGCTTCTTAAAGGGACAACGCATGTACATACAAACTCTAATACACTCACACGTCGGCTCAGTGAAACTGCTCAGGGCCATTGTTGGCTTTTATTGATGCGTAGACCGTTTTGTTTTACCTTGTTTTGTACCGAGACAACGGGCGACCAAAAGACCGGCGACCAAAAGACCAGCGACCAAAAGACCGGCGACCAATCGAACGCACACGGGTCGCAGTGGGTGCAGGTTTTCGTTCCAACCCTTAAGAGAAAACCTTTCCACCAATCTGATATCTTATAAATGCAATCAGTGGATTGCAGTTAGGTGCTTCTTGTTTCATCAGACATCTAATTAGTTAAAGTGTCTGTACTGGTTCGGTTGGAACGAAAACCTGCACCCACAGCGACCCTCAAGGGCCGAATTGCCCAGGTCTGCCTCACACTGGTCACCAGTCAGCCATATGGCACAGAGAGACCGACGACCAATCGCACTCACAATCAGACCACCACCAGCAAGAATCAAGCCCGCGCCTGCCCGCACCAAAGTCACTTGAGTGAACCCTTACACCACAGATGGCCCTACATTTAATTAACCATGACTTAACTAGAATATGCAGAGTAAAGCTGATCAGGCCATAAACATACAAACTCCACGCAGGAGTGATGTGGCTTTAGATTTTTTTCAATGCAAAAAGTGTGCCGCAGCTCAAAAAAGGTTAGGGAACGCTGCAGTAAATGACTGATGAATTGAGGATTACCTGAATTGGAATGAGAGCACTTCTGATACCCAAAGCCAGGCTGCCTTTTTGGGGATCAAATTCCACAGTGAAATGCTCTGTCTCACCACAGGAAAGGTTTCTTATGCTACCAAATTCCACCCTAAAACCTTTGAAGGAACAATCACAACATTTCAATATGGCACCAATTAGGGACTACAGCAAGCAGAACACAATATTCACGTATAATTAAAAAAGCTATACTTATTTTTGATACCTTCCCATTTAGACATAAAATCTTTAGGTAACTCAATGTATCAAAAATAGGGCAGTGCATTAAAAAAATACCTGCAATAACTTTGGAGTTTGCGTGGAAGGAAACAGGTAGTGGCCCATTGTTGGTAATCAGTACAATGTGTTTAAGGACTTTGCTTGGAACAACATAACCAAAATCCAGAATATACTCAGGAAGAACAAATCTGAAGAAATAGAAAAGATAATTTTATTTATTCAACGACACAGTAGTGAAATTTTTGGCACAGTTACATCACAATGTCAAAAAATCTTACTCATAAATACTTCCAGATACCAAACTTTACATCCAGCCATTGGTTTTCTATATAGCTATTCATGAAAAATTGGACATTGTGGTTGCTAACCAATTGCAGGGCAGATATAAAGCAGATAATCATTCACATTGACAATTACAGGCAATTCAATCTCTTCGATTAATCTAAGGAGCTGTCTGCAAAATGAAGCTGAAGTGCCTAGAGTAAACTTACATGAGTTCAGGAAAAACATGCAAATTCCACTAGGGAGGCTGGAGCTCAGTATCGAACCCATACCCTCAAACCTGGATGGTAGATGGTCTAATCAGTAACCCACTATGCTGCATTGTACTGTCTGTAAACAAGGAATCAAAACATTTGCACACCCTTGGTCAAAGGATTTAAGACTCTTTTTAAATTCTATTTAAATGGTGAATAGCCTCCAAACTTAGGGAGACAGTTGTAAATTCACTCATTGGGGCGAATACTCCCATTTCTGGAGGAGCAAAGTTATTCTAATTAAAATACTTTTTTTTTTTCATGAGATTTTTTAATTTATCATTTGTGATTTTAGTTGGTGCTGTCAGTTTTTTTAAAAATCACAATTAATTGCGATTAATCACATATTTTTTTAGCTTTTAAAAGCAAAAATTGTGAGAAAAAAATGTAGTAAGGTTTAAATGCAACTTCATACTTGGTAAAGGAAATTAACTTAATTTTTCAAAATAACAAGGGCGCCTCACAGTTCTGATGTCACGGGTTCAAGCCTGGGCTGCAGCCTTCCTATGTGGAATTTACATGGGTACCTGTGTGGGTTTTCTTTGAGTACTCTGGTTTACTCCCACAGAAACATGTATGGTAGGCTGCTTCATTCATCCATTCAATTTCTGTACCGCTTATCCTCACAAAGGTTGCAGTGGGTGCTGGAGCCTATCCCAGCTGACGTTGGGCACCAGGCGGGGGACACTCTGCATTGGTGGCCAGCTAATCCCAGGGCACAAGGAGACAAAGGACAAGCCTTCACACTCGCATTCATACCTAGTGGACAATTTAGAGTGTTCAACCAGCTTACCTTGCATGTTTTGGGGATGTGAGAAGAAAACCTGGGGGAACATGCAAGGTCCAAACAGTGAGGACCTAGCTGGGATTGAACCGCCGACACCAGAACTGTGAAGCCGATGCGCTAACCAGCCGACCACTGCGCTGCCCTAGTAGGCTGGTTGAACACTCCAAATTGTCCTCTGGGTTTGAGTGTATGTGTAAATGTGTGTCTGTCTCCTTGTTCCCTGCAATTGGCTATCAACCACTTCAGGTAGTGGGCCGCCTACTGTCCATAGTTAGCTGGGATAGCCTCTATCAACCTGCCGCAACAAATCGTATTTTGCCCATTAAAATCCCAAATTAAGTTTTTCCTGATTACCGGTATTTCACACCACTCTATCTGGCCAAAACTAATGTGTCTGAGGTGGCCATGAGAGCAGTGTGCCCTGTCTGGACGTCTGAAGTATTTTTGACAAGCTAGGATGGTCAGGAATGGTGATAATTAATCACGTGTTAAAACAATCTACTGTGTCAAAGCCAATGTGAGTAAACTCCACTACTAATGCGTAAAATTGAGAACACTAAATTTTATAAATACCTGCTGAGTTTGCTCCATTTTTTGTTGGAACATTGGGTGTTTCCCATTTCCATGAGGCTCTTGCTTACAGCCAAAGCATTCTCCGTGACCAGCATTTTCTCAATTTCAAAAAAATGCCACCTTTCAAACTAGTGGACAGACAGTAGAAAGTCAAGTCATGCGATTTATCTGTAATAGTCAAAAAACAGTCATGCAAACTTAAACAGCAAACAATAACGCTATTCAATTGAACAGTTCCACCAATAAAATCTGAACTTTTAAAATGATCTTACAAGAGCCCAAGAATTGGAAATCTAATTTATGACATAGTAAAATTTATTTTGAGGACTAACGTGAAAGGAACTCGTAGCCTCCAATTCAACAGCTAGTTTGGACTGCTCGAACACACCACTGTAACTCTCCTTTGCTGCAGAGAAATGACAAGATGGAAAGAAGAAAGGGTTTTAAAAAGTTCTATTTGTTTTTCGACTCTTAAGGGTATTGTGTAATCCATGTAAAGAAGAATATTGTTCATTCCTGTTTTTTTAATAACATTGTTCTACATTTACCCAGGCTTCGAGGTAAATTCAGGGAGATCTTTGGGAACACTCCTTCACCGGTTAGTTTGACGACCTGTGGTGGTAAGTGAGCAACAACCAGCTGAAACTCCTTTTCAAACTTCTCAGGGATGCCAGGGAGGTAGAGGATACGCAGACAAAGAATCATGCCAGCTTCAATGTAACCCTGTCACCAAAAACATTTACTGTAGTTGGAAAAATAACTGCCAGTAGGTTACATTACTGTCATTTATGGTCTGAGCTTCAACTCACCAAAGAAGGAATGACCAGTGGCAGACCAGGTTGAATCTTCTCATTCTGTTCGTTCTCGGATTTCTGTTCGTTCTCAAATTTCAGCATTGTATCTTCCATTACATCTACTAGTGTGGTCATTTCATTTTGAGGCCTTTGAATAGTGAATTTAAAGCCAACCTTTCCGGTATTCTTCACAATCACCGTAGACTCCCCAATACTGTCAAACCGCTGGAATACATATACCGTAGAAAGAAGTGATTATGTGTCTTAATTATTGATTCTTATTATTTCATTTGAAGGTATCCACACTCCATTCTATGCACATGATGCTGCTTCCATAGAAGTTCCTCCTTCATTAAGCAAAAGGTATAGAACAGAAAAGCCATTTATTTTATTTTACTTATTGACTGACAACAAATCATGACTGACACGAGCTTGATATTTCATCATACAAAGGTAGGTACTGTACAACTAGACATGACCCACAGCATAACACCATTGATTTAAAACCACCTAACTTACTTGTAAATTATAGTGATATATAATGCTGAGATGAATTTTATTTCCCGAGTGTGTTGTATTGATTCTTAAAATACTGAATTGGACTACCTCTCAATGCAGCGTTTCTAATTCTGCTTTTGTCCGCAAATATCTCATTACACCAGTTGATTATAACAGCTAGAGGTCTAACTGCCAGAAGTTATAATGATTCTTGCAATTCTACAAATATTGTTTAAAAGCAATAAAACCACAGCTTGACATTTTGACATCCACCAATTTGCCAAAAGGAGGGTTGTTTCTTTTGTGGCTTGTAAACACACCCTCCCAAAAAGCCACACTTCAAAAATTCTTTCTATTGTTCTGAAGCAATTAATTCTTGGTTGGCTTTCTGAAGGTAAGTAATACTTATGGCAAATAGATTTACACAGGTATAGTGCCTTTCCACCTTCAAGGCACTAAAAGCGTTTTGACACTACAGTGGCACCTCTCCTTACAAGTGCTTCAACTTCCGGTTTTCTCAAGTTACGAAACGCTTTGATATGTAAATTATTGTTTAAAAAAATGATATACTATAGCATAAAAATATGAGAAGGAAATGCTGCAACGAATGCCATAGACTTCACTACAGCCTTCATTCAAGCCATGCTCATTAGCTAGTCCTTTCAGCTACACCGTCGCCACATAGCCTACTTAACGAGACTTTACACTCGCGGTGCCCTTCAACCCACTCAGCCCTTGCGTCCGCAAATGCACCACGAGGAGCATCATGTGGCCACATTACATCAACAGAGTGACGATACAGAGAAAGAGAGTAAGCGAGCGACCAAGCGGGAGAGCTAATTTAAAAAAATATATATATATATATATATATAAATATATATATATATATATATATATATATATATATATATAAATATATATATATATATATATATATATATAATTTATTAGTTTGTTGTTATTTGTGCACTTCCTGGTGAAGCCTTAAATCTCATTATACTTGTATAATGACAATAAAAGCATTTGATCAATTCAATTAAATTATTTCAAACACAGGCATACCTGTAAACCAAAGTCAACAGTTGTTGACTCCAGACTGAAGCTGATCTCTGATGCTTCTCCTCGGAGTGTAATATCATATATTGGTCCATGCTCTACTTGGCACTGTGCGATTACCTCTCTACTAACAAAGTCCTGGCCATGGAAAATGAATGTGACCAACTGCTGTTCACCAGGTTTCAAATGTCCTTGCATTGGTAAGACGTCAAAAATCTAACAAAAGAACATAGATGATAGAATTTCAAAGCAATAATGAAAATCAATCATTTCTGAAAGTGGAATTTGATTTCTTTGTATTTTTTCCAAACATACTGTCTTCATCATTGTGGGTTTTAATATTGAAACATTCACTTCTGCTGTAGGAATTATGTGCACATAATTATCATTTATCATACATTTATTGTAATAAAGTATAAGTTTTGCTTTGCATTCCTTACAAAAAGGACCTCCATCATTTTAGCAATGAAGAAGGCTTTCCTTATCATTATATCATTAAAGTGATTTTTTTAATCATTAAAAAGTAGTAACTGCATTGTGTGCAACATGAATGCCCCTAAGAAAAATGTACGGGGTGTATTAAGAGTGCTCAAGCCTTCATCAAGGTTTGGCTGACACAAGGATTTACAACAAGCACTCCCCTTTGTTTTGGACCCTCAAGATGCCTCCTGCCATTTTTGTTCTCGTGCAATTTAGAGCTTATGGTAATATGATTTGTCTACGTGTTTTGACACACATGAAGTTGGCTTAATTCCACCCACATGCAGACACTTAGTCAAACAAACTCAAACGTCCCAATTGCTTTATTAGGCCCTCCATTTAGAGTTGGGACGTCAATGTATTCAGGGCTACCAAATGAAATAAAAGTAGACAAAAGAAAATGGGAGGTTAGAATGCTGTTTGCAAACTGCGACAACTCCTTGCTGCTGTAAAATAAAAAAGAGTGTATTCTCTGTTATTTCTGTATCTTTGTATGAACATCAATCAAAATACACCGGACACCTGTGTACAGTTTGTGTGTTCACCCCATGACAGTGTGGCTTCGGACAGCTTCTTTTCCCATTACAAAACAACCACACTACGTTAATTGAAGTTTTTAAATTATCCTATTGTGGGAATGGATCATGGAATTATTTCTCTGCAGTATGTACTCTCTTCTTGCGCAAAGCCAGCTAGTAGCTCAGCCCTCAGCCATGAAAATGGGTGGAGTGAAGATGTTACATTACAAAAATATACAAGAATTTAATAAAAAAGTGCAAATCATAATAAATTGTTAGGTTTTGTGTTGGAGCATACCTCTTGCACACATTCAGAACATTGCAGGTTGTCTTGATCTGGGGAAATACTATCATCATTTAGAGCAGCTGAAGGGTCAGAAGATCTTTTTGGAGGACAATTACATTATTGTAATTAATAATTATATTACAACAGCATAATTATTAATGTCACAATATCTGTAGAAGTGTTTTGAGTTGTATTGAAATGCCACAAATTTGAAGCAAAGCAATTAAGTACATTCACAATTAATCTTGTTTATGTGTTAAAGTGTTAATATACCTGATAACACATTGTGTATGATCCACCAAACAAGTCCAGTGGTAAAAAACTGGCAAAGGGGAACAATTTGTCATTGTAACTTCCTGATGATTTTCTGTGGAGTTGAGCACACTGCCAAAGTCCACTGTGGTTGAAGAAAAATGTAGATTTGGAAAATGTACTTCAGCATGCAGTTCCACCCTGTCTTGATGTGGGTGCCCTATATAGCGCATGTTGAGGGTCTAGAAACCATGATCAAAAATGAAAATGTAAGAATACAAATCCGAACATTTTAAAATATTTTTTTTAATAGATTTTTTTCTTTTAACTTCAAGACATTACAGTTTTAAGTTCATAATTCACAATACGGGATGAATAAAGTTGCCCAATCCAATCCAAGCCGATACACATGATGACTATGTGTCCATTCTGTCTTTTTCTAATATAGATGTTTCCGGCGACTTGCACATTTGCAGAGTACAAATTAGACCCAAAAAAATCATTTACACTGCAATGCACATCTACGGACTATGGTAAATGAATTGAGCATTACCATACCTAGATAAATAAAATGGAAAATAAGAACTAAAGTGCTGTTGGTAATTTAGTTCAAATTTAGATCGTTTCATTTAGGAGTGTCATGTGATAAAAGATGTCCACAATCTGTATAAATGTACTAATTGTCCTTTAGATGACGTAATGAATTCTTAAACACCTATTCGAAATCTCTTCCACTGGCCTAATTTTACATGTTAACAACTTTTCTTTAAAAAAAATGAATATAAAAAGAACCCTTTACATTACCTGATCCACTACTTGTGACAAATGGCCATGGCAGTATGTTGGGTCGAAACATATCCACAAGCGAGTCTCTTCCCCTTGAACTAATGTCAATCTCTATATGAAAAAAGCTTTCTGCAGTTAAGTTAAATATAAACATTTTTTGCAATATTAAAGTCATTACCAACACATGCCTAGTGTGGTCTTTTTTGTAAAAATAACATGTAAAATGGTATGTGTTAATATTTTCACACACAGGTCGCTCCAAAGTATAAGTCGCACTACGGGCCAAACTAAAAAGACTTATGGTCCTGAAAATATGGTATATTCTGTGATGTTTGTACAATAATTTTGCAAATGTACATAGAATTAGAAATGGTTAACAGTGTTTGAACATATGTATGCCTTTTTTGTTGTTGGTGAGTGACATGTTTTCCCGTTGGACTCAATTGGTTGCTTCACTAAACCAACCTATCTGATGCAGTATACATTCATTCATCTCCCATACCACATCCTCACAAGAATCCCATGATGTGCGGGAGATTATCCAAGCCAACAACGGGCAAGAGGCAGAGGCTCTGAATTAGTTGCTAGCCAATCAGAGGGTACAATGAAAAAGACAACCACTCACGCTCACAATCACATCGTCACCGAGTGAGAATTAAACAAAGACTGCACACACCAATGTCAGGTGGAATAACCACGGCATTATTGGGTGGAACTGCAGTATACATGCAGTGCAAAATAATTTGGAAACATATTGAAAAGAGGACTCAATGAACAGATTGCATTTGTAGGTCTGACTGGGTGATATAATCCATTCAGAATCATTGAAGTAAGAGAGATAAAGAGTTACCTTACTGTTAGTTGAACTCTTGACTCCCCGTTGCTCACACAGAGAGAAAGGAAAAGCAAGAAAGAGTTCCATGGATAGAGACAAAGACGAGACGTTCTTTAATACCAGCTCTTCAAATAATTGGGTAAGATCTTCTCCTGGAAGCTGCAAAATATGTAAGTGATCAAATTAGTATGCGTTTATGTAATGGTGAGAGATTCTTTAATGAACCTTTTCTACGTAGAAATTCAGCTTCTGGGAGGAAATTCTTATCACAGGGGCCACAAACTGGCATGTCAGCTCCACAGTAAAGATATGCTCCTTAAAGCCCTGATGACCCACGATGCCACAGCAGACAAGATGTTCTCTCACAATCTGCGGTGAGAGATAATGGTTACTTGTATAAAAGGGAAAAAACTGCACAAACGTATGTAATTAGTTTTTCTCTTGTTTTACAGCAAAATATTCAATATGGTTTGACCAACGTGTTCATGGTGTAATTATTGTTAAGTTTTAAAAAATTCTGGAATACTTTGATGACAAGTAGAGCAGGATAATTAATATCGGCTCTACAATAACTAGTAACTATCTGTAATGGGAGGAACAGGATTTCTTACTGACTGTTGGAAGAATTGTGTTTAACGAATTATCTTATGTATGCTGTTTCATATTGAATTATATAGAATATTTTGTTGAACAAAGAGCACCTAGTTTGGCTAACTCAATTCTGATTTTTGGGACAACCTCTTCTTCTCTTTGTCTGTAATGATTGTTTTCCTCAGACACCAAGTAGACAAGCCTGTCTAATCAGCCCCTGATTTGCTTTACCCTTCATATCCAGTTTGTTCATGAGGACAGGAATCTTTTATCTAAACAGACTTCCTCAGTTTTGGGATTGAAGTCTTCCTGTGCGCTATAGTGTCTTGCGAAAGTATTCGCCCCCACTTGAACTTTTCGACCTTTCACCACATTTCAGGTTTCAAGTTTTTGTCCAACCTTTGCTTTTGAGTATGTAGCGTTTTTGTTACCACAACCAAAATGGCGCCGTTCAAGTGGCAGCCGGTGGCGGTAGCTCCGTCCACTCTTGCTCGTTTTGTGTTTTTGCTGGTTTTCTGTCTTAATAATTTGATTTGGTGATTCTTAATGATCCCATTTACTTTGATTTGCTTTGTACTTTGTGCTTTTGCTTTGTTGTTTTGCAGCCTTTACGCCTGTACTGTCTAACTGTCTAACTTAGCACTATGCCTTTTCTTGCTACTGTCACAATGAAATTTCCCAAATACGGGATGAATAAAGTTATCCAATCCAATCCAAACATAAAGATATTGTCACAATGAAATTTCCCGAATACGGGATGAATAAAGTTATTCAATCCAATCCAAACATAAAGATATAAAATTAAACCTTTTTCTCAAGAATCAACGAATGGGACACAATCGTGAAGTACAAGTAGATACATACCCATTTCTAATTGGGTGTGCAGACAATGTCCAATGCCACAAACAGACATGAAGACATCAAGTACGAAGGCTACAAAAGTTGTAAAAATGCTCAGATGATCTATGTCAGTAGACATGTGGGCAAAACTATTGACTTTAAACAGTCACTGGCAAAGGTCACTACACAAAGTAAAATACTGGGCAACAGACACACAAGCCACATATTTATCTTCACTAACTCACCTTTGGGAAGTTTAAGGATCCTTTCAGAATCATGTCGACGGAGTCACCTGGGAACAGTTCCATACGTGTCGGGCTGATGCTGAATACTGGTCTGTTAGAATTTGAGGACGCCCATGGAAGACAGCTTACAGAATCTCTCTTTTTTGCAGTTGCAATGCGGGGCAGCGAAGTCCGATGAGATGAGCACACAGTCTTAAAGTAAAGTCGGTGTACCCGTTGGCCATAGTTTGTCACTTTGAAGTGGAAGTCGCACGATCCATGGCTGAGGACACAGATATGTAAAAAGCAACACAAAACAACACAAAAACAATGTAAGACTACATATTATATGCTCTCATGTGGTATTTCGAATATAGGTTTAATCAATTCATACTACCTAAAGTGTGTGCCAAGGTCAAGATTTGGGTGTAAGGGTTTATCACTGACAATTGTGGTGCCTATGCCTGTTGCAGACAGGGCAACAGTGTGTGATTGACTGCCTTGGATAGAAATCTCAAGTTTGTCTTGAAACAAGACAGTGTCTTTCAGATTCGCCACAACTTTAAGCTCCAGTTTTCCTTGTGGTGGCACTTCCCCTTCATCAGGTTCAACACGCCAAGGGGACTTTCCTTGGCACTATGGAATAAAGATATGGTTAGTGTTAATTATGTGTGCTTCTTTTTTCTCTCCATGTCATCAGGGTTTACTGTTTATGAATGAAAATGTAGAAGTATTTCCCATTGCACGTCCATGGTCATCATTAAATGTGCTTATTGTGCATCGAATTGCATCAATATTTATTAATTTATTTGTCTTATCCTCATAAGGATACCAGGGGCTATCCCAGTCAACTTTAGGAAGTACACGGGGGTCACCTTGTACTGGTTGCCAGTCAATCGCAAGGCACAATGAGGCAAACAACCATTCACACTAACATTCATCCCTAAAGACAATTTATAGTGTTCAAACAGCCTAACATGCATGTTTTGGGAATGCTGTAGGAAACAGAGAAAACCCACACAGGCACGGGGAGAACATGCAAACTCCACAAAGGAAGGTTGGAAACTACCAGGGATTGAAGCCTCAATCTCAGAACTGTGAGGCGCCACACCCACACCATGCCGCTTCTCATCATTATTAGATATCATTTCGTTATCGTCATTTAGATCATTATTTATAATAGTACAAAATTGGCTTATTTGGAGGTCAGATCTGAGCACAGAAAGTATCCAAAGTAATTTCAAAATGCTGAAATTTGCCAAGGACGGATTACCCATTACCTTTTTGAAATGATAAGTAGGATTTTAAAGGTTGTTGGATTTGCATAAAAAGCTCAAAAATATTGTAGTAAAACGTGGAGTGATATTTGATAGAATACTACCACTGTGGTGTTTTCTTATGGCGTCGCTAATCTAATAAAATCTAAATAATGTGATCAATCAACCAACAAGACCATCGTTAATTTGTCTTTTTGTACACTGGACATTAAAAAGTATAACTTCTTGATATAACTATGAACTATGAACTTCTTGACCAACCGACCACAGACTGTTAGACTTGGTCCCCACCTCTCTTCCTCCAT
Organism: Stigmatopora argus; assembly: GCF_051989625.1. Lineage (NCBI taxonomy): Eukaryota > Metazoa > Chordata > Actinopteri > Syngnathiformes > Syngnathidae > Stigmatopora > Stigmatopora argus. The sequence continues at coordinate 6,926,770 of NC_135389.1, read as the reverse complement.
TACACTGAGCACTGGCTCCCCTCAAGGCTGTGTACTGAGTCCTCTTCTGTACTCCCTGTACACATACGACTGTACACCCACCCACCAGTCTAACGCCATCATCAAATTCGCTGACGACACCACTGTGGTCGGACTCATCTTGCGGTAACATAACACACATTCCCTTCTGCGGTAATATGAAAAGATGTTTTGGTGGTGATCTGCCTCCTACTAGCTGACTGAAGGTAAGGTAAGTGAAAGACAGTGAGAGGTAAGCGACCTGTATCCATAACAGCAGAATGCCAAATTACAAGTCCGTAACTTGCACTTATTTAGGTCTTTTGCCGAGTAAACGCAGCTTATGGAGAAGCACCACCAATTTCGTCACACGCAGTTTCTGGGTGTGATGACAAGTAGGCTTTTTGTGTTGTTGATAATGACGACAGGGCCTATGTCCGATTATTATTATTATATGTATGTATATATATATATATATATATATATATATATTTATATATATATTATATATATATATATATATATATATATATATATATATACAGACGCTCCCCTACTTACGAACGCAATTGGTTCCGAGCGATTGTTCATAAGTTGAATTTGTTTGTAAGTTGATTCAGTGCTATATTTTGTATTATAATTTATGTTTAAGGCCAATATAAGTATATTGAAGGTTTATATAAGTGCATTTGTATGTTTAAGGCTTGTATAAGTAACACGCATTGGTTTGTACTGAAAAAAAAACATTTAATAAAATGGAGAGAATATGTACAGTACTGTAGAGAGAGAGAGAGATTTATGTATTAGAAACTGGCCAAAAGAAGCGACCTAATGACAATTGCAGTTTTCTTCTTTTTTTCATCATAAATGATGCGGTAGCACTGTATGGCATCATTCAATTGATTTGCAAACTTTGTGCAACGTCAAGGTCGCTCTCCAGGACAGCTAGGTCCAGCGAGAGATACGAGTTCGCAAAGACATAAAACAATACACTAAGTTCTTGCTCCGAGGACTGAGTACTGGAAGATACACCTCAACCCTTTCCCCCAGATGCAAGTTCGCAATGAAGATCTGTGAAGGACGCTTAAATTGTTGTTGGGTCAGCGGATGGCTATCAAGCATATTGTTTTAATTTGTGACGCTAGTTTGACGCTAGGTTTGCTTGATTATAGAATTGTTTTGTTTCTTGCTTACGCAATTGGATCGAGTCGATAACCTTGTAATTGTTTTGGTTTGAGGCCTTAAATGGGCAGGACATAATGCCACTCGTTAGAATAATCTTGGTCGGCCGAGCGGTCCGGATGTATTCTCTTCTTGCAAGAATTAAATGGTGAGATGTGACTACAGATGCCTTTTTTATTGAAAGCTGAATTGGAAAAACCTAAGGATAAACGTACAATTGGATGAACCTAACATTTGGTCCTTCGAGCCTGTGGTCAAGATACCGAAGCAGAATCCAGGTCGCTCCCGTTCGATATCTGGAAAGACCGTGCACGGCGCTTAAATACCCTTTTCCGGGCTGGATAACTCGAAGGAGCGCCTGGGTTCTCGACGGTTTCGACGACTAACCCTCTGAAAGAGACATCTGGGGTCATATCTGGTAGGTCCATTTTTTTAAATGAGACTCGCGTCCAGGGGACTGCGACACGCGTCCAGGGGACTGCGTTACAAACCCTGGGTATACTAGTCGCTGCCAGGTAAAGAGCATGAGTCTATAAAACTTGGGGCAGTTCGGGGTGTCCTGTGCCGTGGTCCGGAAAGGTACAAATATAACTCTGACAGTATATCAAGCTAGGGTATACATTTGTGTTGCGTGTGTTACGTGTTGCGTGTGTTACGTATGTCCTTCCGCGGAAAAGAAATTTGCTAACTGATAACTGAGTGCACGTGAGCTCCATCCAAAGATGGGCAACTCGAATAAAAAAGCGGCTAGCGACGACGATCCAAAACAGCGTCTGCCGTGTAGAGATTGGAAGTTTGTTGAAAATCAAAGCGCTACAAGGGTTAAACACCTAAATTTATGGATAAACAAATATGGGTTTGCTGGCCAGCTTAAATATGCATGAAATATTAAAACCTGCGGGATAAAATATGCACTAAGCATAGAAGTAATCTATATATAATATGTGAAGGGAGACACAAGCGACATGGCTTGTTCCACAGATACTAATTATTGTTTTTGATGACGAGGCGGGGAAAGGCAAAACGTGCTGTTTTGTAAATGATAGCGGTCCTCGGCTGGTTGATAGGAGCGAGGCGATGGGCTGTTTTATTCTAAAAACAAGACAGGCCTGCTCAAAATGATTTGAATGAGGATGTTGAGCTAAATTTTAAACCAGAGATCACATTCTTTGTGAATGAATTCAATTGGAATTTTTTGTATGATGCTGAAAGTTGTAAAACGGCAATTAAAATGGTTATTTCCAAGTGCTAGGCATGCTTTGTTAATAGTAACTAAATGTACTGTCAATGTACTGGAATGAAATGGCTTATTGTGGCTTATCCTGGTTTCGTTCCCGTCTGCTAGCGGGAATATTTTGGTTAACAGAAATACAAAACGGCAAATTAAATGTTTAGCGGGCTTGCCAAAACTGCGTTTTGTCATATTCTAAACTTGCCAAATAATGCGTTGATTGCGGGGGAAGCGCTCTGTTTTGGTGCGGCTGATTTGACGGTGTTGACATTATAATACAGTATAGTATGCGCGCGGACCGCACAAGCGACTAAAATTTTTGGGGGACCCCTTCCGTGGAATATTACAATAATTGGCCTTGGGGGTGCTGAAGCAAACTTGAGGGCAGAAATGGGTTTTGCTATGATATAGTTGTGCTTGCAGCATATTGTGATTATGGGGTCTTGGCAAACTATGGTGATATAGTTGGATATCGGGAGAGGAATTAATTTAGTCTTCTCTAAAAAGCGTTATAATTGTGTGCACAGGAGGACAAAAAGAAAAAAGAGCGTTTTGGAATTTGTAAACAAAAGATAAGGATGCTGCTTCTGCAGCGAGCGTGAAGGTCACAGTCAGCGGCTAAGGGCGCGCTTCCGTTTAAACATTTCAGAATAAGAACAAAACATGGTCTACAAGGGATGCAGGGTTCCGCGATGATCTTCACATTTATTTTTGGGATTTAATCAGAAATGTCTTTCGAGGTGATAGAAAATCTGTTTGGCAAAGATTGATTTGGTAAAAGCTTTGGAATTGGGAATAATACTATTATTATTATTTTATTTTTTGTTTTGTGAAGTTCAAAGGGCTCTTGATTGAAGAGAGCTAGTTTTGGAGGATAAAACGATATTATTACAGTTTTTGAATGGTTGGTTTGTTCAAAATACTTCAATATAGGTGATTGGCTGGTTAAAGAAAAATGAATGGAATTTTGTTTTTGTTTTTTTACAATATTATGGCATATTGGTTACAATTTGTGGGTCCTTTATTAAGCATTGAAAATTGTAATTAGGAAATGCCTAGTAAAAGGTGGATTTCTCTAATTTAATTATTGTAGATTTTTCTTGTGGTAACAGGGAGCTATAAGAAATGGCTCTTATCTTAAGTAAACATAGTATGGGGTGATTTACAAATTATGTTTTAGGTACTAAGAGTTATTTGGTTGTTAAAGAAATCAGACATGAATTTAACAATGCAGAAATGGCATGAGAAATTTCGTGGCATTCGTCCAAATTATTAGGTAAATTGAACCTGGCTGGGGTAGATAAGATAATTGATTTAGGATAGGCATAGTTTCCCTGGAAGAAACATGGAGCGTCTTTAGGTGCACAAAAGACTTTCCCTGTTTGGCCTGAAGGGGGATATGCTTTGGTATAGGTCATATTGATGACTATTGGGACGTTACTGCCTATTGCTTTAGGGGCATACAAATTAAGAATTTAGCCAAAACTTACTGCATTGCAATTATGGGGTTAATACACCTAAATGTTACGGTGATAACGATTGGCAATAACAAGCTTAGATAAAGGGGAATATCTACAACAAATTCTGGTAGGGCCTTCCATGGTGTGAAACAAGTGAAATAATGTCTATGTTTTAGAAATAACATCTCCAAATTATAAAATATCAACCTTGGAGAAATGCTTTAAGTAGATGGGTTGACTAGAATGGGCAAAATTCGATATTATTAAAAGGGGGTGTAACTTAATGCAGAACATGGAGATAAAGTTTTTACAAACGGTTAAATAAAAGGGGGTGTGTGTGTGTTTCAATGTGTCACAACTTTTCCGTTATTGCATTATTGGCGAATAGATAGTTAATCACAGCCACTCACTTGGCAGTCTACATGCTGACTGACTGGGGTAAGGGGCGGTGGCAATTGAACAAATTTCTATTTTTAGATATGTGGCATGTGGATCTAATACATTAATTATCTAGTTTCTTCAGGCATCAAATTTGCGGTTCGAGGATCTACTAATGCGGAGTGGATCCAGACCTTCCGGAGTGTGGAGTATTCCTGGTGTCCTCAAGAATTCGTAGGTTTTCTCTGGGTACTCCAGTTTTACTCCAACAAACCAAAATTATGGATGATTGGGGGAGCACTCAAAGCAAATTCCTTGATTATGAGTGCGAGCGTGGATGAGTGTCTGTCTTTTGTGTTTTAATTGGCTGGCCACCAAGATATATCAATATTCTAATATCAAGGTGGAATATTTCTGAAATCGCTGATAAGCCTTTCGAGGACGGCGGTGGCAGAGTAGGACAGAAACAAAAAAAGAAAAGAATTTCGCCAAATGAAATTTTTGATTTCTGCAATGGGAAATTTTGGGAACCTGGGGGACTAAACAAAAACAAAAGACTTATCTGGGAGGGCTGCCATTTTGAGTCATGGTAAATTTCATGCCTCAAAAAAAAGGGGGAGGTTATATATATTCAATCTATATGCAGATATATGGCAAAAACACGGGCGATTCCCCCTTATGTCAAGCTACAAAAGCTACATATCCATTTCAAAGGATACACATGGATTTTATAGAATATGTGTGGTACATAACAGTCCTAAAACAGATTGGGGAAACCTTGTTGCAGAAACTGGTCTAGATTGGCAAGCTTGGATGACACACCCGTGCGAAAAAACCATCAGGCCTTCGATAAAATTAAACCATACGGTGGGGGCATTACAAATCATTATTCAGACTGACAAATTAACTTGTGGATCCTTGTCTGACGTTTTTCCTAAGTCCATGGGCAGGTGGAGAAGACTCTTTTTACAAAAAATCTACAATTGTGTCTCAACAACAATGTCTATGGAGACGGTAAGAAAGTCGTCAGAGATGGAAACACCCGGATCCGCCATAGTAAAATTAAAATCTGAAATGACCAGAGAATTCATTTCTGCAACGGGGAGTTCCCAAACGGGAGGCGGTAAGAAAAATTGGTTATTGTTGATGGAAAATGCAGCTATTACTATAAATCAAACCTGCATAACATGTATGGGGCCCCGCCCTCTCTTACGAGTAGTGCCCGCGCAAATTACTCCTGATTGTGTAATGGAGATAATGACAAATAAAAATGTAAGCCCCAATTGTGAAAAATGGAATAATGTCTACCCAGTTACAAGAGCAGCAAAGGACAAGCCTAACTTTTCAACAAAATGTAAGCTTTTAAATCATTTTACCTGCTTAAAACCTTACAGGGCATGGTCTGAAGCTGGAGGCGATAAATGAGACGTGGTGTGCCCACGTCCTAAAACCGACTACACCCTGGTACCACGTTCTGACCTATGGTGGTGGTGGGGTCAAAACAAATTATACGACTCCTGCCAAAATGACAGCAGGACTTTGTGCCTTGGTCTCACTGCTGTTACCAGTGTCTGTTTTTCCATCTACAGTAGAGGAGATACAATTGGCTGCACAGAAATCCGGTATGATGGCGGGCCCCTCGCGATGGCGTCGATCGGCATGGAGAGAGGGTGATGCGACATACATTGATGCGATTGGCATCCACGGGGCGTACCAGATGAGTATAAGTTGGCTAATCAGATCGCAGCAGGTTGGGAGTATATTTTTCTTTTAATTACTCCAAACAAAATGTTGATTGGATAAATTACCTGCATTACAATGTCAAAAAACTTGGAAACTATACTGAACAGGGATTTGTGGCGATAAAGGAACAATTGGCAGCCACCAGTCTTATGGCGTTCCAGGATCGCATAGCAGTTGATATGCTGCTTGCGGAGCAAGGGGGCGTGTGTGCAATGTTTGGAGATCAATGTTGCACCTTCATACCGAACAACACGTCACCCGGTGGGTCCCTCACCCAGGCCATTAGTGGCCTGCAGATCCTCAACCGCAATATGAAGAAGCATTCTGGAGTCGGAGAATTCCGCCTTGGAAAGCTGGTGGCATGTCCTTTTGATTTGGCCCAATTTGTTGCATTTTCCGTAGCCCTTTTTGCTACGATTTTGACATTATGTGGGTGGTGTATTATTCCCTGCTTAAGATCTTTGATAAGCCGACTTATGACCACTACGATTGCCCCTACAAATTCTAAATTGCATGAATTATATCCCCTACTAATGAAACGTGCTGACAGCAGCAGTGAATTTCAAGAGCATGGGAGTGCCGAGGATGAAAAATATGGCGAAAATGATTTTGTTTTCTGCTTTCAGACCTGCCGAACGAGTAGGGCCTAAGCGGGTAAAATTAAAACAGCCAACGGAGATATCCCTCTCTTCTTGGATTTGCCATAAAATAAATAACGAACATATAATAAAAAAGGGGGGAATGTTGGGTTCATTCTGGGATGTTACTATATGTTCATTTGGAATTAATGGAATAAAGCTGAAAGGAAGTTTTATTAAGGGGATCATGTGCAAATTTATAATATAGGGGGGAATGTTGGAGTAATCATTATTATAAATGTGTTTGCAATGAATATAAAGCCTTATAATATACATGCTTACTATATTAATCAATATATTTGCTTATTAGGAATAGTAATGCTCATCCTAAATGTGTAACTATATTAAACAATATATATATATGTGTTGATCGCTTTCAACGAAGACAAACGCTTACGCCAAGGTCGCTCTCCAGGACAGCTGGGTCCAGCGAGATATACGAGTTCGCAAAGACATAAAACAATACACTAAGTTCTTGCTCCGAGGACTGAGTACTGGAAGATACACCTCAACCCTTTCCCCCAGATGCAAGTTCGCAATGAAGATCTGTGAAGGACGCTTAAATTGTTGTTGGGTCAGCGGATGGCTATCAAGCATATTGTTTTAATTTGTGACGCTAGTTTGACGCTAGGTTTGCTTGATTATAGAATTGTTTTGTTTCTTGCTTACGCAATTGGATCGAGTCGATAACCTTGTAATTGTTTTGGTTTGAGGCCTTAAATGGGCAGGACATAATGCCACTCGTTAGAATAATCTTGGTCGGCCGAGCGGTCCGGATGTATTCTCTTCTTGCAAGAATTAAATGGTGAGATGTGACTACAGATGCCTTTTTTATTGAAAGCTGAATTGGAAAAACCTAAGGATAAACGTACAATTGGATGAACCTAACACTGCTGCTCGATCTTTCTGTTTATAAATGGTACTGACGGTCGAACGATGTGCAACGCTCACCACTCTCACGCGCATCAAGCTTCGTTATTATTGCCACTCGTTTCAAATGAAATGGCTTGCCTCTTCCTTTCAACTCCCTCAATAGAAGCCTTTAGCTTTTTTACCAACCATATTCAATATTGGATGCATGAGATATTTAATGATACAAATGAAAAAGGTTCTTTGCACACTGGAGATACATTCACGCACTTCCGCATTGCAACGAAGAAGAAGGTAGATGCTGGGTGAGCTGAGCTCTCACAGCGCCAGGCGTTGGTATTAGCGGCGGAAAGAAGTACTACTCCGAAAAAGGCGAAATACAAAATTGGACTTGCGAACATTTTTGGACTTAAACGCAATTTGCAGACATGTTCGTATGTACCGTTGTTCGTAAGTTGAATGTTCGTAAGTAGGGGAGCGTCTGTATATACAGACACTCCCCTACTTACGAACGTAATTGGTTCCGAGCGATTGTTCATAAGTTGAATTTGTTTGTAAGTTGATTCAGTGCTATATTTTGTATTATAATTTATGTTTAAGGCCGATATAAGTATATTGAAGGTTTATATAAGTGCATTTGTATGTTTAAGGCTTGTATAAGTAACACGCATTGGTTTGTACTGAAAAAAAAAAAAAATAAAATGGAGAGAATATGTACAGTACTGTAGAGAGAGAGAGAGATTTATGTATTAGAAACTGGCCAAAAGAAGCGACCTAATGACGATTGCAGTTTTCTTCTTTTTTTCATCATAAATGATGCAGTAGCACTGTATGGCATCATTCAATTGATTTGCAAACTTTGTGCAACGTTCAATATTTGGGTCCTGCTGCTCGATCTTTCTGTTTATAAATGGTACTGACGCTCGAACGATTCAATGCCCGTGAAACGCTCACCACTCTCACGCGCATCAAGCTTCGTTATTATTGCCACTCGTTTCAAATGAAATGGCTTGCCTCTTCCTTGCAACTCCCTCAATAGAAGCCTTTAGCTTTTTACCAACCATATTCAATATTGGATGCATGAGATATTTAATGATACAAATGAAAAAGGTTCTTTGCACACTGGAGATACATTCACGCACTTCCGCATTGCAACGAAGAAGAAGGTAGATGCTGGGTGAGCTGAGCTCTCACAGCGCCAGGCGTCGGTATTAGCGGCGGAAAGAAGAACTACTCCGAAAAAGGCGCGAAATACAAAATTGGACTTGCGAACATTTTTGGACTTAAACGCAATTTGCAGACATGTTCGTATGTACCGTTGTTCGTAAGTTGAATGTTCGTAAGTAGGGGAGCGTCTGTATATATATCTGTATATATATATATATATATATATATATATATATATATATATATATATATATATATATATATATATATATTTATATATATATATATTATATATATACATATTTACCGAATACGGGATGATTAAAGTTATCCAATCCAATATATATAGTTTTGAAGCTAAAATGACTTAGGAATTATTAAGCAATTAGAATAGAGGAAATTCTGACTTGAATGTTTGTACCATGCTTGCAGTGAAGAATGCCGGAATAGGTGACTGGTTGGAGAGGGGAAGAATTTTAGCTATGTCTTTTAGGACTGGTATCTTGCCAAATTCAAGCTGTTGACTCTGACATTGAACGTGAACTATAGGACCACGCCCAATGCATGACAAGACAACCTCCTAAAAGAGAACAGATATTAGCAGAAACATAGTACGTATATTATGACAATGATTTATTGGCAAAAAGAACTTACCAGTGGTGGGTGAACACCCCCAAATAAAGCTACGTACAGCGTGCTATGCTGCTTTCCAACATCCTTCACCAATAGAAAAACAGGGAGGTCTGCTGAGCCGTGAGGAAGAATCACTCCTCTTGATAAAGAACTCCCAAAAATAATTGAAGGATTATCCTCATATTCCTTAAACATAAGGAAATAAAGTCAATTTATTGCATCCACGGTGGGTCTTTTGAATTAAAAAACAAAAAAAACATCATGATTTTAGTCAGCACGAGTTTGCATTCCATATTCCAAGATGATGAAACAGCAATTTATTGTGCTCATTCTCTTCACTTGATTGGACAAAAATGTAATCACTGTCTAAAATCAACCATTCTTGAGTTATGAGGTGCGTACATCCACTTAATTTCATAAAAAAAACTATTTGGAAATGTATGGATTACTGGACTACCATTCCACTTTGTGTTGGGAATATTTCAGCAAATGACATGCAACTCGTGAGCCTGTAAAAATCCATAAATAAGACAGTCGGGAATTTAAAGTGTAGGGTTTAAAATAAGATGTTTATAGTTCAAATTTACCATTTTTCTATTACCCCTGCTCAAACTGTTATGAATTTCATTTCGGCACCAGAACCGCTTTACCTGCTCGAGCATCCCATAGCAGACAGGCATAGAGCTTTGGTTTGTTAGGCGTATTATTTTTTCGTAAGGGTAATTGAGGAAACACTTCTGAAAGTCCACTTCTGGAGTATCCACCAGGATATCAGGAACAACACACCTGTCCACAGAGCAGAGAGGGAAGACAAAAAACAGATATATTTAGCCTCACTACCTGATGGAAGTAAAATGCAAATAGAAAACCAGCAGTGCAGAAATGTGAATGGCGAAAGTAATATTATTTTAAGTATTTTTTTTATTTACTGTGTACTCAGTTGAGGCTCATTAAAAACTGAAGGAATCTACTTTGTTGAATTAGAATTGTTTGAACGTGTGAATTGGGACCACATCTAAGACACTGATTCTAGGTCCTTTCAAACAACAAAAGCTACATACAATTGCCCCAAAATTTGGTGATTTAAGAACAGAAGCATTCCCAGTCATGCAGATTGAGATATGTGCTCGAGAAACTGTTTAAGTTAGCAGAGTTTTCAGAACAACAACAACAATTCTATTAAAAAGTAGTATGCAAATAATACCATTTAATCTTTAAGATACACACATGTTCAGGGGGCAACATGGAAATATGACACACAAAAACCTAAGCCAGAAAAGCTCGACAGTGAACCAATAGAATAAATATTTAGTGTGTGTTTGCAATTGAAATTGCTTAGTATCTTATTTCAGTCTGCCATTAACCTCATTGGCATGCTAACATTCTAGGCAACTGTTTTCGATGTGTGGAAAGTGACAGGCATGTGTTTACAAAAAAACATGAATTCTTGGCTTCAATTTATTTTTTGCACTTGTGTCTCACCTTGCAATAATGGGCAGAGCCATTACCTCTTTCCCAACACCATCAACATCTACCACCAGAGCCATTCTGTAATGTTTGACTGTATTGGAGCATAGTGTCACCTGTTGAGAGAATACATAAACATGAAGCTGGATTACTGACTGACAGACAGACAAAAAGCAAAATTGTCACTTATCAATAATCTGCTTTTGTTTTCCATCCATTTTGAGTCCTGTTTATCTACACGAGGTTCATGGGGGGCCTTGAAGCCAATCATGAGCAGAATGTGGGCTACATCCTGAAACTGGTTTCGAGCAAACCACAGGGATTTATCATTCATTCATTCATCTTTCATAACGCCCATTCTCGAAAGGGTTGTGGGGGTGGCAGGAGCCTAACCCATCTGATTTCGGGCGAAATGCATTCTACACCCTAAAGTGGTCTCCAGTCAGCCGTAGGGAACACAGAGAGACAAACAGCCATCCGCACACACAATCATACCACCACCAACGGGAATCGAGCCTGCGCCTACCTGCACCGAAGTCAGGCGAGTGAACCTCTACACCAGGGGTGTCAAACCGGTCCTCAAAGGGCCACAATGGGTGCAGGTTTTCATTCCAACTCAACAAGAAGATACCTTTTGCAAGTGTAATCAGTTAATTAAAGTCAGGTGCTACTTATTTTAGAAGACACCTGATTGGTTAAAATGTTGGCACTGGATCGGTTGGAATAAAGACCAGGACCCACTCCGGCCCTCGGCGGAATCAGTTTGACACGTGCTCTACACCATGAGCCGGTTAGGGATTTATTTGTTATATTTTATTTTTTCATTATTTAACAATGGAGTTTGCATGTTCTCCCTGGGCATGTGTGGGTTTGGATGCGGGTACTCTGGTTTCCTCCCCCCCAAAAAGCATGTATGGCAGGCTGGTTGAACACTCTTAATTGCTCCTAGGTGTGAGTGTGAGTGTGAATGGTTGGTTATATGTCTCCTTTGTGCCTTGCAATTGGCTGGCTACCAATTCAGCGTGTGCCCCGCCTGGAGCCTGTAGGCTGCGATAGGCCCCAAACAAACCACCCCCGACCCTTCTGAGGATAAGCATTTCGGAAAATGAATGAATGAATGTTTAACAACATAATGCAGCTCAGCATAACGAAAAAGGATCTCAAAACTTTTGTCAGCAGGTGTTGAATCATACACTAGCATTCACTGACTATACAGAGGCTTGGGGATTCAAGACAAAGAGGACAAAGAATACAAAAAGTAAAAAAAGGGGTATAAACCAGCAACTCATGTATAATAGAACCAAAAGGGAATTACACACCTTAGAGATAATTTTTGTTTTAAGTGGACAGGTTAAAAACATATTGCAACTTGGAACTTTAGTCATCTGTACCTTAATGCTGACATTTGCCATGGCCCGCACAGAACTCACAGCAGGACTTATGGTGAACTCAATTGGCATAGAACTGACATCATGAGTAGCACTCCCTTGCCAGTTGTTCCTACACAGCTCACAAACTTGTTGGTCACTAGTCACACTGGGAGACCCCATTCCATCTCCCACAACACGCAGGGAAAAGTTCATTGGGACAAAGGATGTGTTAAAGAGAGTGCATATTTCTATTTTGGGGAAACCTGAAAAGATATGAACAAATAATTACATAGAAGAAACATATGAATACTAAAATTTCAAATAAGCAACTTATAATAACTGTTGAGTGGCTAGAGTACCACTCAATCCATCACGTAAAATTAAACACAGTCAGTTTTCTGAAAATGTGTTAGTGAGAAAAACATTCCGAATTTTGATGAAGCGTGACATCATCATGTGGATTCATTAAAACTACATGAAAAATAAGATTCTGTGCAGGAATAATGTTTGGGCTGTATACGAATGAAGCTTTTGGAGTCTTTTAAAACCATGCAGTATCAGATAATTCCACTGGCGGCTAATTTAGAAATAGAGCAATCTCACATTCAGCTTCATTCTAAAACGGCTAATTTCACCTTCAAAATAAATGTGTTTAAAGGTTGGTAAAATCTCTGTCTCTTTGACAAGACAATTCCGTAATGACAAATACAGATTTTTTTTGTAAAACAATCATGAGTGCACTTATAAGTATTTCAAAATCTACGACTTTCTGGGCCATGTCCCAATTGTTACCACTTATATTGAACAATGTTGTGAATTTCCCAAGTTTTAACTAAAACCTGAACATAGAATGAATGTTCGACATTATGAAACGTTTTAAGGAAGTGACCAACACAATGTACTTGCTATGCCTAGTTCTTTTTTTTTTTTTACTCTTGGTGATTTATTTACCCGGGCAGCATGAAGGGCAGTGCTGCCTCGTCAGAACAGACAAGGCTATGAAAAGAATCCCTTTGTGTATTCTGACAAGTGCATGCAACAAACATGGGATTAAGTTATCATGACAGGTGGAAAGTGTCATTAATTGTGGAGAGAATGCCCAATACTTTAACATTTAAAGAGATACTAACCAAATGCTACATCTCCAAAATTGAGTTCCGAAACATTGAAGTGAAAAGTTGGACCAATGACACAGCCCCTGAAACAGAATGCAAAACTTTTCAAAAAGCCCAGGATTTCAGAATGATTAAGAAATATTTGTTTTTATCATTACCTGAAGGTCATAGTACGTGGTAGAGGCTGCCCAGTGACAGATAGAAGTAAACCCTCAGAAAAGTTCCCCAAAATGTTACTTTGGAAAGTGACTTTAACTAAATGGCAAGCCCCAGAGCAAACAACACCTTTTGTGGGAGTGAATGAGAAAAATTGACCAAAAGCAGTACTGGGGCTTGATAATTCAAAAGGGGCATCAATCAGCCCTTGGTTGGAGAGCTGCACCTGCAGGAATCCAATTTGAGGATTATGACATTTGATCAGCATACATTGGCTAAAATGTTTTTCTTAGCATGAAAAACCTTACCTCATATGAGACAGTGTGACCGATGAATATGTTTTTCATATCCATCAGGGTACAATTGATGTGTACCGCAGGTCCCAAACCCTCACCACTGACTGTCAGAGGCATGTGAGATTTCTGACCTAAAGATACACCATAACAAGGATACGAGCATAAGAATTCTCATCACAGATGAAATGTAGTAAATAAAAAAGTCAAACTTAAGTACAATTTGGAATTGCATTCTTACATGTATGAATACTGTATACAATATTATAATGAATATAAAATAAAATATAAAAACAATGTAATAATAATTATGTGAACGTATCATCTCCACGTAGAACAGAAATGTTTTGCAATCTCCCAATGTTGTTTTACATTACAAGTTAAACTAGTACCACAATTTTTCATGTAATTGTTAGCTTGAATAAACCCATTGTGATTTCCAACCCACTCTTACCAGTGACATCACAATATATGGTTTCCTGGTATAGTTTGGCTTCATTAGGCTTGAAGACTACATTGAAACGTGCTGTAGTATTTGGCCATATTTCCCCCGACTGTGACAAATTAAAGGCAGCACAAAAAGAAAAAGTGATTTTCCACATGAAGATTAAACATGAAAAAAAGGGCATTGAATTATCAGAACAGTTCAGGTATTTTGACTTTTTTTTTCACCATATACAACTGCCATGACATAAAAATGCGTGGGGAATTAGTCAATAAATCCAAATTGAATTGGATTTAAAACTATATTTTACCTTCATAACACAAAGGAGTCTGATTTGTAGACAACAATTAGATCCTATTAGGTGGCAAATGCATCTACAGTAGATTTCCATTTCATTAAAAAAGCAACAATAATAACTGTTTTTTGCAATAAGATAATTTGGAATAACAGAAGTCTAAAAGACAATTGGATATCAACGGGATAAAGTATGAGGTTGGGGAAAGGATATATAACTGTAGGGGGAAAAAGGCACTAACACTTACCGCTGGTTCTATTGTTATGCATCTTTGTGAGATCGAAAGGATGTTGGTTCGATGATTGGTTGTGGTGTCAGGCTGGGAAAGATTAAGTAACTGCTCCTCAAGAATTGAGCAATTCCTAGAGATTAGAGAAGAGATGAAGAACAACACCATTAGCAATGGGAGAAAGAAAGAGAGACAGAGAGAGGGAGAGAAGAAAAGATAGAGCGAGATAGAGAGAAATTGCAAAAAAGGTCAGAATTACGCTGAATTATGTTTAAAAATCCTGCGACCTAGGAATGGGCATCGTAACCATGTATGAACATTGAACAGATACTTATATTCTAAAATTTTCATTTTAAAAATATACTCACTGGTTCTCATCTGGTTGGTTTGACCATGTCTTCCAGAAGTATTTAAGAGTAGTGTCACTATTGTTGGTAAGGGACACTGTGTGCGTGTTGGACAGCGAGATGTAGGTATTTTCCAAAATAAGGTGTTCAGGAATAAGATTAAGCTTCAGCTCTTCACAAAAACCATGGAGGCTGATGTGTACATCTTCACCTGAGCAGAGGAACATATGAGATTGAAGTGGAATTGCTCTTAAATTAGATTCATTATCATCTTAAAAGTCCTAAAAAGTCTCGAATTTAGCTTGTTTCAAGATGCAGAGACCCTGATGCAAAACAGGACATGTGTTTTTCTTCGGATGCAACGGTGTGTGTGTGTGGTTATTTATTAAGTAAAAATACATATATTACCAGTATCATAGTGTAGCAACAGATCCTGACGCTGGTCTCCTGGAGTTATCGGACTGAAAGCCACAGTTACTTGCATGCTCTCGCCAACATCAAGTGTTCCAGAGAATGGAGTCACTGAAAAAGGGCTGAAATAAAAATACCAAAAGGTCAAAAGGGTGTGGTTCAATAATGAGTTTTTTAGTGGATTTTGAGTGGTTAGGACAGTTCTGGGGTTGAGGCTTCGATCCTAGCTCAGTCCTCACATGTTCTACCCGGGCTTGTATGGGTTTTCTCCGGGTACTCCAGTTTCCTCACATGGCTGGTTGAACACTCTAAAATGCCCACAGGTATGAGTGTGAGCGTGAATGGTTGTCCGTCCCCCTGTGATTAGCTGGCCACCAAATCAGGGTGTCCCCTACCTAGTGCCTGTAGATAGCTGGGATGGGCTTCAGTAACCCCCGCTACACTTGTGAGGATAAGCACTTCAGAAAATGAATTTATTTGTGTTTATATTCATTGTTCACCTTTAAGAATGTAAGATTTTAATTAAATTCGCCATTATTTCTTTTTCTTTTTCTTTTATACCTTTCCTGTTCATCTTAGACACAAATAATTGGAATCTGAGTGTCTTGATAGAAGTGTTTTAATGTACCACATGGTAGTTTGGTGTACTGAGTACACTGTACTCCAATTGCACTTATTCATATTGTTTTATTTATTAAAGAATGATGGAAAACAGTCAGCCGTTTGAATAATCACCAACCACCGAGAGGATGCAACATTTTAAGAGCAAGTCGCCAAATTACTCTTGGGGATAAATGTCGCTGGTCTGTGTTTGTAATTGTGAGTCAGCAAATTGTCAAACTCCACAAACACATTTACTTTTTTGTATAAATGACTGGGACTAACCCATTTGTGAAGCAAATGAAAAACAAATCAAAGTTAATTCTCCATGGTATTTCCTCTTTAGGAAGAAGCCTCACAGATCTGACATCCATCCCGTGGGTTCCAGCCTTCCTTCAAGGGTTCAAGGCATTTGTTCACCTTGTTCTTAAAACGTTTGGCAGTTGACATTTACCTTGTTTCCACACATTTTCCAGGATTTCGACACATTAACACTAGTATTACTCACCTCTTTGTGTATAACCTGAAGATGGCTACTCGGTCTCCCAGGTTGCGTACAAGTTGAGTTCTCTGTGTGGTGGCTTTTACGAGGCAGTCAGGTAAATGCAACTCATCACGGAAGTTCAAACAGGCTCTTGGTCCAATGGCATGGATTGCCACCCTAAATTGCTCCCGCTCTGTTACAAAAACCAGAGTGTGATGGTAGTCCTGTAAAGAATATTGAATGAGGATTTTAGAAGTGAATAGATCATTTTTATTATGCCTTACTATGTAGATTTTAAAATTTGCTTTATTTCCAAAGCTTGTACTGATCAGATTAGCACAAGTACAGGCCTGAATACATGGAACTCCTCCGACCAAATCAACTGAAAATGCCCCAATTACAGATTTGAGTTCACGTGAGCAGAGCTCGATTTCAATCTCTGTAAGAATGACGCCACAAGTACATGGGAGGCAGTGCAGTCTTACAATGTGACAGCCAATAAACAAACTTCCTTAGCAACATCGTTCTTATCTTAGATTGTGGGTGCAGAAAACTGAAATGGGTTTTCTCTGGGTACTCCGGTTTCCTCCCACTATTGGACACTCTAAATTGCCCCTAAGTATGAATGTGAGCGGATGGTTGTTTGTCTCCTTGTGCCCTGCGATTGGCTGGCTGTCAGCTGGGGTAGGCTCCAGCACCCCCCGTGACCCAAGTGAGGATAAAGCGGTTCAGAAAATGAGATGAGATATACTGTACAATACTACTATTACTACTACTACTACTACTAATAATAATAATAATACTATTACTACTAATAATAATAATAATACTATTCCTACTACTACTACCACTATTACTACTACTACTACTACTAATAATACTATTACTACTACTAATAATAATAATACTATTACTACTAATAATAATACTATTAGTAATAGTATTATTATTATTAGTAGTAATAGTATTATTATTAGTAGTAGTAATAGTCTATTATTACTACTACTAATAATAATACTATTATTACTACTACTACAACTAATAATAATATTACTATTACAGTAATAGTATTATTATTAGTAGTAGTATTAATACTACTAATAATAAAAATACTATTACTACTACTACTGATACTACTACTGATACTACTACTACTACTGATACTACTACTACTACTGATACTACTACTACGACTAATAATAATAATAATAATAGAGAGGTACCTTGTTTTCCTGAGGAGTGAAGCAGACTGTGAAGCTCACCGACAGTCCTGCTGCTACTTTAGTCTTTGCCTCCTTTGGACCTTCAACATGGAAATAAGCGGACTCTTGATGCTCCAACTTGACATGCCGCGACACCTTGACAGGAAGCAACGACCATTTGCTTAAATCTTATAATTCCCAAATCAAGAGTTGTATAGGCAGGTCTGAATAGAACTCCAAGGATGCCAAAACAAACTGTTTGTTCCCCTGGTCCTTTGTTACAAATATAGGTTAGCATGTTGTCAGTTTAATCATTCAGTAAAGCACACACCTTATCATTGTTAAAAAGTTGCAGAGGTAACTTGTAAGATTGTGCAGGGGTGAAGTTCTGGAAGACTAATTCTGGAGGGTTCGGCTGGAAAAGTGACTGCTCTACATCTACCAAGGGCATCTGCAAACACAAGTGAAAACACATTTGGGTACGAAAAAAAAAAGATTTCATACAAAGTAATGTGTGGAATTGCAGGACCAAATAAACCTGAAAATTATTAGAGTATATAAATTATAAGTTGGGTGGGGAGACATGCTCTGCTGTGAAATCCCTGGTGTATGTCAATTTGCTCATTTCATAGCTTTGCCTCCACACAATGATAATCATATTTGATCTATTGACCTATTATCTAATCGGGATATTGGTGCAGATTTTATCATTATTTTGAAAACAGTAACAGTTAGGTACTGATGATACTTTATCATTTACTCTGAGCAGTCACTGTTGTCACTGTTGTAGGCTATTGTTCTGTGGGTTGAGAATGTGGACTGTTTTCATTTTCATTTATAGTGACGATTAGAAGAAAAGTTGCAACTTCTTTTTTAATCTTTTAGTTCATTAACAACAAGTCACAATGGTTGTAAAAGTTCTGTATTACTTTTTGATTGATTGTCGAGTTGGTGTCAAGTAGGTCAAGGAGTTGCAGTGAATGCATTTCAGTGGCCTCTGTAAGGCGCAGTTTTCTAGACTGCAACATCTTCTGAGTAAAAACATGAGGCGTTACCTGCAACAATAGCACAATACACAGCATTAACAGTATGATTGCGTTTTTTTGGATGTCAGCCATAGAAAAACAAACTTTTAACACTAACTACTATTTAGAAACACTCCATATCATGTCTAGAAAATCACATCTCATTTTCTGAACCGCTTTATCCTCACTAGTGTGACAGGGGGTGCTGGAGCCTATCTCAGCTGACTTTGGGCCAGAGGCGGGGGACACCCTGGATTACTAGCCAGCCAATCGCAGGGCACAAGGAGACAAACAACCATTCATGCTCACACTCATACCTAGGGGTAATTTAGAGTGTCCAATCAGCCTACCATGCATGTCTTTGCAATGTGAGAGGAATCCAGAGTACCCAGAGGAAACGCACAGAGGCCCAGGGAGAACATGCAAACTCCATACAGGTGGACCAACCTGGATTTGAACCCAGGACTCCCACTGTGATGTAGACGCGCTAACCACTCACCCACTGGGCCCCCAGAACTGAATATTTACTTATGAAAACATTCACATTCTTACAAATATATTTAACTCAGTCCAAATTCACATCAAACAGCCAGCTAAAGCCATGGCTATTAAAACGTGTTCACAGCCAAACAATGCTAATTACCTCAAAGATAAGGTGGAATACAGAGCAAAATCATATCTACATACTTTAGGAAGATTAAAACAAAACAATAGCTACGAAAAGTACCAAGTCTTACCCTGCTTGCGGTACAATCTAGAACCGAGGTTTAACTTTGGTTAGTTGGGTGTTGTTACCATGGCGACAAACTCGCCACACTATTCAGTAACGCGTGCTCCAATTGGCCAGTACTTAATCAAGCGACCGCGTCCAGGTCTGGGGTCGTTGCCACGCGCAAAAAAATATGTCCCCTGTTTTCTAGCAAAATATAGTTACAAACGTCATGAAAACACGGAAATATGTAAAAGTTGCATTTCATAAAGCAGTAACCAAATGACGTCACGTTTAGCGACATGGATATGGTGCGTGTCCCTAAATTCATGACAAATGAATGTTGTAGTTAATAGCACTGCACATTTGCGATGAGAACACATTAAACATTATCCACCCTAAATATTATTATCAATAGTTGGCGATGTTATTGAGCAAAATAAGGAGAAACAAAAATAAGGAGGCACATTTGTTTTTGTTATTCGTATTCTAAAGAGTATTTGTGTAAGTATTGAACACCAAAAGAAATATCTGAAAATATGGTGTGGACAAGGAAATCCGCATTGTGCAAGTAAAATTTTTCAAACAGCAAAATAAGACTAACCCTTAAAGACAATGCTTGAAAATCAAATTAATATCTTATCTTATTACTTTTAAATAAATAACAATAGTATTGTCCGGGTTTTTTCCACAAACAGAATTCTCCACATCATTCCAAAATTGTGTTGACACAGGACAAAGTTAAAACAAATGCTTAACAGTTTAGAGTTCAGACTTTCAGAAATTGCATTTATCATCAATGGCAGTAAACGAGTTAATATTTGGGCCTGGATGAGTAATGACATTTTCATCTTTTTAAAAAAAGAGTTTGACCGTCATTGTTGAACATTGCCACTAATGGACAGTCGATGTCTACAAATTTCCACTAGAGGGCAATAGTGTAATGCGATTCGAAAAGGTCTTGAAGTCAATGTCCGTTTAATCTTACCATCCATTTTCAAGTCACTATGTTCATGGCGCATCTTCTCTTAGTCCAATTAACCCAGTTTCTATTCTGAAATATTATGATATGCATCAGGGTTTTTTCCTATTCTTTCACCCATTTTCCATTCTGGTTATCCTCACAGAGGTCGCGGGGGTGCTGAAGTCTATCCCAGCCAACTTTGGGCAGTAGGTGGAATTGATTGACATGTATACACAGGGCACAACGAGACAAACAACCATTCACCTCACACTCATACCTAGGGACAATTTACAGTGCTCAACAAGTCTATCCATGCATGTTTTGGAATATGGGAGGAAACTGGAATATCCGGAGAAAACTCACGCAGGCACGGGGATAACATGCAAACTCCACACAGAAATGTCACCCGGATTAAACGACGCTAAGGGATTAATTATAAATGAAAATAATGTCAATGATCAGGGGTGCCCAAACTGTTTGTTATCATTGTATTTATGCAATGACGTTCAGCTTTACATTAACAACATGTCCAATTTGCAAACTACTGTTCATATTACATTGATCGTGAAATCACTAACCCAACAGTCACAAGTTTTTGAGTCTTTTCACTGTTCAGAGTGCGTGCAAAGAAGTGGAAAAACTTTTGACCAACACTGAATTCTGTGGGTCAAAAGATATGATATGAAATCTTACTTTTGGTCCAAAAACACACAATGACATGACAAAATAGATTTGCTTGGTCCATCTGAACCATCAGCAAAACCTTATATCACCTGGAAGTTGCTTCTTGTGTGGTTAAAAAAAACACAAAGCAGGGCATTCAGTGTAAGTGCCCCTCATCTGTTGAATAAATTACTTGGCAATCTGAGGTGTGCTTAAAAGTATATGTCCTCTATATCAGGGCTAAAATCGCCATTGTTTACTACAGCATTTACCTAACTGTCCTTACTGTTTAAATCTGGAATTATGAACGGTTTTGTTTAATTTAATTGTTTTTAAATGTGTCTTTGTGATTTTAATATGATTTATATGTGTATTTATTTCGATTTTTTAACTGATGCTTATGTTTTAATTGGGTGGGTGAGTCATTAGCACATCAACCTCACTGTTCTAGGGACAAGGGTTCGATTCCAGGTGGTTCTCACTGTGTGGAGCTTGCGTGGGTTTTTCTCCTGTTTCCTCCCAGGTCCCAAAAACATGCAGGGTAGGCTGGTTGAGCACTCTAAAGTGCACTTTGGTTTAAGTGTGAGGGGGAATGGTTGTCCTTTGTCTCCTTGTGCAGTGCGGTAGGCTGGCCACCAATTTAGGGTGTCTCCCGCCTGGTGCCCCAAGTCAGCTGGGATAGACTCCAGCACCCCTCGCATATGAATGAAGGTTTCAATTGTTTTTTTGCTAATTGCAATGCGAGCAGCGCCTTGCTTGCCTTAGAAAAAAAGATTTCCTGGACAGTCCCATTCATCTTTTAGTGAACAATTCAAAGTTAGCATACTTCACTATGATTGGTAGGGCTATTTAGACCTATAAAAACATATAGACGAGCAGATGTGAGATTTATAATGAAATTTTTCAATCAATACTTAATTTTCCCAGTGAGCTAGCTTGGAGTAGACTAAGCACATGTAATTATTTTTCCCACAAATTTATCTACCTGCTCACTTGTCTTGCAAAATTTATGCAGCAGTTTAACTGGGCACACAAAGATGCTGAAATCTCTGCTTTACATATAGCAAAAAAAGACATTAATAACATATCATCCCATGGTAAAAATTAGAGTGAAGATGATAAACCGATTTAACCAAATATCCATTTGTAAAGGCGGGTGTTAGGAATGCATCAATAGAAGCCTCCTCAATTAATAGAAACTTTCCTAGTATTCGTGAGAGGCTAGGATTGTTTATCCCAAGTTTCACATTATGTATTTACTTTAAGCGCTCACGTAAAGAGACCTCGTACATAACTGGACTGGGTGGATTAGGAAATGGGACTATTACTGCAGCAATAAACAACTATTTGAAGATACAGTGACTATATAATTTACATTACATTTTGTTATATTCTGCCTTCATCAAATAATTGTAAATTTGGCACATATGTTGTTTGCAGCAGAGAAAAGAGTGGACGAGAAAAAGTAGAAGAGTTCAACTCCAGGTACAAGGAGAAAACAATCCCATCACACTTGGTCAGCTCCAACAAAATGATGAGCATCGATTGCCTTTAAATGTGGCTAAAGTCAAGAACGCTTTGAATCAAAAACTGGAACTGCGCCATGAAGTGTTTATCAGCCTCCATCAATCCTATACTGGTGCAGCAATAACTACTGCAGTCAGCTTCTTTCTCACCTCATTATTAAATGAATCTCTTATCTATCAAATCAATTATTAGTTATGGCTATTTTGCAAGTTTGCTATAAAATATTATTCTATGCTATGTCAAGTTTTGTATCTATCATTCATTTATTCATTCATCATTTGTACCTCAGATCATGACATGGGTGTTAAACTCAGGCAACTATTGGCAGGAGGAGGGGTACACACTGAACTGGTTGCCAACAAATCGTAGGTGACATATAGACAAACAACCTTTCACGATGACAATAAACCCATTGAGAATAAAGTCCTACCAGCCTACCATGAACGTTTTTAGGATATAGGAGGAAACCAGAGAAAACCATACATATATGTCTAAGAAATACTGCAAGACAACAGAGTTTATACTGTAGAAGCTGACTTTTACAGCCAGGCAAGCCCCGGAGGAAATAACATCTTCCTTGGGGATAAAGGAGAAAAATGACCAAAAGTGTCACTTGAGACTAGAAAACCCATAAATCATCAATCAGTGGGACTTTGGACAATAACACATGCAAGAATCAAGCTTTAAAAGAGTTATCCTGCACTGGGTAACTCAAAGAAAATACACACTATAATTAGTATATAACTTTAACTATGGGCAGCCCGGTGCTGCGAGTGGTTAGCGTGTCGGCCTCAAAGCTCTGGGGTCCTGGGTTTGAATCCAGGTTGGTACTCGGACGTTTTGTCGAAAGACGTTCGGTCCCCGGACGTTTGGTCCCCGGACGTTTGGTCCCCGGACGTTTGGTCGACTGGACGTTTGGTCCGGCCGGACGTTTGGTAGAACAGACGTTTGGTAGAATGGACGTTTGGTAGAACGGACGTTTGGTCGCCAGGTTTTTACTGTTGAAACCAGCTCTCAAAATTATAATCATGAGAGAGAGAGTTTAATATCTAAATATCTAATATCAAAATATCAACAGTAAACTCTGTCATAATTTGACAGCGAGCGAACTCGGCGACCAAATGTCCGTTCTACCAAACGTCTGTTCTACCAAACGTCTGTTCTACCAAACGTCCAGTCCACCAAATGTCCGGTCGACCAAACGTCCGGGGACCAAACGTCTTTCGACAAAACGTCCGGTCACGATCCAGGTCATGTCCACCTGTGTGGAGTTTGCATGTTCTCCCCGGGCCTGTGTGGGTTTCCTACGGGTACTCCGGTTTCCTCCCACATTCCAAAAACATGCATGGTCTGATTGGACACTCTAAATGGCCCCTAGGTATGGGTGTGAGTGTGCATGGTTGTCCGTCTCCTTGTGCTCTGCGATCGGCTGGCCTCTGGCCCGGAGACAGCTAGGATTGGCTCCAGCACCCCCCGCGACCCTAATGAAGAAAAAGCGGTTCAGAAAAAGAGATGAGATGAGAACTTTAACTATAATGGAAGGAAGGAACTTTCCAATCTCAGAAGGAGTCCGTTGCACCAGTTTTAATCATAAACGTGTAATGAGTAGTCTGAGTGCTGTTTGTTTTTTATTAATGGTGTAATGAATAGTTTAAAAAGCAGGATGGAAGGAATACTCTTTTAGGCAACTGATAATGACAGGCAAAAAAGAAACCTCTTATACTTCCTGTTCTTGAGGATGGTGCTGAAGCATGAAGTGCTGTTCGACCATATTTCTTCCCCCAACTAAGCCTTTAATACCCACTAATACCAGAATGGGTGGGTGTGTACTTTTTTTTTTGACTAAGCACTTTACACAAATGCCCTTGAAAGTTTACAACGATGCACATAGTTTTAGCTATTTACTCCCTGAAGGCTCCACTCTTGCCCCTTCAGGCTTTTTCGTGGGACATCTGTCTCCCTTCGGAGCTGAAACTGTCAGAAAAGTTGCTTGAGCTGAGGTGCCAGAAATGCGTACACTACTTGGTTGTCCTGAGGAAAATTTCACATCGTTGAGTAAACCAAGAGAGTTTATAGTTGACCATACATGTCTCAAAAATCTGGAGAGGTAGCAAACACATTTACCAACAGATGTGGAAGTGAAAAACATAGATTAGTTCTTTTGTTTTGCATTGTTAGGAGAGAAAAAAGGCTCTGGGTCAGACTGACAATGAACAAGTTTGTGCTTATCGTCTTTAGACTGCTGCTGCTTATGCAGTAAGCTGTCTCTTGAGAGAACAAGAGAGGACAGTGAAAGAAAAAAAATAGGTTTGAAGACAAAGTGTTCAGAGGAAAGTAGAATCATTTTGAAAAACAAGGCAAAGCCAAGAGAATTACAGGGAATGGGCTATTTATAGTAACTCTGCCAAGATTTGATTCCTGTACAGATCAACACTGCATACTGCAGGCTGTCTCTGTGTCTGTGCAGATGGAGATGCTTGGACACATTTAGTATTTAGGAACTTTCTTTACTGTACAGCACATTCACAACACAAGACAAGCCTGATTAATGCATATTAAGTGAAGTTTTCTGTTTCGTTTTTGTGTTCCTTTTATTTTTAGGTGATATTGATTCCACGTTTGGTTCTGATTCCCTCAGCGTGTAAGGAGAAAGTTCTAAAATCAACCATGAGATTCCAAATAAAACTCATTTTTTTTCAATCTCAACTTAATTGGACTTTTTATAAAGAGAAGATTTTGGGGGTTAGATATTGTGGGATAAACTTGAACACAATTATATTATAATCATAATGGTACCTGGTGGGGAACATTCATTCATGCATTTTCTGAACCGCTTCATCCTCATTAGAGTCGCGGGGTTGCTGGAGTATATCCCAGCTGACTTCGGGCCAGAAGCGGGGGACACCCTGTATCTGTGGCCAGCCAATCGCAGGGTACAAGAGACAAACAACCATTCACGCTGACACTCATAACTAGGGGCAATTTAGATTGTCCAATCAGCCGACCATGCATGATTTTCTAATGTGGGAGGAAACCGGAGTACCCGGAAAAAAAGCCACGCAGGCCCAAAGAGAAAATGTAAATTCCACACCAGTGGACCCACCTGGATTTGAACCAACCCAGGCGCTAACCACTCATATCCCGAATATTTCTACATCAGGTTATGAAAGGAGAGCATACGTTATTCTTAAACTGTTGACAGTGGAGAACACAAGAATTCTAAGGTGTGTTTTTCTGCGACCGACTACTACGAGGTGAAAGCAACAGATGTTGTAATGTCAATTTGATGATTTTCCTCTAAATACATAACATTTGTTTGAAAATCAATTCTGAAAACATAGGCACAAGATGAGAACAAGTGAGTTCTGACTTTTTCAGTGTACGTATAGGCAGAAAGCTTTTTTGCCTGATTTTTGAAAGTTTTCTTTTAGGTGGGTTTTAAATACCAGCTGTGGTCATCACAACTTGAAGCCCAAGGTCGTCATTGCTTTCTGGCCCACCCCTAAAACTATATACATCAGTTGGTTTTCCATTTTAGCAAGGACCAATGCCACAATTTGTTGGTTGATTGGTTGCCAGCCAATCGCATGGCACACGGAGACGGTCAAGCATTTTTCACTCATACCTAGGGGCAATATAGAGTGTTCAACCAGCCAACCTTGCATGTTTTGGTATGTGAGAGGAAATGGGGAATACCTCTAGAAAACCCATTGTAATGGTTCACTCCAGCACCCCTTTGACTCTTAACGTCTAGTAGTAGCATTAACTGGAACATTATCATAATGTCCCTCACTATGTTAAAATAGGTTGATGAAAAGAAAAGACAAAGAAAAACAGTTACTCAATAATCACGATTTAATATTCAGCAATGTGCAATTATACTTGTAGTACTTGTATTTAATGTAATCCCAGAAGTAAATAAGCCAGTAGTGTGAAATTTTGGGAAAACATAGCAGAACGAGGACGACTGAAAGAAGGAAATGATCTAGAAAGAGATTTTTTTTTAAAGACAGAGTAAAGCAATTATATCCTGGAATTCAGATGCTATGACAGCAGTTGACAGCCAGAGAGGGCTGTAGTTTATTGCTATGCTTTCATCATCACTATCCCATCCCCACACCCCTAAAAAACACAGTCATCCTCCCCTCCTATGATGTTCTTACTCTTTCCATGTTTTTTTTATTTTCTCTAAACCCTCAAATACCTGAAACCAAAACTCACAGCTAAACTGCAAAATGAATGTATCTCTTCTTATGTATACACACATAAACCTCAATTTAAGGGTATGTGTTTGTATGTGCCACAACTTTATAATTCTCTATTTTTGCTACCCCAAAGAGGCGAGTGTGGTGGTATTCTCACATTGCTGCAATAATGTCACAGCAGATTTCTCGGCAGCCGGCACTCCCTAAAAAGCTGTCTGTTGTTGCATTAGGATCAGCAGCATGAGAGTAAAAGGATGCACAAAATGGAAGGGTACTGGTGAAAGGAAGGGGAGGAGTAGGATCTATATTGGAAAAGATTCATTTTCAACATCCATTATCCTGGTCATAGTTGTAGGCTTCTGGAGCCTCTCTTGGCTGACTTTGGGCAAAAGGCGGACTACAGTAATCCCTCAAATATCGCAGTTAATGTAGACCAGACATGGCTGCGATAATCAAAATATCGCGAGGTAGGGTCACCCCTACTATAACGACCTTTTTGTCCTTTAGTGCTGAGCCCTAGTAGCAAGTGGAAGACAGGGGAGTAGGTTCCACTTACGAGTTTCAGCGTGGATTTTCACATTTTATGAACTTTTAAAATAAATAATAGCAGAAAAAAATCGCGATAATCGAGGGAAGACTGTACGTCCTAAATTGGTCACCAGTCGGTTGTAGGCTACACATAGAGGCAGGCCGCTATTCCCACTCACAATCCCACCTCCACCGAGCAGGAATTGAATCTACACCGCAAAGTTAGGCAAAAAAAACACTTCTACATCACCGTTGAAAACAAATGGCTTTTTTTCTAACAGCATTTTTATGCATGTTTCCCTGTACACCAGCAACAACCACACATTGATGAGTTTAGACGTTTTTTTAGGCATACTGAGCTGAAACATACATGAGAGTGGTGCTAACAGGAAAAGGTGTTAAATTAGAAATGATAGTGTCTCGGTGGGCTGGTTAAGTGTATGTTGTGGACCAGCCTCCTCTTTATAAAAGCTTAATGAGCCTGAGTTCCGCAAATGCCACCTCTCCTTCAGCATACTTTCAAGGCGACTAGCATTTCTTCACACAGTACATAAAATCTACACAAACACAATTGTCATTTAATGGCACATTTGCATCTACCACATAATGTAGAAATGTACTCAAAATCTGAGTTCATTCACAACAATGATTAAAAATAAACTCTTGTTTCTGCAAGGAGAAATCGTTTTATAAATAAAATTGGAGACAAAAGTTACTTTTTCCCTCTAGTTATGGGGTGACTTTGTTACAATATAGCATGGGTACGATGAATGTTATGTCAGCATCATGGTGTATTCTGTATCCTCTCTTTCTCACTCCTATTATGTTCTCTCTCACATTCTCTCCCCTTCTTTGTCTCCTCTCACACTTACTTAAGGGAAGGACAGTGTTTTTCCCCTCATAATATGCTCCTGTGCTATATTTGCTCAACACTATGGGATTTTTTTTAATTGATTTGACTCTTCAGGATTTGCAGAAACAGCTGAATTAGCTATGGGAAGACTTTGATGTGGCAAGCTTGGATAGAAAGATTAAGGCTGATTTTAGACTGATTGAACCATTCCATTGATTTAACACAACCTCACCATGTTTCAATCAGGTCAAAACTTTAGATCACCTCACACTTTAAGACCATATTTACCTAGAGTTTGCAACAGCTTCAATAAACATAAATTTGAGGATAGACGTTATGTCTTTGCCACCTTTCAAACAGGAACCTGACTTGTGAAGCCATTTCCTCAGTGCAGCTTCTCTGACTGCATGTTTCAAAATGTCCTATATCCTTGTCTATTATATTAAAATGAATATGACCATTCTACTGTTGGATAGAGTTTATACTTAATATAATATAATATTTGAAGTCTTTTGCCATAGGTTGCATGCACAATATTTTCGAGGGCTTTTGTTCATCCTCCAAAAAAAGACTTTGATTGCCTGCCTATCGCCCAAAGTCAGCAAGGATAGGATCCAGCAAACGCCCGCAACCCTTGCAAGGATGCGTGACCGGACATTTGGTCGCCGGACTTTTGGTCGCCGGACTTTTGGTCACCGGACGTTTGGTCGCCCGGACCCAAACAACCGGCGACCAAACGTCCGTACATGTATGTACATGAGTTGTCCCCTTTGGAAGGGACGTCAGTCAGGGTCTTAACAAGTTCTCCAACAAAACACAATAAAAGTGCGGGAAATTCTGAACTTTTCTTTAGCCTAATAATTAATAGGGCATTAAGTATGACTAAATAATAATTCGCAGTTTGTATTTAGGGAATTTGAGCAACAATTTTAAATGGTAATTATCAATAACCTTCCGGGCGACCAAAAGTCCGGTGACCAAACGTCCGAGTACCGCAAGGATGCATGGTACGGATGATGAATGAATGAACTATTGCTTTCCTAGCCTGTTTTTATTCTGTTGCCAGCTTTTTATTTTATTTACTGTGCATCCGATTTATTCTTTGGACACGCCTCTCATTACATTAAACTGTCAATTGTCGAAAAAGATCAGGTAAAATGGAATACTGAAGTGTCTGGGATGAAAGATATTTTTGTTGAAATGACTATCATAGACACAATTACCTTCAGTGGATTAAATCTTGTAGTAAATTTAAAATTTTGTAGATTTGGGTCCTCTTAAGTAATGTAATAAAGCGCTGTATCTGGACTGTTTTACATAACAAGCTCGCTCCAGTGTTTGTGCCTGTGTGTTGGTGTTGAATCAGGGTCATTTGTAGGGTAAGTGGAATGACAAAGGGGATTTGACTGCCAGCTCAGTGATGAAAGACCACAAATTTATAAATTAATCCCCCCACTTTTCAAACCATTTCATACATTTTTCAAGTGCAAGTAGATTCCTTAAGTACATTTTTACAGAGAGCAAGAATTCTATTGTATTCCTTTGAGGGGAAAACACACACACACACATTGAAACAAGTTAATTACTGTTCAAATTATAATACAGTGGTTTGTATTCTTGTCATCCTGGCACGCTTGAAATTATGGTATTTGACTTTCTGTAAAATGTTAGCACAAAGTGAAAAGGCCTTTTAGAGGCAGTGCAATTTGGTGATCAAGTGCAGAGATGAAAAAAAAAGTTCTTCATGCTTAGATTATGCACACAGACTGGGAGCTGGCTGTATTTCCATGTTAGGTAAGTGAACCACTACGCCATCAATAACATCAGGCATTATAACTATTTTTGCCAAATTGTCTTATATTGAAAACCTGAAACTTGTTTACTTCCACAAAATAACAGCTGGAATACTAAGGGTATGCAATGCTGCAATTGCCAAAAATGTATATTCTTTAACCAAATAAAAATCATTATTTTTACATTTGTAAATGTCTTGATGATATTTTATTTATTCATTTTGTAACCCTTTTGAAAAATTGTATATATATATATATATATATATATATATATATATATATATAAATATATATATATATATATATAAATATATATATATATATATATATATATATATATATAAATATATATATATATATATATATATATATATATATATATATATATATATATATATATACCAGTGGCGGGCGGTGCATTTTCTGGTAGCGCCTTCAACGTATCAATCCAACCCTCAAAAACTATTTTATGGCTATAAAACCTCTACTGCAGCTACAGCTGCGACACATAAAAAATAATCAATAAATTAATGCACAAAAATGGGGTAAAATCCACTTCCTGGCAGCATTTCATGATTGAATACAAATAGTGGAGCTTTTCAGACATTAAAACCAGGCCAGGGGGTGATTTTCCCGGGAAAAGACAGCGATGAACGTCAATGGCGTACGGGCAAACATTGCCCGAAAATGGGGTAAAATCCAGCCAAAAACAGCATTTATTGATTAAATACAAATACTGGAGCTTTTTAGACATCAGAACCGGGCCCGGAGTATCATTTCCCCAGTAAAAAAAGACAGCGATGAACGTCGATACGTCCATACGTGAAATGACAAAAAATGCACTAAAATTAGGTAAAATCCACTTCCTAGCATCATTTATTGATTGAATACAAATACTGGAGCTTTTGAGACATTACAACCAGGCCAGGGGGGTGATTTTTCCCGGGAAAAGACAGCGATGGACGTCAATGGTGAAACGCCAAAAATTAAACTGGGGTAAAATCCACTTCCTAGCAGCATTTTGTGATTAAATACAAACACTGGAGCTTTTCAGATATCAGAATTTGGCCCACAATTGAAATATTATTTAGGAATATGGCCATATTTTACTCACCAAAAATCCTTTTTACACAATATCCATCCTCCTTTCTTTCTTCCTTCTTTCCTATCGCCATCGAAGCTAATGATGAAAGTCGAGCCTGTCCTGTCATATTTCTGGCATAGTCCGTTTTGAAAATGGCTTTAAATCAAAACAACAATATACTATTTGCTTGTGGAGCTAAGTTAGCGCGCTGAAAGTGCCCCACACACCATTTTCCCGGCTGTAACAGGCTTGCTAGCTTCGGAGTTGACCGCCCTTTCTTAATTGTGTCCATTTTTTTCCTGAAAAAGTCCGTCTAGAAAATAGCTTTGTGAGCAAACAGAATCTATTTGTTTTTGCTTCTGTCGGCCATAGTGGGTGGAGTTTGCGATCTCGGCTGCCTCGGTACTGCTTTGGCCCGCCTACTAGCCAGTCATAGTTTGTGAAAGCAATGACATGTCCCAGCCAGCAAAATGCTAACGCCTATGAAAAATCATTGTGGGGTTGCCAACTCAAAATCTGATTGGTTAAAAGCAACAGTTTAGTTTAATGCAGCAGAGCCCGCAAGAACTGATTGTGCAGGCTTTGAGGCAGATCTGATCTGGCAACAAATAATGGCTGAAATGTGATTGGTTAAATGCTTCAATATGAAAACACACATCTGGAAGCAGTGCAACCAGGGGGAAAAGCAATGAAAGGAAGCTAACAGACCATTTGGAATAATAAGTACGTATTGATGGACAAAATATAATATGATTCAGATATTTCTTAGGCCAGCAGAGAATGCCTTGAAGGCCCTGACGGCCCGCCACTGATATATACATATATATATATATATATATATATATATATATATATATATATATGTATATATATATATATATATATATATATATATATATATATATATATATATATATATATATATATATATATATATATATATATGTATATATATATATATATATATATATATATATATATATATATATATATAAAGAAGCTGCACGGTTTACCATGCTTTTTATTTGTGGAATTATTATTATTATTATTATTTTTTTTAATTGTGGGGGACAACATATCTTTCTCAATTCTGTAATGCCTCCTTTATGGTTTACTGGTAGTTACTAAAGTGGAGGAGTTGAAACAACAGCTGTACCAGTGTTGTGCCATCAGGGCCTTCAAGGCCTTTTCTGCTGGCCTAAGAAATAGCTGAATCACAGACTGATGTTAATTATATTTTGTCCATGAATACTTCCAAATTGTCTGTTAGCTTCCTTTCATTGCTTTTCCCCCCGGTTGCACTGCTTCCTTCCATATGTGTGTTTTCATATGGAAACATTTAACCAATCACATTTCAGCCATTATTTGTTGCCAGGGTCAGAAATCTGCCTCAAGGCCTTCACAATCAGTTCTGCAGGCTCTGCTGCATTAAACAAGCATCATTAAGACTGTTGCTCGTCCTCCGGGCCCGGTTCTGATATCTGAAAAGCTCCAGTGTTTGTATTTAAGCTCCAGTGTTTGTATTTAAGCTCCAGTGTTTGTATTTAATCAAGAAATACCCCATTTTAGTGCAATTTTCGCCGTTTCACGTATGGACGTATATGGAGGTATCGACGTTCATCGCTGTCTCTTCCCCGGGGAAATGATACTCCAGGCCCGGTTCTGATGTCTAACAAGCTCCAGTATTTGTATTTAATCAATAAATGCTGTTTTCAGCTCGATTTTTCCCCATTTTGGGGCAATGTTTGGCGGTACGTCATTGACGTTCATCACTGTCTTTTCCCTGGAAAATCACCCCCCTGGCCCGGTTGTAATGTCTGAAAAGCTCCAGTACAGTGGTACCTGGACATACGATCGTAATCCGTTCTGAGACTGAGATCGTATGACGAGGTTCTCGTAACTCGAGCGGACGATTCCCATTGAAATGAATGGAAAAAAATTTAATTCGTTCCAGCCCTCTGAAAAAAACTCCAAAAACAGGATATTGGATTGGAAAAAAATGTTTTATTTCTTCTAATTCCCCATCTATTAACAAAGTAAAACATAGCTAGTGGTTTAATAGAAATAAAATATGTTTAATCTAACAAAAATTGGGCGGATTTCGCCGAGGCTCACGTTCGCTATCGATGGGCTGTTTGCTGTTGTACTATTCCCTTCAAAATATTCCGAAAATGATGCACACAAACATCCTCACAAACGGATAACGCACGACCACTTGCCAACGAGCAGCAGTGTTTTATCAGTGATCGATCCGCTGCTCATGGGAGCTTCGGGGGCGCTGGCTAGCGGCTCCCTTTTAGCTTGTAGCATCTGTGTTCGCATCCCCTCTAACGGCGCCTATGATAGAGTTGCTACCGGGGATGCTATTGCGGGGAGTTGCGAGCCAGTGCCCCTGATGTTCTTATGAGCAGCCAACGAGCAGGAGTCTTTTATCAGCGATCGCTCCGCTGCTCACGGGAGCTTCGGGGGCGCTGGCTAGCGGCTCCCTTTTAGCTTGTAGCATCTGTGTTCACATCCGCTTTGAATGGCGCCTATGATAGAGTTGCTACCGGGGATGCTATTGCGGGGAGTTGCGAGGCAGTGCCCCTGATGTTCTTATGAGCAGCGAACGAGAAGTAATATAATACTCCTCGTATTAGATAAAAATAACAGGAAATGCAGCAGCTGAGCTTACCCACGTATTGATTGTGGATAAAGTTTTATTCTGAGAAAGAGTGCCATTGCCTGTCGGCGTTGTGTGCACGAGTATACTTCATTACCCAGAAAGCCCTCTTTTCCCCGCGCATGCGCGTTGTGCGTTTCCTGGTCTGAATAACTCATTCGGTGCTCGTAAATATTGTTATACACGAAAGATATGCAAAAAAGACGGGCGAATTATTCGATCGAAATTTCCGTCTTAAGACGAGAATATTGTATGACGAGCGGTCGTGTGACGAGGTACCACTGTTTTTGTATTTAATCATTAAATTCTGGTAGGAAGTGGATTTTACCCCATTTTTGTGCATTGATTTATTGATTATTTTTATGTGTTGCAGCTGTAGCTGCAGTATAGGTTTTATAGCCATAAAATAGTTTTTGCTGAAGGCGTCACTAGGAAATGCACGCACCGCCACTGAGCTGCACTACTAGAGCATTGCTTTACGTGTATATACTTATACTTACTTTAAGAACACGGAATCACATTGTCAGATCAGTTCACATGATAGTACAATATGAGGTTTAAAGATTAGATTAGATTAGATTACTATAGATTTCCGTGTTGGCTTGTTTGGCTCCGCCCCGTGCACAATCACTTCATTTAAACACTGCAAGTGAAACTCAACTAGGCTCTTTCACGAAAATTTCCCAGATAACCTCTCGCCATTGCATTTCTCTCGCTTATCAGGAGGACATGGATGCACTTTCGTGCCTCTCCTTACTGAACAGGTAGGAACCGTGGTGCGTGATAGGGCTGCGTGCATTTAATGAGTCTCAAAGAATATAAGATCGGTCTGTTCTTTTAACAGTTTTAATTCACAACGCATGTATCCTAAAGTAGTGCTGTATTTATAATGGTATTAAGCCACCACCGAGATAATTCACCAGGGCAACAATTCCGCGGATTATCCCCAAAGTACCGACTTTTATCCAGCAGGCAGCAAAGCGAATTTGATTGACTTGTAATACTTTACTCCTAATTCAAGTTGACTTTCCGGTCAAGTCTTTCAGCACTGTTTGCGACATATTTTGGAGACGTGCGCTAGAAATAGCAAAGATCACAGGCAGCACCACGGATAGCTCCAGGATCGACGCCAGGTGTGACGTCGACACGATTTGTTGTTGTTTGTTTTGTTTGGGTTTTCATTAATTAATTCATTCATTCATTCATACATTCATTTTCTGAACCGCCTTATCCCCACTGTGGTCGGACTCATCTCAGGAGGGGATGAGTTGGCCTACAGAGATGAGGTCAACAAACTGTCTTCGTGGTGCTCGGTGAACAATCTCACACTGAACACCACGAAGACTAAAGAAATAATCCTGGACTTTCGCAAACACGGCACAGATCTGGCCCCACTCCTCATAAATGGAGTATGTGTAGACAGGGTCCAGTCCTTTAAATTCCTGGGGGTCCACGTCACGGATAAGCTCTCATGGTCTACAAACACCACGGCAGTAGTGAAGAAGGCTCAGAAACGACTCCATTTCCTCAGGGTACTTAGGAGGAACAACTTGGACACCAAGCTTCTGATAACCTTCTATAGAACCACTGTAGAGAGCATCCTGACGTACTGCATCACAGTGTGGTACGCTGGAAGCACGGCGGCAGACAAAAAGGCCATGCAGAAAGTGATTAATACTGCCCAGAGGATTGTCGGCTGCTCTCTGCCCTCACTGGAAGACATTGCCAGCCCTCGTTACCTCAGCAAAGCCAGGAACATCATAGGGGACCCATACCACCCTGGTCACAATCTGTTCCAGCTGCTGCCCTCTGGCAGACGCTATAGGTCCCACAAAGTACGGACAAATAGGCTTAAGGACAGTTTTTCCCCACATCCATCAGAACTCTAAATTTGCGGTAACACAACACACACATTCCCTTCTGAGGTAATATGAAAAGATGTTTGGGTGGTGATCTGCCTCCTACTAGCTGACTGAAGGTAAGTGAAAGACAGTGAGAGGTAAGTGACCTGTATCCATAACAGCAGAATGCCAAATTACAAGTCCGTAACTATCACTTATTTAGGTCTTTTGCCGAGTAAACGCACCTTATGGAGAAGCACTACCAATTTCGTCATACGCAGTTTCTGGGTGTGACGACAAGTGGGCTTTTGTTGTTGATGATGACGACAGGGCCTATGTCCGATTATTATTATTATTACTAGGGTGGCAGGGGGTGCTGGAGCCTATCCCAGCTGACTTCGGGCCAGAGGCAGGGGACACACCATGAATCGGTAGCCAGCCAATTACAGGGCACGAGGAGACGGACAATAATTCACTCCCACACTCATACCTAGGGGCAATATAGAGTGTCCAACCAGTCTACCATGAATGTTTTTGGAATTTAGGAGGAAACTGGAGTACCCGGAGAAAACCCACGCAGGCCCAGGGAGAACATGCAAACTCCACACAAGTGGACTGACCTGGATTTGAACCCAGGACCACAGAGCTGTGGGGCCGACATGCTAACCACTCAAGCTGGGTTGTCATTTTTTTTTAAAATCATATCACCCAACAAGACTGTTTTTCCAAATGTATTTGGTCAAGCCAAATATGTTACCACGGGGGCGTCAAAGTCTTTATCATTTGCGGGCCACAATTTCACAGCAAATAGTCCCAAGACCAGTATATTTTTTGATTCTTAATAAATTCTGGACAACAACAATTCATTTTTGACACTCATTTTTGCAACAACAAAGAAATACACATAGTAAGTATAATATTCCCATTCATATATATTTCACATCAAATGTAGATGATTATTTTGTCTTTTTTATTTACAAAGCAAGGTTAACAAAATGAGTGCAATTTTACCAATACAATGAATGATTGTTTTCTGTTATATTCAGTATTTAGATTGCCGTTAAAAAAACACTTGCGGGCTCTATTCCCTTATCAGTTCATCTGATCATTATAAAAAGAAAGTGCAATGCTGGTTGGATTATTACATGTATTTCCATGTCCAATTAGGACAACTTCTCCATAAAAAGACCTCGAGTGCCAACTTTTCAGAATGGAAGTGCACTTGTAAAAATGACTGCACCAACATGTGTTGTTCATCAGTATCTTACAGTGACACGTAGTTGAACATTCCCATTCATAGAAAAAATCCATTGAACAGGCAAAATAATATAATCAATTGTAACTGCCCATGCTATTAAAAAAACAACAATATTATAATATATTACATACAAGGGTTGCTTTTGCAGGGGCATAATTAAACAAAGTTTGTTTATTCTTGAACAATTCACTACTACAGTACTGCACGCTTCGCCACGCGATGTCTGCTTGTGCCAAACCTTTCACCTACCCAGTGTAATTTTTAACATTCATGGATATTTGCACACAAATAAACATGGCAGAGGAGCTCCTAGTGGAGAGAGTCTATAGCTGACTGCAGACACAAAAGAGGGTGAAGTACAACAAGTACTTGCTCACACAAGTCCAAACACAGTTATACAGCGCAAAGTGCATCTCAGTTATAGACTCCCAAAAGTCACAATACTTCCAATATCTCTCATCTCGTTTTCTGAACCGCTTCATCCTCATTAGGGTCATAGGGGGTGCTAGAGCCTATCCCAGCTGACTCCGGGCCAGAGGCTCGGGACACCCCGAATCGGTGGCCAGCCGATTGCAGGGCACAAGGAGACTGACAACGATGCATACTCACACCCATACCTAGGGGCAATTTAGAGTGTGCAATCAGCCTACCATGCATGGTTTGGAATGTGGGAGGAAACCGGAGTACCCAGAGGAAACCCATGCAGGCCCAGTGAGAACAAGTAAACTCCACACAGGTGGATGTGACCTGGATTTGAACCCAGGACCCCAGAGCTGTGAGGCCAACGCGCTAACCATTCGCTCCAGCGGGCCACTATGGGTTTTGTGTCAAACTAAAAGCATGTTATTCTTTATATACTGTATGAATGTAAGACAAATTCTCTGTCAGGCAAAACCCTCCCCTGAGCCAGACTGAACTGTTTCAGGTCCACGGGCCGCATGTTTGCCACACCTGTTTTACATCAAATTTTCACCCCTCCACTAAAAATTCTTCATTCTTTTGCTGCACCGCTTTTCCCAACAAGGGTTGCGGGAGTGGAGGAGTCTATCCCAGGCAAACACGGGCACCATGCAGGGGACAGCTTGAATTGGTGGCCAGCCAATCGCAGGGCACAAGGAGACGTACAACCATTCACACTAATACCTAGGGCCAATTAGGAGTGTTCAACCAGCCCACCCTGCATGTTTTTGGGTTGTGGGAGAAAACTGGAGTACCTGGAGAAAACCCATGCAAGCCTGGGGAGAACATGCAAATTCCAAAACCACTCGACCACCAGGCAGCTTGTATTTTGTCACTTGATAATATATCTTACAAAAAGGTGGAGATAGTTAGCTTGTTCCTCTCACAGTTCTGGGATCGAGGGTTCAAGCCTGGGCTCTAGCCTTCCTGTGTGGACTTTGCATGATCTCCTGGTACTCCCATTTCATCCCACAACCCACAAAAAATGCATGGTAGGCTAACTGAACATTCCAAATTGTCCCAAGGTATGAGTGTGTGCGTGAAGGGTTCTGTTCCGTTGTGCCCTGTGATTGGCTTGGCAACTATGTTCGAGGTACCTCAAGGTTAATCTTTTGTACGTATGATGAATGGTTGACTGGCCCGCAATAAAGCCCTGCGACACACTCTGCACACATGTAAGCACATTCACTGAACTTGCAGTTTAGAAGTTAAGTATCAGAATGATGAGCTTTACTGCTTACATAACTGCCCTGTGTTTATGAATTACTGATTAAAGAACGTGTTGGCAAACTAAATGAAGACAGTTGCTGTCATTCATTACAACGACAATTTGGTGATTCAGCATACAGTGCTGCCGTAATATCCCGGCTATTTATGAAATATAACTTCTTTAACCAACAGCAGTATGTTTTGTTATTACCGACTAAGGAATACATGCATATGAGCCCAAATTGGAAACAGTTGTCATCAAAAGATAGGGCTCACCAGATAAATCATACAGACATTGCATAATTCATAAAATTCAAACTGAAAATGTGTTTCATGTGAAACTGTACACAGTAAAATGCATTTGATAAGGTGTGAGAGGAAGAGAGTTGATATGATTCATGATCACAAAGAATATGTCCTTTGACAATAATCAGTGTATTTCCTGTGAATTCCAGATCCAGTTATGATGACTGCAAAAAGGCTGCTGATTGGCTTCGTAACCGGACGAAGCAGCGTCCCAGAGTAGCCATCATTTGTGGGTCAGGCCTGGGAGGCCTGGCTGACTTAATAGATGACAAAACAATTTTCCCATATGAGGATATCCCAGGTTTCCCAACCAGCACTGGTACGTTTTCTTTTTCGTATTCATTATTGCGGAAATATGTTCTGGAGAAATCAAATAGCTTTTCATGCGTTTTATTGCGATGTTTAGTGGCAGGGCATGCTGGTCAACTGGTTTTTGGGACACTGCAGGGCCAGGCGTGTGTCTGCATGCAGGGCCGGTTCCACTTCTATGAAGGCTACAGCATGCAAGATGTAAGAAATACTTCCAGCAAAAAGTGTTTGTGACCTGTGAAGTTTCATGAAAGTCCTGAAACTGAAGTTTCACTTATCAGGATACATTTAAAATTGTCTCTGAGTGTTTTATGATGAGCTGTATTTGAGAAGATCGCATCTGTGTCAGCTTTGGATTGACCTTTGTAATATTGTTGACTTGTATTTAATTACCAGCTATGATTCCATTGCCACATAAAGGCAATGGTATCATAAAACTTTAATATAGACAGTAAACTTTTTCTATAACAATTGGGACCTGTAAAGATTTTGCTCTTTGTCTATCTCTGTTTCGAAGGTTGCCTTTTCTATCTGATAGGTACACTATCAAAGGAAGATGACACTTAAGTGCTTGGAGAATTCGTTTTCTTTTATTAATGTTAGGGAAAGGTGCCCTAATGCATCATTTGAGCCACCTTTAGCATAGGTTAATCTACATTGCCACTTCAAAAAAATGTTTTTTTAAACAATTTGCTTTTTTTTGTAAAAAAAATGCAGCAAAGTTTTTTTTAACGTAACAGACCTCTGGAAAAGTGTACAGTGCATGCAGATCTACAAGGGTTGCATGCTAGATACATCAATTCACAAAATTAAATGTTTTCATAGTAATGAACACTACAGCAAATGCAGAAAACATAGATCAGATTAGTATTTGCAACAACAAAAAACATACTATACTGAAAGAGGCAAGAGATACAATTTCAAGGAAGAGAATTAGAACAGAAAAAGAAAAAAGCAAGCTAGACACTTATGTTATCAATACTCTCTTGTCACATTCATAAAAAACAACAATGTCCCTTCCTATGTCCAACAGGAAGAACTTTCTTGGCTTGATTCGGTGGTAAGGTTAAGGAAAAGTGGCATGGAGGTAGTTTGAACTTTCCAAAGATGCCCTTTGTGACCTGGATATTCGTAGGAAACCAGCTTATCATCGTAGCAAAATAAGAAAACATTATTTATGTTTAACATTTCATTTTTTATGTCTTAAAAGTCTCCATCTACATAGTATTTGTAATACAATATCTTGATAAAATGTGGGATTTTTTTTGAAAGTAACATAAGTTTAACAAGTGTTTAATGGTTCACATATAGCTATGTAGTAAATCATCCCATAATAGCCACCCTGACAAAGTTAGAGATTACCAACTTTCTCAGAACGCACACATGTTTCCTTCTTTATTTAACAAGAGGTGCCAACACACATAAAAGAAGCAATGACATTAACATTTGTTATAGCACAGATCAAAACTACTTTTTAGGTGAAATTTCTAACGCAAACATCTAACATTTTCTCAATCTATAACATCCCTACAGTTATTGTACAACAAATACCTGCGTCATTTATGTCACATGATACAAGTAAAAGTCCTGTCTCACACATTATTTGTGAATTATTGGGTGCAATACCGTAAGCAAACACGATTGACTTTCATTCAACGGGACCTTGGCCGAGCTTTCATAACTTGTGTTCTTGGACAAGCCTCAGAGTCTACATACTTTCTCACTATAACTTGAATACAGCACATCCCAGAAGAAGTTGTTAATTGACTAACATAATGCAAGATGTCACGTTAAGCCAATCAAAAATAGCCTAACTACTAGATAAACACAGACACACAAACCCGAGAAAAGGAGTGAAACAGAGAAAGAATACAGGGGTGTCAAATTCAGTTTGGTTGGCGGGCCACATTCATGGTGATCAGATCTCATGTGGGCCGGACCATTTTAGATATAATATTTAGATATTTTTTTAAATAAATTGATTAAAAGAACTGGATTAAAAGCACTGAATATTCAGTTTTTTATAGATCTAAAACAATGTTTATTTTAGCTTTTTTTATATATATTTTTAGATTTTATTTGTTTCTCTTAAAAAAATTATATTGCACAGCAAATTTTGTTTTGAAATTCATTCATTCATTCATTAATTTTATGAACCTCACTAGGGTCGTGGGGGGAGGGAGGTGCTGGAGCCTATCCCAGCTGACCAGCCGATTGCAGGGCACGAGGAGACGAACAATCATTCATGCTCAAACTCATACCTAAGAGCAAATTAGAATGTCCAATCAGCCTACCATGCATGTTTTTGGAATGTGGGAGGAAACCGGAGTACCCGGAGAAAACCCAATGCAGGCCCAGGGAGAACATGCAAACTACACTTAGGAGGACCGACCTGGGATCGAACCCAGGACCCCAGAACTGTGAGGCCAACGCACTAACCACTTGGTCCACCAGGCCGCCCATTATATCCATATACTATCATCATTTAAAATAACGTTATTTTCTAATGTATAATATTTGTGGCTGTAGGTGACATACCCTGTGCGAATCTTCTTTCTACTTGGTGTTGAAATTTTGATCGTGACAAATGCAGCTGGTGGACTAAATGGCAGCTACAAAGTGGGGGACATCATGGTCATTAAAGATCATATTAACCTGCCAGGTTTTTCTGGACAGAACCCACTGGTTGGGAAGAATGATGAAAGGTAAGCACAATTTTCTGTGTAATTTTGCAATTAATAATGATTTTAAGTATGTGCATAGGGAATCATGGATTGGGTCATTTTTCAGATCAGCAACAAAAAAAATTCTTCACAGAGTTTTTAGCAAATGAAGTTTATTTCATATTCTATCACATGATCCCTAGAACCAAAAGTCCTATTTCCAGTTACCGAATGACTGCAAACTGCAATGAGTGTGTAGGTTTATATAGTTAAATTGCATTTGGCTGGACGGATGGGTGTGTGGCTGGGCTAATAAAATATGTGATCACATTTCTGCCGTCAGGTGAGTTTCCATCCCATCTTATCTTGTCTGTTCTGTCTTCTTATCTCTTATGACTCACCCGTAGGTTTGGAGTACGTTTCCCTTGCACGTCAGATGCTTATGACCGGAACCTGAGATCTTTGGCCATTCAGACAGCACACGCAGAGAAATGTGGCAGCATTGTGCAGGAAGGAGTTTACTGTATGGTGGTTGGCCCAACATTTGAGACCATTGCAGAGTGTAATCTCCTTAAGAAGTTGGGGGCAGATGCTGTTGGTAAGGAAAAAAAATATTGTCAGTTAAAAAATTAGTGTGGGAATAAAATAGATTAGATTAGATTAGAACTTTACTGCAGACTGAGACTGAGTTTACCACACAGTCCCTCAGTAGTCTGGAGGTTTTAAAGATCATCTTCCTTGCCCAGAGGGTTCACGAGTTGTTTCATGCTCAAAAGAGCCTAAATACTATTCTTCTATTTTTTGTTTTGGGTAAAAGTGTATTTAATGGCAGCCCGGCGGCCGAGTGGTTAGCGCATCGGCCTCACAGTTCTGGGATTGTGGGTTCCATTCTAGGTCGGTCCTCACTGTGTGTAGTGTGCATGTTTGCGTGGGTTTTCCCCAGGTACTAAGGTTTCCTCACACCCTCAATCTCAGACCCGAGGCAGTTGTGCTAACCACCTTAATATTGCATCTCTGCTTTTTGAAAATGTTGTAGTTCTGTTTGTTTAATCTGATCCCATGTTTAACTCTCACTTGAGCAATTTGCAACTGAGGGTGAAGCGGTTCAAATGCAAATTAGCACCTCCAAATCTGAGACCTCCTTAGTCGGAAAAAGGTGGCGTGCTGTCTGGGTTAGGGATGAGCTCCTTTGACAAGTGGAGAAGTTCAAGTTTCTCGGGGTCTTGTTCATGAGTAATGGAAGAATGAGGTGGAAAATCGACAGCGGTGTCTGCAGTGATGCAGAGTCGAGATCGCTCCATTGTAATGAAGAACAAACTAAGCCAAAAGGCGAAGCCCTTATTTCCTGGCCGGTCTACCCTCACCTGTCGTCACGAGCTGTGGGCCGTGAACGATAAAACAAAATCCCGGATACAAATGATTGAAATGACTTTCCTCTACTAGGTTTACCCCAAAAACAGTGAAGTGGCTCGAGTCTCACATTATGATGCCTCCCTAGTGAGGTGCTCCTGGCATATCGCACTAGAAGGAGAACCCAAGGCCGACCCAGGACATGGAGAGGCTATGTCTCGCTTTCGCCATGGGAATGCCTTGGGATCCTCCCAAAAAAGTTGGATGAAGTGGCAGGGAGAGGGTGTCAGGAGCGGCCCGTTTGTCCCTCCTGGCGTGCCGTCGGGGCAGAGCGGCTGCGGTCAATCTGCTGATCACTTCCTGTTTTGGTATTTAAACATCAATGAGTCCTAGTATCATTGTCGGATTGTCTCCTGCATGCGTCCTGCATGCTGCTGCATACTCCTGCATACTCCTGCATACTCCTGCATACTCCTGCATACTCCTGCATACTCCTGCATACTCCTGCATAC
This sequence comes from Stigmatopora argus, assembly GCF_051989625.1. NCBI lineage: Eukaryota > Metazoa > Chordata > Actinopteri > Syngnathiformes > Syngnathidae > Stigmatopora > Stigmatopora argus. Next base: position 6,883,137 of record NC_135389.1, on the reverse strand, counting down.
TCCTGCATACTCCTGCATACTCCTGTATACTCCCGTTTTGGTTCCAAGCCTTTGTTGAGTTGTAGATTCCTTTTGATTTATTAAAGATGTTGTTTTGAAGCTAATACCTCGTCAAAACCTACTTCCGCGCGCCTGGGTCCGAATCCATTCCCGATCGTGCCACGACGATGCGGCGCGATCGTAACAGAGGGAAGTCAGGGCTTCTCTGTTGAAGCTGCTGCCCCTGTGACCCAACCCTGGGTTGGCAGGATAAAATAGATGGGTTAATGAATGGATGGATGGAAATCAGATGTATGCAATATTAATTTTCAAGCGAGCACCCAGCAGTGGCTTCATTCTACTTCTCCTCATCTCCTAGGTATGAGCACTGTTCCAGAGGTGGTGGTGGCTCGTCACTGTGGCTTACGTGTCCTGGGTCTCTCACTGATCACCAACAAGGCTGTGACAGATTATGACAGTAATGAGAAAACAAACCATGAAGAGGTTCTCGCGACCACCTGCCTCCGTGCTCAAGACCTGCAGAGGCTTGTTAGACATATTGTCATGAAGATCTAGCAGCTTCCGAACAAATCTACTGGAAACACAGATTTCCACCCTTGAATTATGATATATACCATATTTTCTCGCATATATGCTGTATTTTTCGCCCAAAAAATTATGACTGAATCAAGGGTACGGCTTATATGTGCACAAATTAGACTTGCATATGGTCATTTATTTCAAAATAGAGAATAGATAAGCAGATAAAACAATAAACCAAATTTATTTTTACGTATATGAATGAAATTCAAGAAAAAAATAAACAATATCTTGCATAAAACGTGAAAAAACTCACTTCTTTCCTGCCATTGTACTTTGTGCTTTTGGCTTTTGCTTTGTTGTTCTGCGGCCTTTGACTGTACTGTCTAACTCATTACTATGCCTTTTCTTGCTACTGTCACAATGAAATTTCCCGAATACGGGATGAATAAAGTTATCCAATCCAATCCATTGCTCCCTCATAGTACCGCCATCTTACCTAGGGATGACAAACTATACCGGTACGGACACACTTCCTAGTTGTACTGCTCACTGCCTTTTTTAATTTGTCTACATGCAGGCAACACCCTTTAGAAATGTGTAATCCAGCAGACAATTCCTACAGTATGTCAGAAATACCATATGCGATGATTTTTCTTTAGATTTTCCCTTCAAAATAACACATTTGCCCGCGACCCTAATGAGGATAAAGTAGTTCCGAAAATTACATGACAATGACAAATAAGTAACACATTTATACTCCCTATTAAAACCATGAATATGGAGGTGAAAATTGTTAATCAGTGACCATCTTATACGATTGAAATTGTAATTTTAAGGCAATTTTAAGGGTTAAACAAGGTAATGAACTAGGCAGCACAGTGGCACGAGGAGACGAACAACCATGAGGATAAAGCGGTTCAGAAAATGAGATGAGATTATCATTAATTATTATTATTATTAGTATTATTAGTAGTAGTATTATTAGTAGTATTATTATTACTATTATTACTATTATCATTATCATCTCATCTCATTTTCTGAACCGCTTTATCGCGGGGGGTGCTGGAGCCGATCCCAGCTGACTTCGGGCCAGAGACGGGGGACACCCTGAATTGGTGGCCAGCCAATCACAGGGCACAAGGAGACAAACAACCATTCACGCTCACACTCGTACCTAGGTGCAATTTAGAGTGTTCAATCAACCTACCATGTATGTCTTTGGAATATGGGAGGAAACTGGGAAGAAGATGCTAACTCCACACAGGTGGACCAACCTGGATTTGAACCCAGGTCCCCCACTGTGAGGCCGACACGCTAACCGCTCAGTCTCTTTTATTATCATTATTATTATTGTTATTGTTATTATTATTGTTATTGTTATTATTATTATTATTATTATTATTATTATTATTATTTAATTATTATTATTACAACTTTTCTCATCTCAAGTAGACAGTGAGATTGAAACATTAATATTTATTACTCTGACGGACCGGCACCTGGTGGCTTGTGGACTGGTACCGATCCATGGACTGGTGGTTGAGGACCACTGGTGTACAGCACAAGAAAGGGGGGAAAAAGACTGATTCTTTTTTTTTGAGGATTTATATGTATTGTGTGGTCTAACCACTGTTCGCTGGAGGCAATGTGAAAAAAATCTGATTAATGTTTGAACTCTAATTAATTTCTGTGAAGCCTCACGAATTGGCGAAGCTCTGGCAGGCACCAAGATGTACACACGCGCACGCACTCCTGCATGCATAGCAGCAGCCAAACACACTGCAAAATCGAGCGAGACACGCACGCGAAATACGCACGCGCTCATGGGAAATGGATGAGCTGATGCAGGCTATTTCGGATCCAACATGCGCCCTCTAGTGGCTGGGATGGAGTTCAAAAGGAGCGGGCGATCGCCGGCGATCCACAGTGATTCTGGCGCTTGAGTTTGACAAGAGACGCAGTAAAGTTAGGAGCGGACTTGAGACGTGCAGCATCGCGCAGAGCATCATGGCCAACAAAGCACAGCCTCCTCACCTGCATCTGGCTGAGGTCACCGCATCCCAATTTCTTGACATCTGGAAACATTTTGACGCTGATGGTGAGGTCATTTAAAAAATATATATTTTTGTATTAATAAATGGCTCCGTTTGCTGGTGATGCAAAAAAAGAAAGGGAAAAACCGCATGTAAAATGCAAATACTTCATTTAGTGCTATGCTGCAAAAGAATGGATCTATGTAATTTAGAGAGTAGAAGAAAGTCTTTACAATGAGAGCGTTTAATAAATTTATTTTTTAATTGATTTTTTAAAATTTATTTAAACAAAAACGTCACTAGAATAACCGACTTTGGTTTACAACGATAGAAATACTTATTAATATTATTGATTTGTAATTTGATATGTAGATATTTTGTGGAAGGATTGTGAGAAATTGTGAGTGATGTGGCTTGAAGTTCATTTTTATATGTTGACATTTAGTCAAAGCAATGCAGCAAAATACAGTATTGGGTGACATCTTAATCATCAAATTTTAATCTAATTTTAAATCTATACATGTGCCCTCACTCTGAGATGTGTTTGTGTTAAGTGGGTTGTTTATGTAGTGTGTGTGTAGGGGTGGGGGTTACAGGACCGATTTCATATGATTTGATTGCTTAGCCGCAAAACCACTGAATGGTCGTTTATCTCTCCGACTGGCGACCAGTCTAGGATGTAGTCTGCCTTTTGCCCGAAGACAGCTGGGTTAGGTACCAGCAACCCCTGCAACCCTTTCGAGGATGGACGCTATGGAAGATGAATGAATGAATGAATGGCTTCTCAAGGAATATTTTCCAATTTGCATAGCCAAAATAATTGTGTTTTATTAAATATGATGTTTCTCCTTTTGATGAATATGCATTTTGCATGAAAAGTAAAGGAAATTAATTTCTCTGGCGTCACTTTTACTTTTGGATTATTTTACAAATGGTCTTTTCACTTAAGATATCTATGTGAGAGCGTAATTATATTATTGTAATACACCAGAGTGATCAGCGAGCTGAAAAGGAAAGATGAGGAATCCACTTTTATCGTCTCAATAGCTGATGTATTGTATGTATATATCATGACATTAAGTGTGGGCAATTCTCCCAAAAAGGCAATTAGACAACATTTACTCAATACGTGATTGTGGGCTACAATACAAATTCATGAATGTTACAGTTTTTTAAGCAGATCAGATTAAGATTGTCACGATTGAGGTATGATATATACATATATATATATATATATATATATATATATATATATATATATATATATATATATATACTACCCCTCATCCCTTTAAACATGATAAAAGTACACACATTTTGTATGAACTATGTGAGAAAGATGAAACAAAGATAAGAAAAATATTTATCAAGTCTTTAAAATGAACAAATATTAACAATTATTAATTCACATGTCATCTGTGACTTTTCTCATGCTTATTTACTGAGGGTGTGAATCTTTCCCTCAAAAATACTCAATCTATGGCCTGATTACTGAAAAATAGTTAGTGGTCGAAACTGATTTGATTGAACATTCATTCACCTTCTGTACAATGCATTCTCGTAAGGGTTGTGGGGGTTGCTGCAGCCTATCCCAGTTGACTTCTTGCGAAAGGCAGACTACACCCTAGACTGGTCACCAGTCAGCCATAGAGCACACCGAGAGACAAACGACCATTCTCACTCACAATCATGCCGCCACCAGCAGGAATTGAGCCCACGCCTGTGCGCATCGAAGTCTGGCGAGTGAACCTCTACTACAACATCAGGCAGCAGGATTGCACACAAAGTGACAATTTAAACTCCAGTACTTTAAGTTACTGACGGGAAAAAGAAAAAATATATACACATTAATTTTAAAATCGTACGACTTTCTATCATTTAGAATCCAAAACGCAATGCACAGACTTTTGGGCTTAATAGTGCCTGGACTAAATTATAGCAACTTGATTGTCTTTATTATGTCCTGAAAGCCTGCGTTTTCTACTATTCTATGAGTCTTGTAATTTAACAAGCAATGAATGCAGTTACTTCCTTGGTCCTTTTTTTTTAGTTATGGCTGAATTGTGGTTGGAAAAACTGATGTATTTTGTTCTGCCTGCTCTTGCTGTGCTGGTTGTTGTAGCTGTGCTAGACGTGTAAGCCTTCTGGTCCCCCGCATCAGTCCCACCATGCTATCGCTATAGGGGATGATAAAGTTCATCGTCTTTCCATTGTATTGGATCAGTAGTCACCAACTTCAGTCCCCAAGGTTCCCTGCCCAGTATGTTTTCTGTATCTCATTCCTCTACCACACAGCCTCATCTCATTTTCTGAACTGCTTTATCCTCAATAGGGTTGCGGGGGGTGCTGGAGCCTATCCCAGCTAACTACAGGCCCCAGGCGGGGGACACACTGAATCGGTGTCCAGCTCATACTGAAACCAAAATTCAACTAGCCTAACCTGTATGTTTTTGCGATGTGGGAGGAAATTGCAGTACCCAGAGAAAACCCACTCAAGCCCGGGGAGAACATGCAAACTCCAAACAGTAAAGACCAACCTGGGATCGAACCCATGACCCCAGAACTGTGAGGCCGATGCGCTAACCACTCGTCTGCCTGGCCCCTCAGTTTTCAGCAGTTAATCTTATACGGTTCGCCACAGATTCAGGGTGTCCCCCACCTCTGGCCCAGAGACAGCTGGAATTGGCTTTAGCACCCCCTGCGACCCCAATGAGGACAAAACGGTTCAGAAAATGAGATGAGATGAGAGCTTTCTAATTGTGTGCCATCAGATTATTCAATAAAATATTTAGAACGATTCACAAGCCCATAACATAACTCTTTCATCTTCACATCAAAAATGTTTTTTTATGTCCTAATCATTTTTGTTGCACCATTACCTACCATGTAATTAGTATCTTCTTTGACTAACATATTCACAAACCCTACCATCTACCTGCAAGTCTTTATCTTCTGCCTTACTGAGTAGCAATCCTTAGCAGTCTGTTTTTTATGGTTACCGAATGTGGAATAATTGTTTTCTTTGGACTCTTGTTTTTTTACATATTGTGCTTTACAACAAGGTGCTTTGCCAGTCAAATTCTCCCAGCACATCAATACATTTGGCTACAGTGTATGAGTTCTCCTAGGAGTGTAATTTTTACACAGCAGAAAGAAAGGGACCTAATTTGTTTGCTTGGAATACGCAAACAACACAGAGTTTGTAGCTAAAAATACAAAGCAGTTTATCCAAAGATGATGAAACCATTTATTCCACTGTTGGCTCTCAACTCGAATGCATCCCTGTCTTCCATCTCCTCTGCATCCCTCTCATCTTTCGCTGCTGTCCTGGTCACATCTTTCTAATTCAGTCTGTTCCAAGCTTTAAAATAAACACCTGCACATTCCCCTGCTATTTATAGAGGATTTGCTGTCAACGCTTTATGTTAAGATGTTTTTTTTTAAATCTTGCATATTAATCAAAATCACTCACACTGAGAGAAAACATTTGAAAAGGCAAAATGCACTTCTCTAAAGCTTTGAATATGCATTGAGTTGGCACTGCTCACCTCTAGATTTCAAAGTCAGAAACCCAAGTCAGAGTATGGACTCTTGGTATTGGATTGGACAACTTTATTCATCCCGTATTCAGGAAATTTCATTGTGACAGTAGCAAGAGGGTGATTAGACAGAACAACAAAGCAAAAGCACAAAGTACAAAGCAAATCAAAGTAAATGGGATCATTAATAATCACCAAATCAAATCATTAAGACAGAAAAGCAGCAAAAACACAAAAACGAGCAAGAGTGGACGGAGCTACTGCCACCGGCGCCATCTTGGTTGCGGTAGCAAAGACGGATACAGACTCAAAAAGATGTTGTAAAGCTGGAAAAAACTGGAACCACTCACAGGAAGTCTTCCACAAGATGGGGAACTTCTGCAGACTGTGACCGAGGTAGAGAATATGCAGAGTCACTCTTCCAAGCTTATCCGCACAGTTCCTCAGTAGTCTGGAGCTGAAGACAATAGTAGCATAGTAGAACTCCTCGACTCCGTTTCCGGCCTGGTAAGCGCCGACAGCTCTTCCATCTTATCCCATGATGGAATGGTTGGTCAGAAGCGTTGCTTCTTCTCCCGGCACTTTTGTCCAGCTCCGAATTTCCAGCGGCATTGAGGTGTTGCTCCTTCTGCTGCGTATTGTAACAGCTAGTCCCATGTGTATGACAGCGTAGGCATGGCTGAATGGTTCCAAAAAAAGAAGTAGCGGAAAGAAGCCAGGCTAACAGAACAAGGAAAGTTGTAAAAACATTAAAGTAAAAAGTATAAAGTACAAAGTAAAGTAAAAAGGAATGTATTAAGAAATATTAAAATGTAATTTAAAAAAAGATAGAAGGGCTGTAAAACACGAAAAACATGAGAGTGGACAGAGCTACTGCCATTGGCTGCCGCCTGAACGGCGCCATCTTGGGCAGTATGTGTGATGCAGTATTCCAATAAGTGGGTGAGTTTATATAAAAGGGGCATATTTTGCCATTTAATATACCCGGGTATATTAAATGATTTTTGCTTTTTTGAGCCTCCTGTTTGTGAGCCATTTAATATACCCCTGCTGTTTAATATACCCGGATATATCAAACGGCAACTCAGCTTTTTTGGCAAGATTTGTATGGTGTTCATGGGGGCATAATTATAGATACTTAAGTTCATTAAAATTCCACGTCAGACTTTATTCAGCAGTAAGTAGTTTTAACCTGAGCAGTAAGTACGTTTAGTCAACAAAACGTTGATGCACCCCGTCACGGCATAAAGAGTGCGTAGTGGATCGTACCTTCCCGTTTGTGCACCATTTAATATACCCCTGCCATTTAATATACCCGGGTATATTAAATGGAGGGGCATATTAAACAGCAAAATACGGCAATCATTATTGTACTTTTTCATGCAGGAATAGTGAACAGTATTGTCATAAGTGAGTTAAAAGTCAAAATGATATAAAATAAACACCATAAAAACACTGTCCCTACATCATGGTTATTTAGCAGGTTTGAAACCTCTCTACCTCGATAAACAATGTATTACTGTATGCCTAAAAGTGGACCTTAATGGATTTTTGCGGTACGTACTGTGCATTGGATTTTTTGGGGGTATTTTACCATTGAAATAGAGAGAAAACAGTTTTTCTACATTATTTAATGTGTGATTTACATTCATACAAATATTGTAATATTAATCTCCTCAGTATGACATAATGAATTTGAAGTAAAACAATATTGGATTGGATTGGATAACTTTATTCATCCCGTATTCGGGAAATTTCTTTGTCATGCTTCGTGAAACATTGATTTAAAATTGTCTCCCAACCTGTCAATTACCATTTAACATTGCCCCCCTTTTGTGTAGCTCTGTGTTTGGACTAATTGATTTAATGTTGATTATTCTTTGCAGTAAATACCTACCAGCAGCCTGGTGTCTGTCCTTTGATATAATAAAACTATACTATTTGTATCATTGATGCATGTGCTTAGATAGACCTCCAGTGAAGCTAGCCTGCCTTTTTACCTGTTTGCAGTCCTTTGTCTTCAATAAGTGAAAAACATATGGTCAGTGTACTTTACTTCATGAAATTTATCATAAAGCATCTTGAGTCTGCATTCTGCCTCTAACCAAAGCCACGTCCCTTCATCACTTGTGTGGGTGACTCATGGATAGAGCCATTAAGGTTTCAACTGCATAATGTGTCTTTCACAAATATGTTTTAAAAAAAGACCAAAAACACAATGAAATAAAGTAGCTAAGTAACTATCAGAATGTAAAAAGTTAATTTCATGTGCAATCTTTGTCCACATTATGACAGCGCTTTGAAAAATACATATTGAAAATCACTACATTTGTCAATCAGTCGGTCACAATTTGAGACAAATTATTTTGTTGTTTACCATTCACCATGTAGACACTTATAGAAACTGAGATGCCAACATGATTTAGTATTCAAACATGTATAAAATGAAGAAAAAATAAAAAAACACCACAACTAAATGAAGAGATGGCCTGGTGAAAGAGGGTTAGTATATTCACCTCACAGTTCTTAGTGGAGCCAATCTCTGTTGGGTTTTGAGCTGCCCATGTGGAGTTTGCATGTCCTCCCCGGGCCTGCGTGGGTTTTCTCCGGGTACTTCGGTTTCCTCCCACATCCCCAAAACATGCATGGAAGTCAGTTGTAAACTCTAAATTCTCCCTTGGCATTTCATAGAGAGAAAAAGTGGTAAGGAAAACAAATGAATGAAGAATGAACTGTATATGAAGTCCGCAGCTGGTGTGAGTAGGTCTCCTCAATTTTAGTCAAAGGATCAAAAAATATTTGGGGTAAACCATCACTTTATAATTTAAATGCAAAAAAAGAAGACTTAAAACAGATAGAATAAACATAAGCCGTAATATACAGCTCTTATTTTAATTGAATGCATGACAACTTCCTAGGAAATGCATTCAATATTTTATTGAAATCTTTTTTATTGACATCTCCTGCAATTAAACTTGTATTCAATCATGTAGTACTTGCGCTAATTGTCTCGAAGGTCATTTCTCCCCAGAGAGCTAAATGTCAGTAAGGCCTACTGGAGAGAGGCTCCATAGCAGGGAGGCTGTCCTACTTATGGAAGCAGCAGGAGCAAGCATTTATAAGTTGTGATAACACTAAGATGAACATGCGTATACATACACACACACGCACACACCATTGTCTGCTAAGATGTCAGCAGGTTGGAGGAGAGAGTTTGAGAGAGAGTGGAGAAAAAACAGATGACATTATAATCTTTGTTAATGTTAGATGAGACAGCTATGCCTTCCAGTGGTTTATTGAAGCATCTAGTTATATCGTTCAGAGCCATGAATCCATTTATCTGACAAACATCTTCAAAAACACTGGTCAGATAAACACATGCCACTTTTTTGAAGAGAGCACATATTTTTATGCAACATATATATATATATATATATATATATATATATATATATATATATATATATATATATATATATATTGCATAAAAATATGTGCTCTATATATATATACAGACGCTCCCCTACTTACGAACATTCAACTTACGAACAACGGTACATACGAACATGTCTGCAAATTGCGTTTAAGTCCAAAAATGTTCGCAAGTCCAATTTTGTATTTCGCGTCTTTTTCGGAGTAGTACTTCTTTCCGCCGCTAATACCGACGCCTGGCGCTGTGAGAGCTCAGCTCACCCAGCATCTACCTTCTTCGTTGCAATGCGGAAGTGCGTGAATGTATCTCCAGTGTGCAAAGAACCTTTTTCATTTGTATCATTAAATATCTCATGCATCCAATATTGAATATGGTTGGTAAAAAGCTAAAGGCTTCTATTGAGGGAGTTGCAAGGAAGAGGCAAGCCATTTCATTTGAAACGAGTGGCAATAATAACGAAGCTTGATGCGCGTCAGAAAGTGGTGAGCGTTGCACATTCAGTACCATTTATAAACAGAAAGATCGAGCAGCAGGACCAATATTGAACGTTGCACAAAGTTTGCAAATCAATTGAATGATGCCATACAGTGCTACGGCATCATTTATGATGAAAAAAAGAAGAAAACTGTGCAATCGTCATTAGGTCGCTTCTTTTGGCCAGTTTCTAATACATAAATCTATCTCTCTCTCTACAGTACTGTACATATTCTCTCCATTTTATTAATTTTTTTTTTTTCAGTACAAACCAATGCGTGTTACTTATACAAGCCTTAAACATACAAATGCACTTATATAAACCTTCAATATACTTATATAGGCCTTAAACATAAATTATAATACAAAATATAGCACTAAATCAACTTACAAACAAATTCAACTTATGAACAATCGCTCGGAACCAATTGCGTTCGTAAGTTGAGGAGTGTCTGTATATATATATATATACATCTAATGTCATTTTCGATAGACAGCTTGCTGATTGTGAATGACTGTGGGCTGAAAACATTCACGATTAACAGCTTCTCATTCATGATTAACAGATTCTAATTGACGAAACTATTGAAGACAGGATGAAGAAGGTTTTGATTTTTTGTTTTGATTTACACAAATTCCATCACTTCACAGTTAAGTCAAGCTTCCAATGTCCTCTCTGCTCCATTTGCCAATGTACCCATTCAAGTTGACAATGCTATTCCATAAAAAGCTTTCAAAGTGTGTGCATTAATAACTTTGAATTATCTCGTTTAATAGGTCAAACTATTGAACTGGAAGGAAAGTTAGCATGCGGCTGTTAAAAGGTTCATGTTAGCATTAATACTACGATGGAAAGATGACACTTCATGGCCATTCTGGATATACAGTGGTACCTCGTCATACGACCGCTCGTCATACAAAATGGTCGTCTTACGAGGGAAATTTTGATCGAATAATTCGCCCGTGATGCGGTCAAAATTTCGTGATGCGACCAGTTAAAAAATTAGTGTGGGAATAAAATAGATTAGATTAGATTAGAACTTTTTTGCATTTTTTGCATCTCTTTCGTGTATAAAATCTTTCTACGAGCATTGGCCGGACTTTGCATTTCCATACCCGTTTTTCCCCCCACTTTGGTCTACATTTACATACCAGGTAAACAACAATGGATCGGCAGAGTTTTGCAAAGAAAAGATCTGGAATATATTTACACTCGGTAATCAGACACGGGGAAGCGGCACGTTCCAAACAACTCTTGATGCGTTCGTTTTGAAGGCTCCGGCGGAACGTCGGGGTGGGGCCAACCCGTTACAAAGGTAAAAAAGATTAAAACTAAATTAGAATTCAGTTTTGTGTGAAGTTACATTAAACGTCTGTATATATTAATCCAAGTTAATTTAAATTTGTTTGTTCGTTTACGAGTGCCGTGGATAAAGTCAGCCCCGAACAGCCCCCCACCCTCCGCCTCCGTGTGTGTCGTCCCCTTCCCCTCCGCGAAATGCGTCTAATTTTACTTCTATTAAACACATTTTATTACTATTAAACCACTCGTTATTTATTACTTTGTCAATACACGGCGAATTAGAAGAAATAAAACATGTTTTACACGAGTGCGGCGTTGCGGTGGATAAAGTCAGCCCCGAACAGCCCCCCCCCACCCCGCCTCCGTGTGTATGTCGTTCCCTTCCCCTCTGCGAAATGTGTCTAATTTTACTCCTATTAAACACATTATTACTATCAAACCACTTGTTATTTATTACTTTGTCAATACAGACGCTCCCCTACTTACGAACGCAATTGGTTCCGAGCGATTGTTCATAAGTTGAATTTGTTTGTAAGTTGATTAAGTGCTATATTTTGTATTATAATTTATGTTTAAGGCCGATATAAGTATATTGAAGGTTTATATAAGTGCATTTGTATGTTTAAGGCTTGTATAAGTAACATGCATTGGTTTGTACTGAAAAAAAAACATTTAATAAAATGGAGAGAATATGTACAGTACTGTAGAGAGAGAGAGAGATTTATGTATTAGAAACTGGCCAAAAGAAGCGACCTAATGACGATTGCACAGTTTTCTTCTTTTTTTCATCATAAATGATGCAGTAGCACTGTATGGCATCATTCAATTGATTTGCAAACTTTGTGCAACGTTCAATATTTGAGTCCTGCTGCTCGATCTTTCTGTTTAGAAATGGTACTGACGGTCGAACGATTCAATGCCCGTGAAACGCTTACCACTCTCATGCGCATCAAGCTTCGTTATTATTGCCACTCGTTTCAAATGAAATGGCTTGCCTCTTCCTTGCAACTCCCTCAATAGAAGCCTTTAGCTTTTTACCAACCATATTCAATATTGGATGCATGAGATATTTAATGATACAAATGAAAAAGGTTCTTTGCACACTGGAGATACATTCACGCACTTCCGCATTGCAACGAAGAAGAAGGTAGATGCTGGGTGAGCTGAGCTCTCACAGCGCCAGGCGTCGGTATTAGCGGCGGAAAGAAGTACTACTCCGAAAAAGACGCGAAATACAAAATTGGACTTGCGAACATTTTTGGACTTAAACGCAATTTGCAGACATGTTCGTATGTACCGTTGTTCGTAAGTTGAATGTTCGTAAGTAGGGGAGCGTCTGTATATATATATAGAGCACATATTTTTATGCAATATATATATATATATATATATATATATATATATATATATATATATATATATATATATATATATATATATATATGTTGCATAAATTTGCAGACATGTTCGTAAGTTGAATGTTCGTAAGTAGGGGAGCGTCTGTATATGGCGAATTATAAGAAATAAAACATTTTTTCCAATCTAATATCCTGTTTTTGGTGTTTTTTTCAGAGAGTTGAAACAAATTAATTTGTTTCCCATTCATTTCAATGGGAAACATCCGCTTGAGTTACGAGAATCTTGTCATACGAGCTCAGTCCCGGAATGGATTAAGCTTGTATCTCGAGGTACCACTGTATTGGTTTAGGGAAGGTATTTGTATGAACGGAAATCTATAGTTACTTTATGAAACACTTTCATTTTGCTATAAAAATCCTTAGACAATTTCAATTTATAGTTTTGACTTTAAATATGACTACTATGTATTTAAAACAAAGTCAAGATATGATTTAGGTGTTTACTTATTTGCAAAACAATGTATAGTAATGGACATTTTATATGTAAAATTGCTGGCCCATCTATAAGGAATTTGGAGAATTTCATTTAAAAGCGCACTTCAATAAAAATATTCATAATCCCTTGCAACCCTTTCGAAGATGGGCGGTATGGAAGATGAATGAATGAATGAATGAATTTTTGGTAATTGAGAAACAAAAGATTTTTTTTCGTCCTTAGTCAAGAAGCACAATGAAACAGAAATGAAAAGAACAAAAGAACTGTACAAGTTAATGATTAATAACAAAATATAATAAATATACAACCTCTAATTTTACATTCACAGATTTCTAATTTGTATCTCAGGGAGAATTTCGTGAATCTTCCTAAAATAAGGTTGAAAATCTCCGCTTTACTTAAATGTCAGTCTGTTATGTGTGTTTTTTTCTCCTTTGTTTCTGAAAGGCAATGGCTATATTGAAGGGAAGGAGTTAGAGAATTTCTTCCGGGAGCTGGAATCAGCCCGGAGAGGAGCTGGAGTGGTGAGACAGTATTGAAAAACATTCCTAGTGCTCATTACTTCATATTTTTCACTTAATTAGTATGTGTTGTATTTGTAGGATCCTTCAAACCCAACATTTAGAGAAAAGATGAAGGACTTTATGCAGAAGTTTGACAAAAACAAAGATGGAAGAATTGAGCTGTCAGAGGTAAGAATTTGGGTGAATCATTGTTATTTTAAAATGTCTTTACTTTGTTTTTGTACTTTTTCCAAACTGTTAATGTTATTGTCTTAATATGACAGTTTGCATTCAGATCTGAGTCCAATATTTCACCTTTGGTTAACTCAATCAAGATAATCTGAAGATTTTCTGTCATTTTTCTAGGCCACGTACAGTGATCTAACTTTTTATGGGCATAGCTCAACAGATTTATTTTGTTCACATACACTAACTGTACGTGACAACAGTGACATCTGCATAGTAGTTGCTGTATAACGTTATTGGTGCATATTTGCTGGGCTAATGAAATAATGTACAGAGTTAAAATTGTCGAACCCATTAGGTTGTAGTTGTTTAATCTGAGACCTAAATACAAATATGAAAGAGGTATGCACTGTGCTAGAGGCAGGCCATGGTGTTATGATCATTTTAATGCAATCAAATTGTTGACATGGACAACAGCGACTCTCACTTCTAGAACAGGGGTGGGCAAATTATTCTACAATGGGCCGCACGCAGTGGGTGTGTGCTTGCGTTCCAACCTATAAAGACGAAACCTTTCCACAAATCTGCTATCTCAGAATTGCAGTCAGGTGCTTTTTGTTTCCAGCAGAATCCTCATTGGTTAAACTGTCTGTGCTGGATCAGTTGGAACAAAAACCTCCACCCAGAGCGGCCCTTGAAGACTGGTTTCCCCACCCCTGGTCTAGAAGAACTAGACTTTGGGAGCCCAAACTAGTCCTCAACAACCGCAGTGGATGCAGTGTCTTAAAAGTATAATCCATTGATTGCAGTCAGGTGCAGCTTGTTTCAGAAGAAAGATTATTGGTTAAACTGTCCATCCTGGATCAGTTAGAACAAAACCTGCAGCCACTGCTGCCCCTTGTGGAATAATTTTAATACCCCTGAAATAGACTATAAAGAAGAACTGGACGTCCCGGGAACATTACGCATAGCCTTCATCAGCTCCCATTTCAAGTTCACTTCAGAGCGCTGCCACGATATACGCCATGTTTTCCTCATTGCGTTTGTGAAGCCCATATTTGGGGTATTTATGTGCTATGCATTCTCTACATCAGTCTTTAGGAAGGAACCCAAATGCATGGATTGTGTAAAAAATTCCGAGAGGTCATAGAAAAGCTCATTCTTTTTTTTTTTATTGGATATGTTACAACTAAATGGTTGTACAGTATAATTTATGTTACCATACAGTCAAAATTCAAAGTAGTTACGATCCACAAAGGCAAAAGTAAGGATTGACCCTAAAGCAGACAACTCAAACCAAGGTGTGTTACAATATTTATTGGACCCAAAAACAGACATGAACATGAAAAAGAAGTAAAATAAAGGGTCAAGAAGGAAAGAAGGTCAACAGAGAAAAACAGCTGCAGAACACAACATAACTTTGAAAAAGGCTTTAAACTAGTTATTTTTGATAGTGAAATCAGGAAATTTAGAATGGATTGGAAATGTAAACTACTTCTCTTCCACAACCAGTCAAGTCAAATACAGTGGCCAATATCATTGTACACAGATATTTTCAAACACGTCCTGGAATTAATTTTGTAATACACGATGTTGAGTAATATTGAGGGCTGTCTTTTTGTCTAAATCTAGACTACCTTTAATCTGTGCCAAGCGAAGGGGCGTTTTAGACCATATTGTGGTAATTTTATGGTAAGACGAAAGCATGTGCATTAAAAAGAGATGGAATGCATTGGATATGTGATTGAACACGGCCAAGTTTTTCACACACTAAACAGGCTCACATTCCCTTTAAATTTGGTGTTATTTGTTGCTGTAAATCGTTACGAAGGGGAACTAGTTTGCTCAATGGAGGTCTGACCTGCTTTTGATATCAGGAAGTACAAGCAGACCGACCAGAGACATCACATGAATTTTACCAGGGAAATCTTTACAGTGAAATGGGCACTTGGAAACTCTTTCTTTTTTATCACTCATTTTCCTTTCGTTCGCATAGGAAAAGCGTGTTTATGAAATGGACCCTTGCACTGTCATTTCCACATCTGCAATTTACTGATTTTTATCTTTATCTTTTATATATCTATCTGTCTCTATAGCTGGCACAGATTCTCCCCACTGAAGAGAACTTCTTGCTCTGCTTCAGACAATTTGTCAGTTCCAGTGCCGAGTTCATGGCGGTATGTAGTGTTTTATTCAAGCAGGCTTTAGTACTGTAGTCACTATAGTCTTCTACTGGTTTCGGATTAGTGGGCTGTCTTTGCATCCAAGTCCGACAACTCACGGCTAGTCAAGGCACTTAATCTGCAGCATTTTAAAACCAAATTTAGTACAGTCTAATATCACATCAACAATAAACTTTTTGGCTTAAAATAACCTTTACTCAATTCCTAAAATCATCTAAATCTTTCCTGACCTCCCTGCAACATAAAATGAAGGGACACAGTTAACAAACTTTTGAAATTAAAGTAAACAAAAAAAGGTGTTTACTTTGGTGTACTATTATTATTATTATTTGAGTGGTTTTAGAGAAGTCCATCAAGAATGGCATTTCATTATTTCTTGTTTCAGGTGCTGGATTGTATCATTAGCTACGGGCAATTAGTAGGGTACAGTTTAACAATCACAGATCATGAATTTAAATGTTTTGTATATTATCGTGAGTCCAGCTTCTCTCAGGTTTCAAGTTAAATTATGTATAAATAGCCCATGTAAACTTTGATGGATGAATCATGTGACTTAGAAATGTCCACCGAGAGCTCTCCCTTGAAACCACCTTTCACTGAAAACATTTTCAGCACAGCAAAAAACATTCCTTCGCGGTATTTCTCGTGTGATGGGACAACAGACTAATTCAGTCGTCACATTATTTATTTACAGCATTTTTTAAAGAAAGCTACTTCATAAAACTGCATTGAATAAAGGTTAGGTAGAAGAGCTTTCTAGTAGCTTGATGCAGGATAAATAACGAATGATTGAAGAACTAACCCAATGCTGCCTTTGAAAAATTGTAAGCTCTCATAAATATGAAATTATTAAGTGTACCATTTCCATATTAAAGATAAAATCATGGCAGATTTCAGCAAGAAACAAGTGTAGTCAATTATGGACCGATATGGTGTTTTCCTCAGTGTCAGTAGAATGAGTGCAGGATAAAAAGGATGGATGACAACAAACATTTTGTGCGGAAACTTTATGAAATGTGGTGGGGAACCCGGGATCCAGAGTTGGAGAAGATGAAACAAGAGGGGAGGATTAATCGTCCTTTGTTGAAGTGTGTGTAGAGAAAGATGTGAGCATAGATATTTTAAAGGGTTGGAATGAGAAAGCAGGACCTTCTATTTTCAGGGTCATATATAATGAATAACACCAGTGCTAGCTCCTCTCTGCAAAACCAAGCAAGCGAGGGGATGTGGGGGTTGTAAGGGGGGAAATGAGATGAGAAAGGGTGAGGACTATCCATCTTTGAAAAGAATTCCTTCTTTGGACACGGACAGCTGTGAGATTAAAACATTAATTAAAACGGCATGTATGTTCAGTCCCTTTGTCACCTCTATGTATTAGCCCTAACCCTGGCAAGATATTCTATTTCTGGCGAACAATGTGTCGTCGCAACAATCCCGTAAAGAGACACTGGTGGTCAACCAAAAAAAAAGTGTCACCTTTGAAGAAAAATATATGGAAAATTAAATGTATTTCTCACTTACAATTTCTTTCAGGCATGGCGTCGATATGATACAGATCGCAGTGGCTACATTGAAGCAAATGAGTTAAAGGTTTGTATTTGACTTTATGAATAATTTTGTATGGTGAAAATGGCACTTGGCAACCATTCAAATAAATGTTTAAGATATAGTTGGTCACAAATCGTAATCTTTTGTTTTGTCTCTAA
The DNA here is from genome assembly GCF_051989625.1 of Stigmatopora argus. Taxonomy (NCBI): domain Eukaryota; kingdom Metazoa; phylum Chordata; class Actinopteri; order Syngnathiformes; family Syngnathidae; genus Stigmatopora; species Stigmatopora argus. The sequence goes on along the minus strand of NC_135389.1, from coordinate 6,865,401 downwards.
TCCCACTCACCTACTCAAATTTCTAAGCACTCCACTCAGCCCAAGATGAAATAACCAGCCCCTTTCATCATGTTCATCTTTTACTGTACATCTTCAACTCATTGTTTGTTCACCTGCTTTTAAATGCCATTGGTTTTATTTTCCCTTGCCTGAAAATATTGAAGTCAGTGTTTGGATAAGTATGCATGCATGATGGTTTCTGCGATGTAACCCGATAGCCTTTCACCCAATAAAATAGTGAGAAAAGCATGTTACATAAACAATCTCATCTATTTATTTTTATTTGTATGCATGGTATTAACATGTTATATGTTTTGGTAGTAATTACAAGAACATTCATGTTTTAACTACCCATTGAGTGCCATTCCAGTTAAAATATAATAAGTCCAGAAAACAGTTATACTGTGATTTTCAGACTGGAACTACAACTTTTCCCTTTAAACACTGCAGTTTATCATCCAGTGTGGTGTATTTTATTTTTTAAAGTTTACTTGTAAAACATTGAGAGGTCTTGCTCAATAATGAATTCCTGGATGGAAACATTATAATTGAGCATTTGAAATGTTGTGTTTTTGTATTGGCTGCCTTATGGTGTAGACCAGGGGTCCCCAAACTTTTTCCTGTGAGGGCCACATAACTTTTCCCTTCTCTGATGGGGGGCCGGTGTCAGTTTGTAACAGAAAAAGTGTGACGATCGTAGGGGAGCTTAATTTTTTTTATTGTTTTCCAGAAAGCCACACATAACCAAATAACCCTTTCCAGGTTCTTTACAGAAAAAAAGTCAGGAAACATATAATAACACTATTAATGAAATAAATAATAACTAAATAACCCTCTCTGAGTTCTTCACAGAAAAAACAGGAAATAAATAACACTATTTATGAAATAAATAATAACTAAATAACTCTCTCTGGGTTCATAGAAAAAAAAGCCATGGAACATTAACTTTCTGTTGTGCCATGCACAATCTTCTCCCTTTGCTCTGAAGTTTATGCACGACACCACAACCGTCATTACAGAATTCCACGTCAACATTTTGCAGCACAGTGCTTGCTGGTGAATTTGGCAGTGGACTCGTAGCGGGGCGGATGAAAATGTGTGATTTATTTTTTGGGTCATTTCACCACTTTTGAAGTACAAAAAGTCTCCAAATTCTCTTGACAACATTGTTATGCTGCTAATAAATCAGTATCAATGATATCATGCATGCAGAAGAGTAATAAAAACAAAATTATAATTAAAGTGGTGGTAGAGGTAGTGTCAACGCCACAGTGACGCTCTATTAGTGCGTTCGGGACTCAGCTTTCTCACCAGTGATTTACCTATTTTACCTCACATGTTAGTGGAGAGCCATATGCACCCATGGAAAGAGCCACATATGGCTCCCGAGCCATAGGTTCCCTACCCCTGCTGTAGAGGTTCACTTGCCTGAATCGGTGTGGGCAGGCGTGGGCTCGATTCCCGTTGGTAGTGGTATGATTGTTTGTGCGGATGGACGTTTGTGTCTCTCTGTGCCCAATGGCTGAGTGGCGACTAGTCTAGGGTGTAGTCTAATCCGAAGTCATCTGGGATAGATTCCAGCAACCCCCGCGACCCTTACGAGGATGCCCGGTACAGATGATGAATGAATGTTTTTGTATTGTTATTTTTTTCCTAGTTTAATCTTCTAGCATAAAAGAAATGGGTGATATTAATGTGGAAAATATTTCCCTAAATTTTGCAAAGGGAAGCCCTCAACTGCAGGGGAAAAAAACAGGGCTGACTAATGTGATTGGATCAGATTTCCAAGATGCGAATTAGATTTTTTCCTGGCAGCAGCCTTTGAAGACATGGGTGCACTACTCAGAGGGTAAATAAAAACACAAGAATGATGCATTAATTCATATCACTTATTGTAAATTGATTAATGTCAAATCAAAATATCTACTGATTCAGAATCTCTACGTCCTGTGTAATACTAAGGGTGCTATTTTTCTATGTGTCATTATCTATTTTATTGATCTATTTCACATTTGTTATTACTTATCCATCATCACGCATCACATCAACATACAAAATTGGTAACTTTACTTTAATGGATAATGATTTTGTGATTAACTCACTCTGATTAGTTTAAACATTTAATGTGATATATACAGTGTATCGCCAAAAATCATCTCAGGAAGTTTTACATGAACACTCTTTGTCTACCATTGACGGCAATAAAGGTCCAGTCCCTTTTGTCTGGGAGGTCTATCAGAGATCATTAATTGGTCGCTTTAATATACATTTGACTTATTACCATGACATACACTGTATGAACACTATACAAATACCATGACTGGTAGTGAATAAGTTTAAAAGACCCCAAAATATTGAATTTTTTTGTGTTTGTGTGTTCAGGGCTTTCTGTCGGACCTGTTGAAGAAGGCTAACAGACATTACGATGACCAGAAGCTTGTCGAATACACACAAACTATAGTAAGGCACCTTTACATGTGGAAACACACAGATTTTCATTTTTTATGTTATAATGGCAATGCTTTTTTTTCAATTGTTATTAAACCTGTTGTTAATTACAACTACTGTAATTAGAAAACAACATTTAATGCAAAGAAAACAAAAGTCAACTGTTAATGAAAAGGGATGTAAACATGGATTTCAGTCTTGGAATTTCTATTGTTCGCTTGAGTGCTCTTGGTAGCCCGTGTCCTGTAGGTTTATATGTTTACAACCCAGATGTGCTTAACATCTGCTACTTCTTGGAGGCCCCAGAGGTGACCTGACCTGATTTGGTAAAGCAGGTTGCTGATCATACATGACTTCACTCTGTTACATCACTTAAGCGCAAATCTTTTATTAAGACTTTCACAAAAATAACTCCCAACTATTGTGTGAGGCAAAATATGGTGTTTGAATTCTAGCTGGCAGTGAAAGAACTATTGAAGGTGTTTTCCACCATTATTTAAACATGCACAAATGACTATTTATAAAGACGAAATTGCAAGATGGATGTGAAATACCACCACTCACATTCAAGGAACTACTCGGTTTTCCATTTACTGGCCTTCTGTACAAGGTGGTAGATGCAATTTAAAGTAGAAAATATAGACTTGACTGTGATCCATTTTATTTTACTTTTCAATTTTCTATCATACTGACTACATTAAACTATGAATAAGATGCCATCCTGTCAACCGCTTCTGTCTCTTCCCATCTCTGCTGTGCTTTGTAGCTCAGGATGTTTGATCTCAATGGAGATGGAAAACTAGGCCTTTCAGAGATGGCAAGGTAATGTGCAATTTCACTTCCCTCGGGTTCGGTTGAATCCATTGTCTGCATCGTGTATCAAATGAAAACCACTTTTCCATTGATTAAATACGCCGCTTTCTCAGACTGCTACCTGTTCAGGAGAATTTCTTACTCAAATTCCAGGTATTGTACAACATTTACCAAAGACAAAAATATTTGTCCTTTAGATTAATCACAGTATTCATATTACATAATTTTGTTTGTGTTGTTTTTTTTGTTTTTTTAAGGGTGTCAAGCTAACCAGCGAGCAGTTCAATGCAATCTTTGCTTACTATGACAAGGTATGTTGTAAATATGTAAAACACAATTTAACTGTTCTTCAAGTTTGGACTACATATTAAAAATTATCTTAATCTATTATCTTCATTAAACTAGGGCAAAAGTAATTCATTTTTATATTTGGAACAACTAAAAAGGGTTAAACAAATATCCCTGTAGGTTATTCTGTATCAGCGCCTAAAGATGTTCAATCCCTGGCCTGTTTTTCACTTTATCTTTCATCCAACTAATTTACTAGAGACTTTGAACACACCAATCTGCTGTCATGTAAACACTGTAGAAGAGCAAAATGCCAGGCCAATGTGATCAGACCATCTTGATATGTACGCATGAATTTAAGAGTATGAAAAGTTGGTTGCATAAGACAATGGCATTCAGCCTTGATAGCTTTGGCTATTCCATTTGACACTACTGTTAAAATATTCACCGCTCTGCAGCAGAGGGACTGCAGGAAAGAAACCTTGGTAGCAGCGTAAAGTTAAGCTCCATCCTCAACCCTAAAAATAGTCAGCCCAATCATGCACAAACAACCGTGTGCTCAGAGGTCAAGTTATGTGATTCTAACACTCTTGGAAATTAAGACAATTCTGTCACTTTACAAATCTGAAATTACTGCATATGCTACAATCAAGGAAAAATTAAATGAGACCAGGAAACAATGGCACCGTGTGTCTGGTCAGTTAAACTCTAACAAAGCAAAATTAAGTCTTTACAGAATAATGGCTGAGTCCTTGACACATGTTTCTCTGATTACTCGTGACTGTCCTTGACCAGATGTCTCCTCAAAGCCAAACAGAAGTTTTCTTTTTCCAGAGCCTTGCACTTCTCAGTTAATAAAAATTAGGAAGTATGTCGATAAACAATAAAGGAATCATTTATTTAGAAAATTCATCTTAAGACATTCAAATTGTACAGAGAAAAGGGAAATAACTTGAATTGTAAGTTGATTAAAACTAACATTTTATTTTTACTGAGAGATGTACTTTACATAAGTGATTCTGCATTCATTATTGACCCTTCATTAACAAATACTTTAATTTAAAATTTAATTGAAGGCACTCGGGCAAGCATTAAAATGTCACACCTTTTTCTGCTGCATTGTTTTAGGATGGGAATGGCTATATTGACGAGCAGGAGTTGGACGCCTTGCTACGAGATCTTTGCCAAACAAACAAGATGGTGAGACAGAAAAAAACGATTTTGGCAACACAACCTGAGTCTAGTTAACTCGGAGCCTAGAAGCAACAAAAAGGCTGCAATTAACTAATTAAAATAACCAGCCTTTGGACAAAAAATAAAAATAAAATTGGCTCTGAGGAATAATCGCCTTCGGTGCTATGTCTGAATCAATCCAACCCTCCAAAATTAGGCTATAAAACCTTTACTGCAGCTACAGCTGCGACAATGAATAAAAAAGCATCAATAATAACCTCATACAATTGAAATATTATTTGGGAATATAGCCATATTTTACCCACCAAAAATCCTTTTTATCTGTACACAAAATGCATCCTCCTTTCTTTCCTCATTCTTTACTATCGCCATCGAAGCTAATGCTGAAAGTCGAGCCTGTCCTGTCATATTTCTGGCATAAGTTTTTATTCGATTTAGTGCTGAAAATGTTCGTTCCCGGTTGTGACAGCCTTGCTTGCTTCGGAGTTGTCCGACCTTTCTTAATGATGTCCAGCTTTTTTTCTTGAAAAGTCTATCTTGAAAATGGCTTTGACAGTAAATCTGCAAACAAATCCATTTCAAAACCGCGATTAAATCAACACAACAATATATTTGCTTGTGCAGCTCGCTCCAGGTACAGTAGCTCTGGCTAGTCCACTCTATCAAAAAAGCAATGAAAGGAAGCTGACAAACAATTTGGAATTATTTAAGTATTCATGGACAAAACATAATTAACATCGGTCTGTGATTTACATATTTTTTACGCCAGCAGAGAAGGCCTTGCAGGGCTTGACGGTCCACCAATGCTAAGCATATGCTATACTGATTTCTCACTGAATAACAGAGGAGTTGCAATTTTAGTTAATGGACCCACTAAGAAGAAGAAAGTGGGACTGAGATAAGCAGATAAATGAGTCAGCTAGCAACACCTGGACATTAACTAACTGGTCTTTTAATGTCATGTAGGCTCATTTATAAATTCATATGATTTAAATAGGGCCGGTGAGCGAGTGGTTAGCACATCTGCTTCACAGTTCTGACATCAACGGTTCTATGTTCTGACCTTCCTATGTGGAGTTTGCATGTTCTCCCTCGGTGAAGGTTTCCCCCCTGTATTCTGGTTTCTTGCAACATTCCAAAAACATGCTTAATCGGCTGGTTGAAGACTCTATATATCGCCTAGTTATGAGTGTGAGCGTGAATGTTTGTCCGTCTCCTTGTGCCCTGCGATTGGCTGGCAACCAGGGGGTCCCCTGCCTCCTGCCCATATTTGGCCGGAATAGACTCCAGTGCCCCCCTGCAATTCTTGTGAGGATAAGAAGTACATAAAATGAACTCAACTGCCCAAAGAGCACACAAAAAAAGGAAACGGTTCCGAAAATTCATGCACACATGGATGAAAATATCAATTGCTATTTCTTTTGTATAAAATTGGGATTTGCATCAACAACATCCTAACTTGTGACACCACCTTTTGTCCTCCAGGAGGGAGGCTTGCAGAACTTGACAAGCTACAAGCAGAGCATCATGAGCCTTTCTGATGGAGGGAAACTCTATCGTGGAGAGCTGGAAATCGTCCTTTGCAAAGAGCCACTTCAGTGATTTCCTAATTTCCTATTGTCTATCCTTATTATGTCTGTTGTGCCTGCCCCTTTATCCCAGCAAAACACTCACTTCCTTATACCTGGCAACAAAACACCAGGTGCATGTGCAGGACCGACCTTTGACTCTCCTTCTAAAGCTATTACTTCCAAATGACAATTACTATGACATATCTTTTCTGTGTGAAGTGCTTAATTTTTACAACCTGATCTATCAATTTTAAGGCAACATTTTCTGAAATAACTAGCAAACCATTGTATGCTATTTGAAGACATCTGATGTGATGATTGAAGTTGACCTTTAATGTTGTTTATGGCCAATACTGTTAATTCAAGGTCTCAATAAAATATCTCAACATATTTTGTCTTTGTTTCGTTTCAATGCAAATGACTGCAGAGTTTATGAACAGTTGTCCACACCCTCTTTTATTTGTCCCATTTCATTTCACTTTTACTTTAGGAGATTGAAACTTGTTTGACAAAAATGATATCGTACAAAATTCATTCATTTATTTTCTGAACCGCTTATCCTCACAAGGAGCCGTGGGAGGTACTGGAGCCTATCCCAGGCTAACCACCAGGCGGGGACACCCTGAATCAGTGGCCAGCCAATTGCAGGGCACAAGGAGATTGAACGAACCATCACACTCACACTCATACCTAGGGCCAATTTTAGAGTCCAACCAGCCTACTCTCCATATTGTTGGGATGTGGGGGGAAAGCGGACTACCCGGAAAAAACCTGGGGAGAACATACAAACTCCTATCCTCGATCTGGGATCGAACCCTCGACCCCAGAACTGTGAGGCTGATGTACTAACCACTCTTTCCATCGGGCCCAAATTTATGTAATGCAAGTGAATTCCTATAGTTTTACATTGCATTTGCATATTAGTAGAAAAAAAACTTTGGCTCATCTTTCTGACAAGAGTTGAGCAACTTTGCCCCAAAATTGCCCAAATTAGTCTGTTAAGTATCAATTCCTAACTCATAGCTGATTCCCATAAAAAAGCGATGCAATTTATATAATACATGTCATTACATGACAAGGTCCACTAAGTCAAATAGTAGGCTATTTTTTGGCTAATCTTTATAAAAGTGAAAGCAAGGTTAACCATTAGTAGACACTGGAAAAAGGTCCTTAAATGAGATGTCACCCTGACCCAGGCGGATGTTGCACAAATAAATTCTAGTCCAGCCTTTGTAATTGAGTTGACGTGCTTCTAAAGCCTAAATTATACAGCAGGCATACACATGCGAGCTCCTGTATTGCAGTGGAGCTGAGGCAAACTCACATTATTTAATCACAAATATTGAAAACTTTGTTACTTACATATGCACAAGAAAAATCCATCACTTTTAATGCCTTGAGAATTTAGCAGATGGGATAAACTAAGTTATTTCTCAGTGACAACCCATTTTAAAGGTAAATCCCTCTATTTACTTCAGCCAAAAATAAATAAATACAACATATGCTTACTAATATCCACTAGGATACAAATTTGTCTGTCTTTCATATCTAAAGAATAAAATAAAATAATGCTTTCAGCATTAAGATGATAAATAACTAATCATTTTTAAAGTGAAGGTTTAACCTAAGCAGAAAAAAAGACAGAACAGCCTGATTTGGTCCTATTTATATGAGGGTGTTAACTTCATGTCCAAACTGTTGTTTGTTTTCTCTGTCCTATAACCAATCAAACATACTAAACAATCTGTTTTGAAGCCTGATAACATTTTCAACTTGTAAAAATAAACATAAAAGAGAAAGAAATTAGAATGAATAAAACAATTTCTTATTTGAACTTATTTATGTCAACAAAAAATAGATATGGCGCTTTTGGTCTACATAGTAGGTTCAATACAGTAGACCAACAGTGCAAAATAGTCAAAATAAAATACAAAAAATATACCATCAAAAACAAAAAAGGTTTGGACTACATCTTGTGGTGAGATTAAGTATTGCTTCCATCACCTTATCTTTTCTATTCTGAGTTTAAAAACTATCAAGCTTCTCGAACATAATACATATTTACATAGGGAAATTGAAAGGAAAAAAAAGAACATTTATCAAAAAGGTTTTTTTCAGGTATATTAAGCGTACCACTCCAACAAATCTAATCTCATCTCTCATTTTCTGTGCCACTTTATCCTGACTAGGTTCGCGGGGGGTGCTGGAGCCTATCCAGCTGACTTTGGGCCAGAGGCGGGGGACACCCTGAATTGGTGGCCAGCCAATTGCAGGGCACAAGGAGACAAACAACCATTCACGCTCACACTCATACCCAGGAGCAATTTAGAGTGTCCAACCGGCCTACCATGCATCTTAATGGGATGTGGTAGGAAAACGGAGTGCCCGGAGAAAACCCACGCAGGCCCGGGGAGTTTACAAAGGTTGTAAACCTCAACATATTTTTTCTGTGTGTACTCATGCTCTAAACACGGATCTAATGGTAAAGTACTGTTTAGATGAGAAAAAGGTCTTGAAATCAGGTAATTTATAGCTTGCAAAATTATCATCATTATCTAAACTAACTAGTTTGTCGAGAAGTGCGTGCAGGAAGTCACCCTCTCATTTGTTTGTGTCAGTATGCTTTTGAAGAGCTTCGAGCAAGGGAGTGTCCCTAATGTTTCAAAGAATGAGGAAGAAGTGTCAATAACTTCATAACTTTTTTCTTAAATATACATAATATATATAGAATTTTTTCTTAGATTACCAAAGCTTTGAGAGCCAACCAGAAAGATAGAGCGCTATATCCCTCAAGTCAGCATGGTTTTCGCAACTAAAGTAAGTGTTTATTTTTCAGATTCAGCTATTTTACCCTTAACTATTTTGTTGTATATGCATAAATGATATGAACTTGCTATTTGCTTGGAAGCTGTTTTTAAATCTCTTTATACAATGTCAATACACACTACTGTATTGTAGTAATAATAATAATAATAATATTTATTATTATTATTATTATTTTATGTTGGTATTTTTAGATTCTAATGCTTGAGTGTATAATGAATATTAACAACTTTAAATTCTACATTTTCTGTTGACTTGCAGCCTAAAATATTTTGGACTGTATGGTACTTTGCTTTATTGACATATCATTATCTGTGTTTATGGTGTTATAAAGTAAGAATTTGTCAATCATAAAACATGAGTTGTCATGAGTGCGTACGTTTCTGCGTGAATGTGTGTGTGTGTGTGTGTGGGGGGGGGGGGGGGGGGGGGGGGGCTCGTAAACCAAAAAAATCTGTCGCTCTCAAATCAGAACAATCCATAACGCCTTAAAATGAATCCTGTTTCATTTTTAAATCAGAATTTATATTAAATATATCAATTATTTCTCCAGGCCAATCAGCAAAGGTAACAATGACAAAAATAACCAATGTAATACAGACCATGGTACATTAATTTTAACTGAGCAATTTAAAATATTCGATATATGCACCATTACCACAGCACATGTAGTGACAATATGTGGAAAGTATGTAGCAAGGAGTAGACCCTCTGCTTTGCTCTTCCTATATTGCATTTGTATGTTCTTGTCATGTTTGCATAAAATTTCTGGTGCAGGGATTATGATTATTATCATGTTCTGCCTGGGCCTGCATGGGTTTCCTCCGGGTACTCCCACCTCCCACATTCCAAAAACATGCATGGTAGGCTGGTAGGCTTGGACACTCTAAATTGTCCTTAGGTATGAGTGTGAGTGTGCATGGCTGTCCTTGTGCCTTGCGATTGGCTGGCCACCAATCAAGGGTGTCTGTCACCTGCCTCTGGCCTGGAATCAGCTGGGATAGGCTCCAGCACCCCCTGCTTTCCTAATGAGGATAAAGCGGTTCAGAAAATGAGATGAGATGAGAGATCAGTTTGTGGGATAAATGTAAATGGCCAAAAACCCAATATTTGATACATTAATTTTGAGCGTGACTTTATTTCCTTGATAAAAAAAAAACTGATGCATCATTTAAATATATTGCAAATTGATGAACTATTAAAGCATCAGTGTTTAAATAATTTTAATTTGCTGTAAATTTTTAGTGGTTTGGTCTTTAGAGGGTTAAATTTAAAGGCCAAAGGGGCAGTGAATTGCAGCAGTTCAAACGAAACGTAATCAGTGTGTTAACCAGGACGGCCATTTATTGATAAAATGGAGATGGCCAGATTAGACTTTGTTGATGTAGTTTTGGAATGACACAATACTCTTGATCCCCCTCTGCCTGAGTAGAGAGTGAATGAAAGAGACGGTGGGCCGTGGTTTGGGTTCTTGATGGTGAGGGTCCCCTTTCTCCTTCTACTGGTGCCGATGTTGGCGATGGTGGGAAAGCTATTGACTGTGATCTTCTAATCATCTTATTCCATCCCTTGAAGTGCTTTCCTTTCTGCTGACATGCAGATGTTGTGCCACACTCGGGTGGTCGGTTCTAAAGACGTTTTACGCCACACATCTGTCGGAGCTCCTCAAAACACACCTCACCAAGCAATTTGCAGCCTCTGATGAACTTGTTGCAGTGTTCCGGCTCCAGGTGAATCCTTCAAAAAGTGTTCCCAACGGAGAAGAATCTGTCATCTTCACCATTTGCATTAGAGGTAAAAAAAAAACTGTATACTGCTGTCACATAAAGTTAACATTATTTGTCTGTGAATTGTTAAAATAATGTAAGAGTGGTTTGTTCTGAATGTGTTCTTGTCATGAATTTCTGTGTTCCTAGTTCATAGCCTACAGTGACGTGGAAAAAAATGATAGTTCTTCCATCCGGCTATTTTACCTCTGGAAGTTTTATGTCAGCTGCTTCTGTATTGAGGTTTCCATTCTCAAATGCCATTAAGTACAGCATCCTTGGATTGTCTATTACTCTTCTTCTGGTGGCCCTGGGCATCTTGGCCTGGCAGGCCTTCAGATGCTTTAAACGCCCATCCACCACACACCCACAGTCTCAAGCAGGTGAGCAAGGATAAGATCTTGGAAAGCAAAAACGTTTGACTAAGAGAATTTCAAAAAAAAATCTTTGTTGCAGTGAATGGTCATTTGCTTTACGGGGCTGATGTGTGTGGAATAAGACAACAGTACAAAGGCATTCCAACAATCAAGGTGAGAAACAACTGCAAATTGTCATTTTTCATGGAAAACCGCATTAAATATTTATATTTTGCACTAGAGAAGGCATGGTATGATTTTCTTAAGTTACCAAATTGATTGTTTTTGTTAGCTTGTTAGACATGGAGAATGGTAAATCCAAGTGTTTTAAAGAACAGTTTAAAGTACAACAGTTTTGTGCGCTTCCCTTGTTGTCGTTTATATGTTTGTGTTTATTTAGAAAATGTAGAGGAGGGCTTAGAAAAATGAAAGGAATTAGAAGAAAAATAAGGCGAAACAAGAAAAGAAGGAATATCATCATCAAATTCTTCCGAACCGCTAATTCACACTGGAGCCTAAAATGAAGGAATAGTTAAACATGAATAAATATGTATGGTACCTTATTGTTAGTAGTGGTGCCAGTTTGGTTTGATTATTTTTAACAAAGGAACTGTTATGTGGTAGAGTACACCATGGTTAACTCTTACCATACCGCACATTTATGTAGTGTGTGCAAAACCAGTAAACAACTGGTAATTTCAGATGTGTTACAGATTGAAGCCAATGATTTCAACGTAAAGGAGTAGTACATGCTTAAGTCAAATACAATTTATAACTCAAATGCTGTGCAAACTTTGTAGATCGAAGATTTTGATGCGGACATCTTGGGAACGACAAACAAAGGAGACAAAGTCTGTATCTTGATCATCTTTTTATACATTTATCATTTCATTTCATTAGAACACTTTGTACTCACTAAGATTATAAAGGTATATTTTTTGTATACTTTTAAATGGCAGTCCTATACAACGTTCCCTCTAATTTTTCGTTGGTCTGGGCAGAAAGACAACCTCCCTGAGCGCACTGAGTACCAGTGTGAGCGACATCATCGGTACTCGGATGATTCGCCTAAAGACGTTTCGCCGACGGACGTTTGACAGACGGGCAGGTCGCCGAATGGACGTTCCGCCGAACGTTCATTCGGCCGAATAAACGTTCGGCCGAACGGAGGTTTCGCCGAAATGGGATTCGCGCGCTTGCCCCGCCCCCGGATCATGTGTGTACAAGTTTTTCAACCTTGGCCTGCGGGCCATATACGGCCCGTTAGGATTTTTAATCCAGCCCGCCGCCGGCGTTGTCCAAATTATAGTAAAAATAAATGTTAGTCTACCATCAATGGCAGCCCGGGAATAAGCACTCTTGGGCGGGCATGGCAGCCCTGGAATAAGCACTCTTGGGCGGGCAGATGTAGCAGAACCGAGCCGTAAAATGACAGCAATCGGGTCAAATCCATCCTAAAACAGCATTTAATGATTAAATACAAATACTGGAGCTCTTTGGACATTAGAACCGAGCCCAGGGAAGTGAATTCCTTGGTAAAATGTCGCGATGATGTCGCGATGGAGGCAAAAAACGTCTATAAATGTCCATTCGCCAAACGGCTCAAAATTCTCTCAAATTCGGTCAAATCCAGCCGAAAACAGCGTTTAATGATTAAATACAAATACTGGAGCTCTTTGGACATTAGAACCGAACTCAGGGAAGTGAATTCCTTGGTAAAATGTCGCGATGATGTCGCGATGGACGCAAAAAAACGTCCATACACGTCCATTCGCCAAACGGCTCAAAATGCTCTCAAATTCGGTCAAATCCAGCTGAAAACAGCGTTTAATGATTAAATACAAATGCTAGTATTTGTATTTAATCATTAAACTAACAAATACTAGTATTTGTATTTAATCATTAAACGCTGTTTGAACGAACGTTCATTCGGCGACCTGTCCGTCTGTCAAATGTCCGTCGGCAAAACGTCTTTAGGCGAATCATCCGGTCACGACATCATCATTGGTCGCTATGGGCACACCAGTATCACACCTGCCACAAGCAGGTGTATGTCAATTTTCCCTCTAATTTTTCATGTGAAACATGCTGTAAAACACGAAAAACATAAGAGTGGACAGAGCTACTGCCACTGGCTGCCGCTTAAACGGCGCCATCATGGGGAAAGGGGTAATATATATATATATATATATATATATATATATATATATATATATATATATATATATATATATATATATATATATATATATTTTATTTTTTTTACTGCGCGCTATATGATTGCTGCTGCGCAGAGAAGACGAGAGTAGTGCGCAATTGCGCACCTGCGCAGCTTAGAGGGAACATTGGTCCTATATCTTATTCGACAGCACAAAAATGGCAGAATGATAAGGAAATTGAAATCTGGTTTGGAAATCATTTATCATGGTGGAAAAAAAGAACTGATGTATAATTTGCTAAACACTGCCTCACTTTCCATTGCCTTAGGAGTTTGACGGATGGCTCCATTATTCATTATACTATGATGAGCAGGAGCGTCATCTTGTAGTTACTATTTTGGAGGTGGAAGGGCTACAAGAGCAAAGAGCAAGCAGCCACCAACTGTTTGTCCAAAGTAAGCTCTTATGGGCTGGATGCGAGAAGGATGCGGCTCAACTTGTTGAAAGGGTAATTTACACAATTTATATACTATATATTCATTCATTTTCTGAACCGCTTTATCCTCACAAGGATGGCGGGGGGTGTTGTACCCGGGGGAAACTCACGCAGGCCTGGGGAGAACATGCAAACTCCACACAAGTGGACCGACCTAGATTCAAACACGACCCACGAACTTTGAGGCCGACGTGAGAACCACTGAGCCGCCGGGCCACCTTTCATATATATATATATATATATATATATATATATATATATATATATATATATATATATATATCAGAGGCGGGCCGTCAGGGCCTTCAAGGCCTTCTCTGCTGGCCTAAGAAATATCTGAATCATATTATATTTTGTCCATCAATACTTATTATTCCAAAGGGTCTGTTAGCTTCCTTTCATTGCTTTTCCCCCTGGTTGCACTAATCACATTTCAGCCATTATTTGTTGCCAGATCAGATCTGCCTCAAAGCCTTCACAATCAGTTCTGCAGGCTCTGCTGCATTAAACTAGACTGTTGCTTTTAACCAATCAGATTTCCAGTTGGCAACCCCACAATGCTTTTTCATACGCATTAGCATTTTGCTGGCTGGGATATGTCATTGCTTTCACCAACTATGATTGGCTAGTAGGCGGGCCAAAGCCATAGCTCGCAAACTCCACCCACAATGGCCAACAGAAGCAAAAACAAATGGATTCTGTTTGCTCACAAAGCTATTTTCCAGACGGACTTTTCCAGAAAAAAAATGACATCATTAAGAAAGGGCGGTCAACTCCAAAGCTAGCAAGCCTGTTACAGCCGGGAAAATGGTGTGTTCGGCACTTTCAGTGCGCTAACTTAGCTGCACAAGCAAATAGTATATTGTTGTGTTGATTTAAAGCCATTTTCAAAACGGACTATGCCGTAAATATGACAGGACTCGACTTTCATCATTAGCTTCGATGGCGATAGGAAAGAAGGAAGAAAGAAAGGAGGATGGATGTTGTGTACAGTTAAAAAGAATTTTTGGTGAGTATAATATGGCTATATTCCTAAATAATATTTCAATTGTGGGCCCGGTTCTGATATCTGAAAAGCTCCAGTGTTTATATTTAAGCTCCAGTGTTTGTATTTAATCACTAAATGCTGCTAGGATGTGGATTTTACCCCAGTTTAATTTTTGCCGTTTCGCCATTGACGTCCATCGCTGTCTTTTCCCGAGGAAATCACCCCCCTGGCCTGGTTGTAATGTCTCAAACGCTCCAGTATTTGTATTCAGTCAATAAATGCTGCTAGGAAGTGGATTTCACCTAATTTTAGTGCATTTTTTGTCATTTCACGTATGGACGTATCGACGTCCATCGCTGTCTTTTTACCGGGGAAATGATACTCCGGGCCCGGTTCTGATGTCTAAAAAGCTCCAGTATTTGTATTTAATCAATAAATGCTGTTTTCGGCTGGATTTTACCCCATTTTCGGGCAATGTTTGCCCGTACGCCATTGACGTTCATCGCTGTCTTTTCCCGGGAAAATCACCCCCTGGCCTGGTTTTAATGGGTGAAAAGCTCCAGTATTTGTATTTAATCATGAAATGCTGCTAGGAAGTGGATTTTACCCCATTTTTGTGCATTAATTTATTGATTATTTTTTATGTGTTGCAGCTGTAGCTGCAGTAGAGGTTTTATAGCCATAAAATAGTTTTTGAGGGTTGTATTGTTACGTTGAAGGCGCTACCAGAAAATGCACCGCCCGCCACATATATATATATATATATATATATATATATATATATATATATATATATATATATATATATATATATATATATATATATATATATATATATATATATATATATATATATCAGTGGCGGTCTGTGCATTTCCTCGTAGCGCCTTCAACGGGTAAAATCCACCTCCTAGCAGCATTTAATGATTAAAAACAACAAATACTGGAGCTTTTCAGACATTACAACCGGGCCGGGGGGTGATTTTCCTGGGAAAAGACAGCGATGAACGTCAATGGCATACTGGCAAACATTGCCCGAAAATGGGGTAGAATCCAGCCGAAAACAGTATTTATTGATTAAATACAAATACTGGAGCTTTTTAGACATCAGAACCGGGCCCGGAGTATCATTTCCCTGGGAAAAAGACAGCGATGAACGTCGATACGTCCATATAGGTACATACGCACTAAAATGGGGTAAAATCCACTTGCTACCACTATTTATTGATTAAATACAGATACTGGAGCTTTTCAGACATTACAACCGGGCCAGGGGGTGATTTCCCCGGGAAAAGACAATGATGGACGTCAATGGCGAAACGGCAAAAATTGCACTAAAATGGGGTAAAATCCACTTCCTAGCAGCATTTAGTGATTAAATACAAACACTGGAGCTTAAATACAAACACTGGAGCTTAAATACAAACACTGGAACTTTTCAGATATCAGAACTTAGCCCACAATTGAAATATTATTTAGGAATATAGACGTATTTTACTCACCAAAAATCTTTTTTAACTGTACACAATATCCATCCTCCTTTCTTTCTTCCTTCTTTTATATCGCCATCGAAGCTAATGCTGAAAGTCGAGCCTGTCCTGTCGTATTTCTGGCATAGTCCGTCTTGAAAATGGCTTTAAATCAACACAACAAGATATTTGCGTGTGCAGTTCGCTCCAAATACAGTTTGGTAGCTATGGCTAATCACTAGCCAATCATAGTTGGTGAAAGCGATGACGTATCCCTACGCCTGCGACAAGGCAATGACGTATCCCTATGCCTATGACAATGCATTGTGGTGTTGCCAACTCGAAATCTGGTTGGTTAAATATTTGAACATGTGAATAAATTGCAAGAATAGAGAGTTACTTATCAACAATCCTGTTTCTTTTTATTACATAAATATATATACTGCTGCACCTGTGTACTACTGTATATTTTTCATTTCAATGCTCTAATCCAATTAGAGTGACGGGCCATCACTTGCTCTGCGCACAGTGCTCCAGGACTGGCGGACTCGCATTGTAAAAGGCACATGTAACCCATTGTTTGGGGACCAGTTCAGCCATATTCTGGGTGACGAACAAGACCTGGATCATATCGATCTCAGGATGGAGGTTGGTATGAAAAGAATGTGAATGAAATCTTAGCAAAGTTTAGACAATAAACTGTCATTTTACTGTTTATTATGTAAATAAGTGAAATTTGTAACAAGTCCAGCTACTACTACACTTTCTGCTTGTCTCGTGAGAGGTTGCCACAGCAAATCAACTTTTTTCACTTCAATCTGTCATTTGTATGATCCTCCCCTACAGCCATCACTTTCTTGTCCTTCCTCATGTATCTTCTTCTTGGTCGACCTTTAGCTCCATTTACTGGCAGTTCCTCCCTCAACATCCTTCTACCGATAAACATTTAATCTTCACTCTCCCGCTTCTTGTTTCATTTCTAATCCTATCTCACCTGGTCAATCCTGAGAAGGACCTCAGCATCTTCATAATTGTTACTTTTAGCTCCACCTCCTGTCTTTTCCTTAGTCCTACTCTATAAAAGCCATACATCAGGGGTCGGGAACATTTTGACCAAGAGAGCCATACACTATTCATATTTTTAAATGTAATTCTTTGAGAGCCCTACTCATGTGTTCATTTTTTGTCATTTCAACAATTTTAAAGTACAATAAATATCTAAATTCTTTTAATAACATTGATATGTTGTTGCTAATCAAAGAGTATATGCACGGGCAAGGGACTCTAATGAAAAGAAAATTCTAACAAAAGGAGCGCTAGAGTTACGTTAGGTGCCACTGTGTTGTGCCAAATAGAGCCTCCCATTGGTATATGTAGCGGCACTCGAGGTAGTGTCGCAAACAGTGAAGTCCCAATGGTAAATATATTGGTTCAAGAGTTAGTTTCGGTGTGAGTGATGTGCCAACGTGAAGCTCCCATTGCTCAATATAGCGTCGCTGGAGTTAGTGTCGGCGCCACTGATGTGCTTAAGCGAGGCTCCTATTAGTCGATGTAGCAGCGCTCAAAGTAGTGTCACAAACACAGTGATGTGCCAACGCGACACTCTTATTGGTGGGTGTCAAGTTGTTGTTTAATTCTCTTAATTAATTTTTGCCCCAACTTGAAAAAGGCCCCGATCTTCTCAACGCATGAACAACTCAAATTCTTCCTCCATTTTTACAATTTTTTACAATTTTATTGAATTGAATTTTATTGAAGTTTATGGTGATAGGAAGTGATTAGGATGAATAAAGTTATCCAATCCAATCTTGAATTTACTACAAAAATGCAGTAGTGTGTTCAAATGATAGAGTAGAAGTGAATGAGTACATTAGCTGATTGAGTAAATCAAACATGAATATTCTGGCTGTTAGACGGACAAAATTGCGATCATAACGTTGTCTAAAAGTGTGCTACTTGTGTGTGTGTGTGTGTGTGTGTGTGTGTGTGTGTGTGTTTCATTGTTTATCTTCACCTACACAAGGGACTAATAATGGAAATTAGCCCTCGGCTACAATCTTACATGTTTACATAGATATGTTCATTAACATGAATATGAATGTTTATTAATATGTGCTGTCCCTTATTAAATAAAAAAATCTTAAAATCCCCCCCAAATCCTCTCTAGGGAAGTGCTCCTTGACACACATGTATTCTGTTACTCCTGCTCACCTTCATTCCTCTGACTGACAAGCCCAACAAATTGAATATGACCTCCATTTGCCTTTATTTTTCAGGTGAAAAACTTTGACAAATACTCCAGACACACAGCATTAGGAGAGGTGAGGACCCCTCTCAGACAACTCAACATTTCCTACCCTCTTGAGCTTAAAGGAAAACTCCTCACTCCTAGAAAGGTGAAAATACACAAATTACAATTTTGTTTTTGCTACTATTTTTTCAATGAAATTACCTGAAAGATCTCAAAGGTTTTGCCTTTTGCTTAACGAATATTGGATACACTGTCAACAGCTCTTGTGGAGATTCGTACTTATACTCGTCAGATATCTAGCATTGCATTATGTAATACACATTCAATATTTAAGAGGGGAACTTTTATTGTGGCCAGATTTAGGCAAATCTGTGCAATATTCATTACGGTCATACTATCATCTTGATATAGCTTACATCTGAGGTTGGATGAATTATCGATTTAGACAGATTTGTGAACAATCTTTAAGAGAAATTGTTATTTTGTGTATGTGACAAATGTTTTAGATCTGTGAGGTTATCTCGTTTAAAATTGGAGCACAAACAAAACTGTTGCCTTAATATTTTGTTCATGGGATACATTCATACGTACTAAAACTTCATGTTTCATTTGGCAGGATCTTGTCGGGGAAGTGCTTCTGTCCCTGAGGTTTCTTCCTACTTCTCAGAGGATTGAGGTTGGAGTGTTAAAAGTTCGAACAGTCCTTATGGAGCAGCACTTGGATCCAGGTAATGGACAAATATGCTCATGCAATATATAATCAAACAAAATACACAGTAATCCATCGGCATTCTTTGTGTTGCTTTTCAGATTCAGCCCTCTATGTCAGGATCAGTTTGCAGTGCAACCGATGCAAGTTAAAGTACCAGAAAACAGCGACAGTGACGCGTGGCCCAGTGACGGTCTTCAATGAAGTTCTTGTTTTCTCCTTGCCAGAATTTCCTCTTGAGCAGTGTAAAATTTTAGGATCTGTTTATGAGACTCACTTAAGCAAAAAATCATCAAAGCAACTCATTGGACAAGTAATGTTGAAGAAGGACAAGACTTCAGAAAACGAACACTGGAGTCTTATGCTCCGCTCGATCCGTCAACCAATTGCAAGGTGGCATGCTCTGCTTATCTGAGCTATGTTTCAGCAACTTTTTATACACTATTTGCATGCCTTATTTGTTTTTAAACTAAGTAGGTCGAATAATATCCACACTATGAGACACATAGCACATGCATCCCATTCTATTGCAGTGCCAGGTATTAATGACACAAATGTGGCTTGATATTTGTTTATATTGCCACTGTACCTATGCTATCCCTACAAAGGGAGAAAAGAAATACTTTCCATTATGATGGTGAGGTGCAGGTAGTCACAATAAACCGCAAGTGCAAGTTAAGAAGAAAAAAAACATGGACTCTATGCACAGAAGAAAGCGGGACTTCCGGCAAAGGTTTTAAGGATTGTCGGCTATTTCTGGCTAGCTATATTGACTTGAGTTATACCTGTCAACCGACCAAAGAAAATGAGCATATAAGCGAACAACAAGCACTTCGTTTAGCATTTCTGTATGCCTGCTTCATGGTAGGCATGTTGCAGGTGGTGTGCCGCATTAAAAGACAATATTGTAGCTTGTCCATTTAATATCTCAGTACTTTCTATGTGAAGCTGATATTCACCAAAGTGTCGAGTACAACTGGTTTCTCCAAATGTTCTAATATGGACAGTCGAAAAATTACTTTTATCCAAATCAATTTTAAAGTAGCCAGTTCGATTATCAATTTTACGTGCAATAGTGTAATTATGGATTTGTAATTTATGTGCCACATATAAAAGCAGCATTAAAATGCATTACTGATTTGCTAGATTTCCTTGATCCATTTGTCATCTCTTCACCTGTTAACATTTTAGTTGAGTGAATTGTGCTGGACAAAACTAAGTTTGTTAGTGGAAAAATTAAAATGGATGACAAAGTTCTTTAACTGATGATGTTGTGCTTGTTTTTGATAAATATTATTCTAAAATTATCATATATTAAATTTTTAGAATAATATTATATTTTCACCCAACAAATACATAGTCAGACACATGAAATGACCACAGCAGACATTTTTATGAATTGAAATGTGTTTTATTGTGGTATATTTCACATCATATTATATGAGTTGAAACATCCCATGAGATAATAATTTTATTCAGCTACATCTTTCCCCTGTAAGAACACAAAAAGGGCTTAGTTAAATAAAAGTAATAATTTTATACTATGACAATGATCTCAGAAAAAAAATTCCACACTCTAGTATTTGTATGAGTCAATTAAATGTATACAGTATTTACCTTGCCAGAGTCTCGGCTTTTGGCCCTCAGTTTGTTGACCTGAGACTCCGCAATGTCAGCCCGCTCCTCAGCCTCTTCCAGCTCATGCTGCACCTTCCTGCACTTGGACAAATGAACATTGGCCTGCTCCTCCTTAAAGGTCAGATGGACAGATAAAATTAGTTAGTTGGAAATAGAATGAACTTTGGAGCCTACATTTGCAAATGTATGTTTCATATAAATTCCAAATAGTTGTTATTTTTGGTCCAAATCCTTACCGCTTCCTCAGCCTGTCGCTTATAGGCCTTCACCTTAAGTTGCAATTTATCAACCAGATCCTGCAGTCTGCTGACATTTTTCTTGTCCTCTTCCGTCTGTTATACAAGGAATCATTTTTTAGAGTTTGATTCATATTTTTGTTCATTTCTTTGTGACCACCATTGCTTCATGTGCAGAATTATGTAGTATGTCAGGACTTTTAAGGTGGAAGGAATGCCTGTATAGCAAGTAAATATTAGTTGACCAATCAAATCTGTCTGCCGCTGTCATATTTTTTCAATTATTTTATTAGCTTCACAAAGTAAAAACATAGATCAAGTGAAGACATACTGCTCATTAAAAATTAAAGAATGTGTATGAAACAAAACATTTTATATTATATGTTATATGTGGACTTTGCATGTTTTTTTTTCCATATCCCAAAAACATTCAAGGCTGGCACTAAAATTGTCTCTATGTATGAGTGTGTGTGTGCATGGTTGTTAATCTCTTTGTGCCCTGTGATTGGCTGGCAACCAATTCAGGGTATTCCTCGCCTACTGCCCATTGTTGGCTGGGATAGGATCCAGCACTACTGCGACTCTTTTGTGGATAAGCAGTACAGAAAATGAATGAATGATTACTCTTTATTTACCTATATCAGTATTGGCAGAAACCACAATAACAACAAACACCACCCCAAAAAAACATGTACGTATCTGTTATGTATACTGAATGATTAAATACTATATTTACCTGGTATGTGAGCTCCTTTACCCTCCTCTCATATTTTCGGACACCTTTAACAGCATCAGCTCCACGTCTCTGCTCTGTCTCAACTTCTGTCTCAAGCTCACGGACCTGAGGATTGTTTTTGAATTTGGCATTTATAATAATAATTTTAAAAAAGATGTTTTAACTCTCTTGTTGTAACAGTCATACCCTAGACTCCAGTTTCTGGAGCTGTTTCTTGCCACCCTTCATGGCCAAGTTCTCAGCCTCATCCAGGCGGTGCTGCAGATCTTTAACGGCAACCTCAAGGTTCTTTTTCATCCTCTCCAGATGAGCGCTGGTGTCCTGTTCCTTCTTAAGCTCCTCAGCCATCATTGCAGCCTAGAAAAGACAAAAAAAATTATGTCACAAGAAATGAATTTAGAAGCTTTTAAATAAAACAATGCATTATAGACGAGGTATCGCACATCAGTAATGGCCTTCTTGGCCTTTTCCTCTGCATTCCTGGCTTCCTGAACTGTGTCATCCACTTCACTCTGGATCTGGACAAGGTCACTTTCCAGCTTCTTCTTCGTGTTCAGAAGGCTTGTGTTCTGAAAAATCCACATCATTGTCAT
This sequence comes from Stigmatopora argus, assembly GCF_051989625.1. Taxonomy (NCBI): domain Eukaryota; kingdom Metazoa; phylum Chordata; class Actinopteri; order Syngnathiformes; family Syngnathidae; genus Stigmatopora; species Stigmatopora argus. The sequence continues at coordinate 6,842,867 of NC_135389.1, read as the reverse complement.
TTGAATATCATTTATACAAAAACGCTTTATTGCAGAATCATAAAAGTTATGAAGTGACTTGCACAAGACTTACCTGAGAGTGCAGGAGTCCAACACGTTCACTGGCATCCACCAGCTCCTGCTCAGCAACTTTACGGCCTCTCTCTGTTTGTTCCAGCGCAGCCCTGAGTTCCTCAATTTCAGACAACATGAGGCCATTCCTGCGGTCAACCATGGCAGCTTGTTCCTTGAGGTCATCCTGTGCCCTGACAGCATCATCAAGGTGCAGTTGTGCATCCTGTTCAATATGGGGGTAATCCATCAATAAATGGCAGCATGAAGGAACTCTGATCGTGTTTTAGCTCTGAACATTGCGATACCTTCAGCTGCACTTGCACAATTCTCAGCTGCTTCTGAGACTCAGCTGCCTGCCGATTGGCATGGCTCAACTGAATCTCCATCTCGTTCAAGTCTCCCTCCATTTTCTTTTTGATTCTCAGGGCATCATTTCTGCTCCTGACCTCAGAATCTAAAGTGCTCTGCATGGACTCAATCACTCTCTGACTATTCCTCTTAATCTGCTCCATTTCTTCCTCTTTCTCAGCCAGCTTCCTGTCCACTTCTCCTTTCACCTGGTTAAGCTCCAACTGGACACGTAGGATCTTAGACTCTTCGTGTTCCAGAGTTCCCTACATGATTAAATTAAATCCAATATTAACAAATAGGGAATAAGAATGTTGCAAATTCCATGCTAGTTCAAATCACCTCGGCCTCTTCAAGCGCAGTTTGGATCTCAGATTTCTCTGTCTCCACCTGCTTTTTGGCCTTCTCAAGCTCATGGATGCTCTTTCCAGTCTCTCCAATCTGTTCAGTCAGATCAGATATCTCCTCTGAAAAGAAAAAAAGAGCATTTCAAATTCATTAATTCATTTATTTTCTGGACCGCTTCTCCTCACAAGGGTCGCGGGGCTTGCTGGAGCCTATCCCAGCTGAATTTTGGCATAAGGCTGGGGACACCCTGAACTTTTGGCCAGCCAATCACACGGCACGAAGAGGCGGACAACCATTCACGCTGACACTCATGCCCAGGAGCAATTTAGAGTGTCCAACCAGCCTACAATGCATGTTTTTGGAATGTGGGAGGAAACCGGAGGACTTGGGGAAAACACGCAAACTCCACACAGGAGCACCTACATGGATTCGAACCCAGGACCCCAGAAATGTGAGACTGATGCACTAACCATTCAATACTGGGTCCCCGCATTTCAAATTTAGAAAAATAATTATAACCCTAAGTACATGTCGTATGAAAGAGCCGAATTCAAATTCCAGACAAATTGCCACCATCTTGAAAACAAAACCCAAATGACTCACGCTGCAGGTTCTTGTTTTCACGCTTCATGGTCTCCAGCTGATCCAGAGCTTCCTCATAAGAGTTCTTCATCTTGAACAGTTCAGTGCCAAGAGATCGCGCCTCCTTCTGAGCTCCCTCAAGTTCTGCCTGTCCCTCTTCAAACTTTTGCTTCCATTCTGCCAACACCTAGTTTAACAATTTATACATTACAGTGGTCAGTGTCTCTTTGTATGTCATTGAAGCACTTAGTATTAGTTGTACCTTGTCAAAGTTTCGCTGTTTTTTATCAAGGTTGGCAGCAAGCCCATTGGCCCTTTCCACGTCAATCATGAGATCTTCCACTTCACTTTGGAGTCTCTGTTTGGTTTTCTCCAGAGAAGCACACTTAGAATTCACAGCCTCAATCTGCTCTTCAGCCTCTTGGAGACGTTGTGCCAATTTTTTCCTGTTGATAAGGTAAGAAAATAATACTGTTAAAGTTCTGTATAAATACCGAGAAGACAAAATGCAAGTAAATGTCACTAATGCTTAATTTGTGATAAACCATACTTAACATTTTTTTAAGCAATATCACATGGCCAGCTCAATTTCTGGCTCTTTCTGGCTATTAGGTGTAGCACTGTACCCATTGTAGACAGTCGGTTATGGCAAAGTCAAATATTAACCATGCAATAATGCTTCCTATAACATTATTATAAGCAACCTCAAAACATAAATAATGTATAAAGGAACTTTTAAAAAAAATCATACTCACTTGGCTTCTTCAAGCTCCTCGGTACGCTGGATGGCATCAGTTTCATACTTAGTCCTCCACTGAGCAACCTCACTGTTGGCCTTGGACATTCCACGTTGCAACTCAGCCTTGGCCTCTTGCTCTTCTTCAAACTGCTCTCTGAGCAGATCGCAGTCATGGCGCGCTGATTGCAGTCCATGGGCGAGAGCATTCTTTGCCTGGTAACAAAAATGTGCTCTGTGAACACATGTCAACCTCCAACCCATCTTAAGTTAGAAGCTATGTTTCATACCTTGACCTCCTCTTCAATCTGTCTCTTCAGTTCCTCAACCTGCTGTGTGAAGGCCTGCTTACCTCTTGTCAGCTGTGAGACAAGAGCTTCCTTCTCCTCAATTTGACGGCCAAATTCACCTTTTTGAACGCATAAGTGTATTTTTAGTATTTCACTAGACGGATAATTTGACAATCACGTGCATACCGTTTTCTGTCAAAAGACGGGCCTTCTGTGCACCCAGATCATTGAGCTGCCGAAGATTCTCATCATTTTTGCTTTTCAGCTCACTGAGTTGGTCCTCATACGTACGGCACATCTTTTCCAGATTTCCCTTGTTTTTGGAAGATGTGATTTGTATTGTTAGTCAGCTTTTGCGTAACTAAATTCACACAGTGTAACAAAGGTTCACCTTTGCTTTAGCAACAGCCTCCATGTTGCTGGAGAGATCATCAATCTCCATCTTGTATTCACTTTTTTCCTTCTCAAGCTTCTGCTTGACGCGCTGGAGGTTGTCAATCTGTTCGCCTAGCTCAGCAACACTGTCAGCCTGCTTCTTTCTGAGAGCAGCCGCAGTGGCTTCATGCTGCAAGGTGGACTCCTCAAGATCACGGCGCAGCTTCTGGAACTCAGCCTCGCGCTTTTTGTTCATCTCAATCTGAGCAGCAGTGGCGCCTCCAGCCTCTTCCAGCCTCTCGCTGATCTCCTCAAGTTCCCGGGAGAGATCAGCTCTCTGCTTCTCAACCTTGGCACGAGCAGCACGCTCGGCCTCAATTTCCTCCTCCAGTTCTTCAATACGGGCCTATTAGAACAAGATGTTATTCAATTTTAACACCTAATGTTTAATATTGAGAGAGAGAGAGGGAGAGGGAGAGAGGGAGAGAGAGGGGGAGAAAGGGGAGAGAGGGAGAGGGAGAGAGAGAGAGAGAGAGAGAGAGAGAGAGAGAGAGAGAGAGAGAGAGAGAGAGAGAGAGAGAGAGAGAGAGAGAGAGAGAGAGAGAGAGAGAGAGAGAGAGAATTTCTAGTGAGGAAAAATTAATAACCTACTTGAAGTTCCTTAATCTTTTTCTGAAGCTGCGCACCCATTGTTTGCTCATCCTCAATCTTGCTCAGAAATTGACTAATTTCAAAGTCCTTCCTATGAAGATCAAAAATATTTTGGTCAGCTTCTTTGGGAAATTATTGGCAGTATACAAAGAAAAAGAAGAAAGCTTTTACTTTTTAAGTTTTTCATCAGACTGCTGTTTGTCATTCTCTAAGTCCATGATGGATTCCTGAGCTAGTTTCAGGTCACCCTCAAGCTTCCTCTTAGCCCTTTCCAGATCCATACGTAGCTTCTTTTCTTGTTCCAAAGAACCTTCAAGCTGCGTTGTAATATTATTCCGTCAGTTAGGCGTTCAAGGCACATCTTGTGTTTCTTATCCAAATAACTTAACAAAACTTACATCGTCCACTTGCTGCTCAAGCTTGGTCTTGGCTTTGGTCAGAGTGTTAACCTTATCTTCTTCAGCTTGCAGGTCATCAAGAGTCTGTTGATGAGCCTCCTGAAGAGCTTTCTTCTCCTTGGTCAGCTTTGCAATGCTCTCATCTTGAGAAGCCATCTCTTCAGTCAGGTTCTTCACCTACAATGGAAACAGAGTTTTAATTATCACACATAAACTGCAAAATATGCTGTGGATCCTGATGCCTCACACTCGACATAAAAATACATATAGAATATTTCCCACCTTGTTCTCAGTGGCGTGTTTCTCCTTCTCCACTTTGGCCAAGGTAAGCTCCAGATCGTCAATATCCTTCTTAAGCTCAGAGCATTCATCCTCTAGCTTTCTTTTTTTTGCTGTAAGTTCAGCATTGATTTCCTCTTCATCCTCCAATCTCTCTGTTGTCTCCTTGAGTTTGGCTTCCTGTTGAATCTTACTCTTGATAAGACCCTCACATCTCTCCTCAGCATCTGACAGATTCTCGGTCTCCTGTTGGACAGTGGGGGAAAAAAACGTATTTAGTCACACAAAACACAGGTCACAAAAATACCTGTCAGTGACTTATCACTAACAGAGGCCACTTGCAGCTGCAGATCATTCTTCTCCTGCAGAAGAGACACCATCTTCTCCTCAAGTTCCTTTTTCTTTGCAAGAGCAGCAGCCAAGTCAGAGGTCATCTTTTCATAGTTCTCCTTCATCTGTGCCAACTCTTTCTCTGTTTCCGCACTCTTTAGCAAAGGTTTGATCTTGTAGTACACCTTCATCCATGGCCAATGTTTGACATTCATGAATGAGCGCACGTTGTACTGGATGGTAAAGATAGCCTCCCTGTGTATGGAAATGTCAACTTATAGATATTGGTTCTCTTTTAAAAACACTGGGTGTTATTTTTTTAAAGAAGTCATAACATGCCTCCGCTCCATCATTTTCACAAACTCCTTTCTCATGAGGAAACCACGGCAAAGGGCCTGAGTCATCGTAACAAGAGCTGCCAGCTTCTCATCTCTCAATTCCTCAAGGGTACCCAGAAGACCTGCTTTGAAGAATACCTAAAGAAAGAAAGAAAGAAAAACAACATTTTAAAATACCTGTCCCATCTTGAATAAAACACATAAATTGATGTCTATAATTTAATAAAGAGGGCTGATATAAATTGATATAATAAATCTGTCAATTTGTTTATTTACCTTGGTGTGACCAAATCTGTATTGGTCATGGTCAATATCTATTGAACCCAGAAGCTTCTCAGCAGCTTTCTTGTTGTCAATGAACTGGCCCTCAGGAATGACGCTGGCATTCAGCACCTTGTACCTTTTTTATAACAAGATTTGTTAGATCCTATCACTTTGATGATTAATTTATATTGATGATAAAATAATATTTTATGATACCTCTGCTTAAAGTCACCATAGAGAATTCTACTGGGGAAACCTTTCCTGCAAATTCTGATGCCCTCCAGCACACCATTGCACCGAAGCTGATGGATGACCAGGAAGTTTTCCATTAGTCCTATGGAAAAGGGAAAACATTTCATAAGGTTTGGTTTATTAACAATGGCAAACTCCGGCTCAAAATCAGGTGCTAAGGTCTAACGCCCATAAGTATTACAATAAGAATTTCCATTCTAGTGAGATTTTCATGAAATAATTTACCTGGAGTCTTTGACTCGTTAGGAATCAGGCAACGCACAAAGTGAGGATGGGTGCTCCTCAAGTTAGTCATCAGTTTCCCCAAATTTTCCTGAAATCCCCCAAAAATGAATGTGTATTAAACATAATATCACATTTACAAATCTTTTTGCCAGCGAGACCTTACCCTGAACTGGGAAGATACAGTCTGCATAGAACCACCCTTCTTCTTGCCTCCCTTCTTTCCAGCTTCTGTTTACCGTTTTGGAGGAGAGGAAGCAATATTTAATATCCATCTTGTGCTTCAGGTTTACGAAGATTTAACGAATTACCCTCGGCAGAAGCAGGTGGATAGAGGAAAGCCAAGAGTTTCACGGGAGACTTCTGATAGAGCTGCACAACAGACTCATTCAGGGGGTCCTTGTTCTTGTCCAGCCAGCCAGTGATGTTGTAATCCACAGTTCCAGCGTAATGCACCAGAGAGAAGTGGGCTTCAGCCTTGCCCTTTGCAGGTTTTGGCTTCTCAAATGCTTTGCATTTGCCCAGATGCTGGTCATACAGCTTGTTCTTGAAGGATGTATCTGTGGCCTTCGGGAACATGCACTCCTCCTCAAGAATGGAGAAGATGCCCATGGGCTTAAAAAAAGAAGAGGAATGTTATAAATGAGACTGTTTAGTAGATATTAAAAATCTGCATCTGGATCAATTGCACACCTTTTCAATCAGCTCAATGCAGGCAGCCAAGTCCATGCCAAAATCAATGAACTCCCAGATAATGCCCTCCTTCTTGTACTCTTCTTGCTCCAGGACGAACATGTGGTGATTAAAGAACTGTTGCAATTTCTCATTGGTGAAGTTGATGCACAGCTGCTCCATGCTGTTGTACTGTGCGAAGACATTGCACCGAAAATTTAGATCACAACAAGGATGAACATCTTTTGTGTTTGTCTTTCTACAGGAATGACACTTACATCAAAGATTTCAAAGCCAGCAATATCTAAGACACCAATGAAGGACTGCCTTGACTGTTTAGTGTCCAACATCTGGTTGATACGGATGACCATCCACAAAAACATTCTCTCATAGATGGACTTGGCAAGGGCTGTTACAGAGTTCAGCACCTAAAAACATATGGAATTGGTAAATCAACAGGATGGAACTGGCCATTTCATCAGTTTTTCATCATTCTGATTTATTTTTTTGATATAGTAGTATATTACCTGAGGTACAGTTTGTCCTTTGGTAACAAACTCATTTCCAACTTTCACTCTGGGATAGCAAAGAGCCTTGAGCATGTCAGCGGAGTTGAGACCCAACAAGTAGGCAATCTTATCAGATTCTGAAATATGTTTAGAGTTCAATTGATTGTTTAATTGAAGAAACCAACAGCAGTAAAATGGAAGGCTGGTACTTTTAGGACTGATTTCGACTGTTACCACGTACCCTCAGTGCCATCAGGCTCCGCCTGCTCCTCACGCTGCTTCTGCTTGAATTTCATGTTGCCATGGTGGAGGACAGCACCAGTCATTTTGTAGATGCTCATCTTCTCCTCATTGGTGAAGCCCAGGATATCAATAGCATTCTGTTTGTACATAAGTAGGTTCATTGTACAAAACAAAATTATTCTTCATTTAGAAATAATAAACAGTGTAGGAAAAGGGTCAGGTGAAAGCAAAACGATTAGAAATATTTGAAAAATAACTACTCACATCAGTGGCTTCCAGCTCAACTTTGTCATCAATACTGGTCACAGTGATCTGACCCTGACTGCACATGGGGAAATCGTAGGGGTTGGTTGTGATGAGTGCCATCTCTGTAAAATAATAATGATACATATAAAAATTAAACAACTTTTTCGTTGGGCAGACATCTATGTGAATGTTGTATTTTAAAATGACCCTACCAATCAACTCTGGTTTGTGGTTGGTCATCATCTGGTAGAAGATGTGATAGCCTCTCTCATCAGGGAGCTGGAATGTCACTCTAGACTTCTCCAGCAGATCTGAAATTGTTTTAGGGAAATCTCTGGTGTCATAGCTCACAATCATATCACAGTCACAGTATTTTCACAATGTGAATTGCATACTTACATGTCTCAATATCAGCACTGGCCAGTTTGCCAGATGTGCCAAAATGAATACGGATGAATTTACCCTGTTTTGAAAGGAGACCGATTTCCATGAAATGAATCCTTTGATAACGTAAGAAGCATAATTTTTCTTTGAACGTTTCGCTATACTCACAAAACGAGAAGAGTTGTCATTCCTCACGGTTTTGGCATTACCGTAGGCTTCCAGAAGAGGATTGGCAGCAATAATCTGATCCTCAAGTGATCCCTGTCATCATTTAAAAAAATCTAAATCAGCCTCAACAAGTCAAGTTAATTTCTGAAAAGAAATGAAATTATTTCTATTTAAATACTCTACCTGATACTTTCCCTGTTCCTTTTGTTTCTTGTCTCCGCCAACGGAGATTGTGGCAAAGTACTGAATGACACGCTTGGTGTTCACAGTTTTTCCCGCACCAGATTCTCCACTGGGGAACAGAGATAAACTCATGAAAGTGACAGTTACATTTTGGGTGTCTAATTTAAAAAAAATACTCACGTGATCAGGACAGACTGATTCTCCCTGTCTGTTAAAGTGGAAATTTGAAATCAATTCTATCATTCTGTAGTAGCGTTAAAAATAATCATAGAGTTACCCTTGTTCAATTTATTACATACCAGTAAGCATAGATTGATATGCATTGTCAGAGACGGAGAAGATGTGGGGTGGAGCCTCCATACGTTTCTTGCCTCTATAAGCAGACACCACTTCAGAATCATACACTGGGAGCCACTTGTAGGGGTTCACAGTGGCGCAGAAGAGCCCAGAGTATGTCTGTAAGAGAGTTGAAGCATAATTGCTTAATTACCTTTTAACTTTTGAATGTTATGTGCATTTTTACACACATTACAATATACGATTTCATGTCAAATAGATGCGAAATTATACAAAGAATTTAATAAAACTGTCGTACGTAGATCATCCACGCTGCATAACGCTCTTTGAGGTTATACAAGACAGAGGCTTCATTGAGATGGGTCATCATGGCCATGTCCTCAATTTTGTCGAACTTTGGAGGGTTCATTGGAGTAACGTCATCTTCTTTGACTGTCTTCTCCTAGAAAAAGTCATTGGACACAGTGAGAACTACTTTTAGTGGATGAGTTTAACATGAGAATGGATTCCAACCTCTTGAGTATCCAGGACTTTAACGGTGACTTTGCCACCTTCTTTCTTGATGATTGTTGCCTTGAGATACAGTTCTTTACTATCGACCACATAGCAGGCTGATTTAGCATCAAATGGTCTGCTCTGGGCTTCAATTCTCTCCTTCTCTGGTTTACGGAGGTAGATGGAAGCTTTGCCATACAAGGCCATTTCTGCGTCCGTACTCATGGTGGTGGTCTATGTCTGTAATTAAATTAAATACATTTCTTAGTAATTTGTATAATATCCATATACGTACTGTCTTGAATACAGGGTATCAAAACTATATATATATATATATATATATATATATATATATATATATATATATATATATATATATATATATATATATATGTATATATATATATATATTTTATATATATATATATATATATATATATAGATATAGATAGATATATATAGATATATATATATATATATATATATATATATATATATATATATATATATATAGATAGATATAATGAAAATAGTTTGAAAACCATTATCAAATATTTATCTGTATAAAAAAGGTAAAAAAATATTTTCATATCCAATTAATACTTATTTTTCATCTTGGATTTTGCTTGAATTGTAGCAGCAAGCATATTGCTTTCTTTCTTTTCAGATTAAAAAAAAATGTTATTTTACATATTGGAGTTTGCTTAAACCAGCAAACAAATTAAACATTCATTCCTTACTTCTTCCATTCATATTCCATACCACTTCTCACAAGGGTCGCAGGGGGTGCTGGAGCCTATCCCAGCCAACTATGGACACCAGGCAGGGGACACCCTGAATTGGTGGCCAGCCAATCGCAGGGCACAAGGGAATGGACAACCATTCACACTCAGACTCACACCTAGGTGTAATTTATAGTCTCCAACCAGTCTACAATGAACATTTTGGGGTTGTGGGAGGTAACCGGAGTAGTTGAGAAAAAAAACCACACACTAGCTCAGAGAGAAATGAAAACTCAACACCGGAAGGTCTGGACCTGGGATCCAACCCTCTATCTCAGAACTGTGTGGCCGACGAGCTTAGACTCTTTACACCGAATTAAACATAATAACAAAAATTTAAAGCAGGCTGCATGTTTGGCCAAAACTTAACTACTACTGACCAGGCGTGTGCTATCTCACAAGGAGAACACAATTGAACTTTTGAATTTTTCTCAGAATTTTCAAATGAAATTAATTTTTCACATTTGAGAGAACAATAGGTATTATTTTGGCCATCCAAACTTTGCTTTCATTGAAATCGCCTCAGTAATTTCAGAGATATGTGTTTTTAAATTGATGTCATTTTTTTTTATCTGGCTCATGTTAAAATAAATTATTACTATCTTCTCACAATTCATTATGTTGGTTTGGCCTTATTTGTCTTTACTATATGGATTCACACTTAATTGGATATGGATATGCAGTCACAGTATAGTGCATTACACTGAGGTAAGCATGCTGTGCTGCGTATGTTTCCCGAATATGGGATGAATAAAGTTTTCTAATCTAATCTAATCTAGACACCATCACATGAACTCACAAACTCTATGCTGAAAGATCAGAATTTGCACAACATGTATTTTGAAGCTTACAGTTTGCGCTCACCAGAATCCACCGTGACACACCTATTGCCATTAATTTAATCTTTCTTAGATTATACAAGCAAACAAATGTAAAGGCTTACATACCTGAACTGTTTATCCTTTGAATATTTGAATGTCACAATCCTGTTGAAATCAAAATGCAAAGTTGTTTAATCTACTGTATTTCAAAGGATGGATAATAAACTAAATGGCTCCACAGGAGAGATGTTTTACTTACTACACGCTGGGGTCTTCTGGGTCCTTTACCACACACTGCCTCAGCCCCCCTTGCTATCCTTTTATACCAAGGGGTCCTTGCTTATATGGCAAGAGTTAAATAGGGACCACAAGCCAAATTTGTGTGGATGACCTTGAAAGCCAGCCAACAACCCTTCGAACAGGTCCAGTGGCATTTTTAGGGGGTATTTACGTCAATTAAAATGAATTTCTATGTAGCTCCCCGTCAAAATATTCATATTTTGGGGTTATTATCATTCACCAACACATTTATTTTCTCATGTCTTTGTAATATTGTGCTAAGTGGGGCATTAATACACTAGATAACAGAATAACTACAGAAAAAAATGTCAAAACTTTATATCCATAAACGTTGGGTGTAATATAAAAGAACGCCTAAAACTTACAGCTATAGTACAGGTAGCAATTAGCATGTTTTTGAATATTTGAAACTGAGGGTTTCCCCCAGTACTTCATAAGCCTGCCGGGTTGCCAGGTTTTTCTGGCTTTTTGGTGGAAACCCATAAGTAACTATAATTTGACATTTTAGACAGTATTTTTTTTAGAATAGGGTTATAAAAGAACTCAATGATCACAATAATTTTACATTAATAGCTTTTAGAACTCCCCGTCAATATATTCATATTTTGGGGTTATTATCATTCACCAACACATTTATTTTCTCATGTCTTTGTAATATTGTGATAAGTGGGGCATTAATACACTACAGCAACGTTTTGATGACTCTTAGGTGTGTAGTAAACATTTATTTTCATCAAGACAAGATGTGTGAGTCTTGCTGGTTGTCCAACTTTTGTTTTTGTACTCCTAGTAATTTCCATTAAAATTTATCAAATGAAAGCCTCAAATTGTGTGGTCTGTAAATGTTTTATGACTATAATTATGTATTATTGTTTTCATTTCACTCCTTTTCATTAACATTTTGCTTTATCTAAACCTGATGATGTGACAAGCCTCAAAGCTGTGGGGTCGAGGATTCGATCCTAAGTCAGTCAAGTCAGATTTTGCATGTTCTCCCGGGGCTTGCGTGGGTTTTCTCCGGGTGCTTCCGGTTTCCTCCCATGTACCACAAACATGCAGGGTAGACTTGTTGAACACTATGACTTGTCTCTAGTTAGGAGTGTGCCTTGCGATTGGCTGGCCACCTCCATGCTGGTGCCCGTAGATATTTTGGATAGGATCCATCACCACCCATGTCCCGAAAAATGGAATGAATGAACCTGTTGAAATTGTAAAATCACCTTTTGGGAAAGTGTGTCAATGGATGGAGTGGAAAAAAAGTAGCCCGATTATGAAAATATAATTGAGTTCGGATGACAAATATATATATATATATATATATATATATATATATATATATATATATATATATATATATATATATATATATATATATATATATATATATATATATATATATATATATATATAAAGAGAGAGAGAGAGGCAGATCCGCCTCATAGTTTAGAGATCAAGGGTTTAATCCCCAGTGGTTTTCAATCCCTGCGTGGGTTTCCTCCAGGTACTCCGGTGTCTTCCCGCCTCCCGAAAACATGCATCCTAGGCTGTTTGAACACATGGTGTGAGTGCCCACAGATGGCTGCTGTAGGCTCAAGCACCACCGCATCCCTTACAGTACAGATTATATATATAGATTCATTCATTCATTCATTCATTTTCTGTAAATATATCCTACGATGGGATTTTATATTGTATATCGTGGTATTTAATATAAATACATAACTTTACATACATGAATGCATGCACCTGTATCTGTTTTATGGTGTAACAATATATTAGGCTAAACAGTTCAACTGTTAATGCTGAGTTCATACACACTCTTTGTGTGAACATGATTTGCTGACAAAGCAGTGGTTAAATTTGAAACATTCCAAAAAATGTGTGAAGACAGCTGATGTGTACATGTCCTCAAACATTTGTCACAATACCAGTACATCTTGGAGATCACGTTTCGATCAACAAATCTTACAATGATCTCGTTTACAGGTAAATTAAGATTTAATTTCCGGTAATCCTGTATTGTTGATTCTATTATTTGATATCACATTGTTTAGAATAATCATGTATCAAATCAATGATGCTTACTCTTCCTATTATGCTATCAATATTTTTACATTGTAATTTTTAGTGTAAGGAATATTCATTAAGAAAGGTTTAACTTTACTGACTTTTTAATTTAAACAAATGGCATTACCGTACTTTTTGTAATTACTGCATGTGTAACAGATATGTCTCTGGTATTCACACATATCATGCTATTAACACTTAAATCTGCACCCAAAGCTGCAAGTCCATTTTTGGCCTCACCACACAACACTGTTCGTCACAGTTGTGCAGTAATGCCGTTATTAAATGTCACAGGCAACTTGGATGATTTTGGTTTCATATCACTAATTAATAGGTTAATTCCTATGCATATGTTTTGTATTTTTCAGTAATAAAAACTTTATTATTAAAATGATTTAAAATGAATGGAAATAAATACATTATATTACAATAAATTACAATCAATTCATGTTCCATAAAGCTTACACACACACACACACACACACACACACACACACACATGCATGGTTGGCTGATTGGGCACTCTAAATTGCCCCTATGTATGAGTGTGAGCGTGAATTGTTGTCTGTCTCCTCATGCCCTGGGATTGGCTGGCCACCGATACAGGGTGTACCCCACCTTTGAGCCGTAGACAGCTGGGATCGGCTCCAGCACCCCTGGAGCCCTATAATCTGCTATCACTGGTCTAATTCATTAATTTAAATTTCAAACAATTAAGGAAGTTTCAAACTTTGACTCCCAAGCTAAAGGAGAGGGAATAAGTTATTTTATATGGTATTTAAATTGTGAAATACAACAGAATGTGACATGTTCTTAAGACTCTTGTGTGGGCCGTATTCCATATTTTCATATTTTTCTTTGGGCCTCAGTTTGGACACCCCTGCTTTTTTATTCTTTCATCACAACAAAGTCCTGAGGAGCTTCAATAGTCCACAGACAACAAAACTATACCTTCCAAGCAACGTTTATCCTAATTAATAGTTCAAGAAATATCATAGTCTGAGAGTCCATCTGGAAAGATGAACAGTATCAGTAATATCAGTGAATATAAATGTGTCACTATAAACCATGTAAACCTGTTTGCCCAGTTGGCCGCAATGAACAATGACAAGTATTCATGACACAGTTCAGTGTTTAATACTTGTATAAAACCGGCATCCAAAGACTTACTACAATGACATGTGTATTAACAAGCATCGTAGACTGAAAAAAAAGTCTTTGTGTAATTTACTCTATGTAAAAAAAAGGCAGCACACCAAAGGCTCATAGACCACAAACAGCCTGTTATGTTATTTTTTAAGGTAGTAGCTATCTGAAATAGGTACTAGTTATCTGTAAAGGTGAGATATCAAGTTGATGACGAAGACTGTAGTGTAGAATTGTACAAATTACATAATTGCAGTAAAACAATATGGCAGTGATTTCACAACAAGAAACACATTCATTTTTAAAGCTCAATGATGCCAAAGGGCTGCCAGGCATCAGAAAGGATACAGTCGGGACTAACTAGGCTTTTCGTTCAGAACTTCGGAAATTAATTTGTGTGAAAATGGTCGAGGGCTCAGCGCCTCTAAACCTATAATCTTAGAATCACTGCTGCTGTGACGTCACTGCTGCTTTGATTGTATTATTTTCATGCTGTCACACATATGTTGGTGAGGTAACTTAGTACTTAAAAAAATGAAGAACTCTTTCTTACACGCAGCAGGTTTTTTTGGTTATTTGATTTGATTTTTTTTTATATAAATACCGTAAACACACATAAACATGGTGCATTCACATGGATACACATGAAATTCTCACTTCATACTGAAATGCATTACTAATTCTGAAATATACATACACATTTTGGTAATGAGAATCTTTCAGTTGCTTATTTGTGAGATCACTGGTGTCGATAAGAACATTTTACAACATTGCCCATAAACTAATCCTCAACTAAATGCCCCTCATACCACTGCATGTTTATTTGGATTTGAATGAGCGTAAACCAACTACACGGAAGAAGCTTTTTGACCCAATTTCAGGTCGGCTGTATATTCATTATATGTGTATTTGAGTCTATGTGAGTCCATCAAATTGAGGAAAAAAACTTCTCGATATTGAAAATGATAAGCATTTTTAAATGCAATCTTTCCTTTTAAAGAGCATTAAAGACCGGGCAAGTAAAGTCAGAGTTCCCTGGGATTAAACTTCAATCATAAGCAGAATGTGTCCAGCAAATTAAGCACATTGTCATACACGTTTGACCATCCACCCTAAAATAAAGCTCAAAATGTATTTCTATGTTCATAAAGCAGTGGTCCTTTCCAATTGGTTGGGTTACCAGATGGTCAGCGCGCAGCACAAGCCTGAATTCAACTTGGAATTTACATATTTTGGAAAATTACATAGCCTCCTTTTTTCACTCTCCTTCAAAAACTCTGTTCTATTGTCTAATGTAGTTAATTTACTTGGAGTTTCAACTTGCAGCCCAAACAGAGATGGGTTGGTTTAATAAACTGTCCGTTGGTTTAGTCATTAATATCTATGAATACAAATAAACATCTCCAAAACAGTTTTGGTAAAGTGTGCCCAATTTGAAGCAAGCTGATGTTTGTGTCTTCATCGAATAATGTTAAGCCATTTATAATTTTCTTCCGGCTTCAGTTCACTACAACAAGATTCACACGTTGCAACACGCAGTGTTGTGTGAAATGTGGCATAAGAGCAGCTGAGGATGTACTATTTTAATGTTAAGAAGCTTGATGTACTTTTAAGGTCACTAAGTTAATGGTGTTGAGCTGTGAGGAATTTGGGGTTGTTATCATAGTTAAAGAATTTAACACATCCACATCAGACGTTTAAATCTGTTTCCATGTGTCTCAAGTGACCATTTGTTGTCTGATCTTATTTCTCTGCCCTATTTGAACAGGCACAAAATGAAGCATCATTTTCTACAGTTTATTTTTGTATCTGTAACATAAATATGTTTTTTTTTATTTTGCCTGGCCAGGCTATTCTTAATGAGATGGTAAAAATTGAATTTCATGACTCAGTGAAATAAAGCCTCTGAGTGACAAAGAGGTCTTCGGCATTAATTTAATAGAACGAACACAAGGACATCAGATTAAATCAAATGATACATGATAAGATGACATTTTCAGTGGATTGTAGTGTTAATCATTCCTTTAACAGAGTTGAACAGCTGTTCACTCTGGTAACACTATTCCTCACTTGCTAAGATTGTTCATTAATTCAGGAATTCGCTTGTGTCTACATGCTGCATATGAACTATTACTATTACATTAATAGAGTTGCAGGATCCAAGACCTTGATTGACCTCAAAACAACGTTACAACAGTCATGATTTCGACAGATAAAGGTCTTGCTCTTGTCTCAGCCTCTCACTGGTCAGACTCAGGGATTTACATCAAGAGTAGTCAAGACTCGAACTGATCTGCTATTCTTCAACTTTGGAAGTGGGATTATGGGAAGCAATGGGTTAAACAATTAATACCTTGAATTCTTTTTTTCTACATTCCCTGCACCAGTTTTTTGATGGCGACTTCAAAAAAGTAAACAGAGGTAAGATAACGTTAACTGTCAATTATACTAACAAATCTACCTTTGGGGCGGCCCGGTGGAGCAAGTGGTTAGCGCGTCGGCCTCGCAGCTTTGGGGTTCTGGATTTGAATCCAGGACCCCAGAGATGTCAGGCCGACGCACTAACCACTCTGCAGCCGGGCTGCATTCAATAGAAACACAATTAAACAAATGATTATGTCATCACAATGGATTGATTTATTTTTAATATTTATTCATGTCATTTATCTTTCATAATTTTAACCGTAGCTGTTTATTTATCTATTTAGAAGACATAACCGGTCAAGAAATGTGTTTGTGGGTACAGATAGATTTAAAGAACAGAAGTATACCATAAAAATTGGTTGCTAAATAAAAATGCTACCTGATGGAGGTAGCATTGCTATCACAATATGACTGTTGTTACCAGAGAACAGCCTCTGTGTATGGTGGGGCAGCGGGGGTGCACAGGAAAGGGAAGGGGGACAGGTCAAATTGAAATGTGACTGGAAATGCGCAAGCAATGTTTGTAATGTGTAATGTTGGGAACCCAGTATGCAGACATACTATCTCCTGTGATAATGAATGAAATGACATCCTTTTCTTCAGATACGTAATCTATAATCATGGCACCAACAATCGCAGAACGCAGTGGGAGGGAAACCCCAACATGAAGAGGTGACCCTCGCCTCAGGAGCCATGCCTTTACTTGTTTCTGCCACAGCTGCTCCTTTAAACCAGCTGGATTGTTTACAATGTGTAATTGCAGCATTTCTAAAATATTTCTTTTCAACTTTTTTGAATACAGAATAAAGCACTGCATGCTTGGAATTTCTTCCTTTACATTCTGTTTGCAGGACTGGAACCAGCCAATGTATTTTGGCCTGATGGTGACAGAAACATTTTTTATGGTTGTAATTTTGAGACCGTGGATTTGTTCACACACAGACACAATTTGCCTTAACAACATGTTAACAAATCCTTACTGCAGAGCCAGTAATTTTGCACCCCTTAGCTGTATGTGTCATCCTCAAAAGCTTGCAGTATCTTTCTAAAATGAAATGCTGAAATTAAAATGAAACTTTCCGATATTATGTGTTTTCTCTGTGCATCCATTTGACATGCTGCAACATAAGTTTCAATTAGTTTTGTATTTTTTTATTTTATTTTAAATATTTTTTTAAATCTTCACTCGTCCCTCTTTTGTATCCACTATTTTCCCAAACTTCACCACAGGAACGTTATAGTGTGCAACTTTACTTTACTACTTGCAACTTGAATTTTTACCAGCAGAGGACGCAAAAACAGACACTTATATGAATGGGTCCACTTTTAATGCAAGGACAAAACACACCACCCTAGCATTTATCTCTTTCTTTTTAAAGCTTGAGGCTGTCCATTTGGGAGATTTTTCTCAGTCACGTGCAATTCTGTCTGAGGACAAATTAAATTCCCTTTATTTGCTCCTCAGCTTCATTTTCTTTATGTTGGACTAAGAGTAATTAATCATTTTTACAACCACAACAACCAAAAATGTTTTTTTTAATGGCACTAACTTCTTGAAGGGAGCTGAGATTGACAAAAGTGGACAGACTTTTAAAGCAAATGTGTATTTTCATATATGGCAACTCGTCAAAGCAGTGAAAGAATGAGAAAAAATCCTCAATAGTGGGTGAGTTCAAATAAAAGGTAATCCTTCCTTTCCTGTCCTATTGTTATATCTTGATGTAAAAACCACGAAATAAAATCCAGCATTCTGGACTTTAGTGTTATATCTTTTATATGAAACCCAAATGTCTTTAGTATACCACAAAAACAAAATAATCGAACTTGCTGTTCCAATACTTTTGGAAGTGATTATTCAAAATCGCGGCCCGGGGGCCAAATCTGGCCCGCCGCATCATTTTGTGTGGCCCGGGAAAGTAAATCATAAGTGCCGACTTTCTGTTTTAGGATCAAATTAAAATGAAGAGTATAGATGTATATTAAATTTCCTGATTTTCCCCCTTTTAAATCAATAATTGTAATTTTTTAATCATTTTTTCTGTGTTTTTAGTTCAAAAATCATTTTGTAAAATCTAAAAATATATTTTTTTAAAGCTAAAATAAACATTGTTTTAGATCTATAAAAAACAAATATTCAGGGATTTTAATCCAGTTCTTTTAATCCATTTATTTAAAAAAAAAATCTAAATATTATATCTAAAATGGTCCGGCCCGTATGAAATCAAGTTGACATTCATGTGGCCCGCGAACCAACCCGAGTTTGACACCCTTGGATTAGATGGATTGATATCTGGCTATATAGATAGCAAAAAAAGACGTTTATGCATATGTAGTTTTGCCACAAAGCGGAAGCTGTTTTATTTTGACATTATTCATACATATACTTCCTGTGACACACTGCAACTTGATGCAGCTCGCTGTCTGTGATGGAAAGGAGCGTCTTTTCCCCCTAAGGATTATTTTACATAAAAACTGTGTTTTTGGGGGGGAATCCTTAATAGAAACATGGCAATTCGGTCATTGGTTTAAAAATATCTCAACGAAAGAAAAAGTTTTAAGCAAAATTTAATCCCCTGCCCATAACTAAATAATTTGTCTCGAAAAGATCATAACAGAGAAGTTGAACGTCATTTTTCCCTCACTTCTTAATTATATTTCTTCTATTTATTCAAACCAAGGTAAGTGAAAAGACGTTTTTCTGATTTATTTAACCGAAGCTCAAGTGTAAGGTGCGCTGGATAAAAGAAGGCGAATGTAAGAAGATCAATATTCAACGAAAATCGCAGTTTAAATGCAAGGCATGCTTGTTAATTGCGTGTATGCACATGGTCTATCCTAAAATGATGTGCCCATATGAGGGTTTTGTTGACATAGAATTGAATTAGGTGTGGAATTTAATACGAGCAACGTTCTTCTATTGCCATTCTTGCACGGAGCATCTTCTTGCATTGTCGGTGTGAAGCAGGTGACTTTTGGGGGTGCAATTCCTCAACTGAGTAGTCATGTGACTTCAAATAGCTGGTCTGTAAATAATGTGATATGTAATTATATGAGGAAGATGAGTCTGGCGTGCTTTTTTTCATACTGCTGTAGGATATTATTCTAACATGTAACATGCTGGCTGCCATTGACAACAATAGACGTCAAAATCTATTTGAACTGGGAGGGTTATCCGGGTTTATTCGCTGTCGCCCATCCAGTTCATCACCGCATCTCATTCAACTCCAGGTGAGCAGCAGGTAAAATGTGAATTTCACATCATTATTACCAACCAGTGTGACATCACAAGAGCAGGATCATGTTGGTTATGATACATTTTGTATCTTAGCAACAGACAGCATCCTCTCGCTGTTCCATGAACAAATTCACCCTCATGGACATGAAGTGCTGTTATTCAGTGTGAGAGCGAGTGTTTTTTTGTCTCCCTGATTGCCTGATGAAATACGGGTGACTCGGGCGAGTTTTGGGGATAATCTGACTTTTGCCTGAAGTCAGATGGGATAGGTCCCAACACTATGCCTGTCACGATAACATATTTTATACTCTCATAAATTTATTGCCAATATGCGATATTCTCAAAAAAAATGTAACCACCAATGTAGTGAGAATGGAACATAATAAAGCACCCATTTAAATGCAATAAATGTTTACTGATAAAAAAAAATTAAAATCTATATTAAAATAATAATACATGGATAAATTTGTAGTATGTATAATATGAAATGGGTGAGAAACTCGACATTATTTTTGTCCTCTTCCAATTAGAGCTCGTCAAAGGGATTCATTTGATCCAAAATGACATCATGACAACAACATGTTATCTTGGCCTGCAAAGTGTGTACATTATCATATTTGGAGCTAATTTATTCATTGCCACTCAGATTTTTGATAATTGATGTCATTTTAAAGCTATTTTATTGTAAAATCTAAAAAATGCAAGTGTAACTGCAGACATGCATTTATTGAACGTGACTTGCTTTTATTTTTTAAATGTTTATGAGACGTGCTGGTGTTAAGACGCTAATACCCTAAGACAGGGGTCTAAAACCGGTCCTCAAAGGGCCACACGTTAATATTGTTACATTGACGCTAGTAGTGAAAAATGATGTATAGTTATACTTGTTACATATCATATTACAAGAAGAAAATACAAGTGCCAAGAGTGAACGCTCCTATGCTGTATAAATTCCAAATAAAAACAATGTCAGTCATTTATGCAGGTTTGTGCTGCAAAAACCTTCGTTTGGGCTGTCATATTATTTGAGATATTATTCATTCATTCATTTTCTGAACTGCTTTATCGTCCCTAGGGTCATAGGGGGTGCTGAAGCATACCCCAGCTGACTTCGGGCCAGGGGCATATTTGAGATATTAATGATTCTTTAATTTGGTCAATCTGAGGTCGCTAAATGGATGAGTGGTTAGTGCGTCGGCCTCACAGTGGGAAACCTGGGTTCAAATCCAGGTCGGTTCACCTGTGTGGAGTTTGCATGTTCTCCCGGGCCTGTGTGGGTTTTCTCTAGGTATTCCGGTTTCCTCCCACATTCCAAAGACATGCATGGTAGGCTGATTGGACACTCTAAATTACCCCTAGGTGTGAGTGTGAGCATGAATGGTTGTTTGTCTTTTTGAGCCCTGCGATTGGCTGGGATAGGCTCCGGCACCCCCCGCAACCCTAGTGAGGATAAAGCGGTTCAGAAAATGAGATGAGATGATGTTACGTCATAAAATTGGAGTTCTAAACAATATTGTCTGAGTTTCTAGAGTACAACAGTGACCTCCATGAGGGTCACACTGTATGGCCACATCTGCTTTGTGCTTTTCCCCAGAAGGCATTTTTGCATTAATAATGTGATTTAGATGGACAGGTGACATCGCATCTGTGTTTGCATAATTAGTTGTATCTTGTATTAAAGGTATTTGTTGGAAAACATGCCATAAGTGATCCATTTCAGTGACTTTTTAAAACCTCATTGATTATTAGATTGTTATTCCAGCGGTAGCATTTTTAATGTGACTGGAGTTTTTGTTAAGTGTGTAAGGGTAATCACAGTACTGAAATTTATGAGTGTTTGTTATTTGATTTACCACCAGAAACTGATTGACAATACAAGTTATTAGACATATACATAACTGCATGTTGTTTCACTTAAATTTGAACGTTTTCATATTTTTGAGGTGACATACTGTGCTATAAATAGTTTGGAATCCCTGACAATTTCATTTATTTTTATTCATTAATAATTGGGTTTTTGGATAAGGAATATTATTTTAATATACAGTATAAAAAACTAACATTTTAGAAATGGAATAAGCTTTATTGGAATAACCGAAAATGTGAAATATGCATCAAAACATAATTAATAGAGGGAAAACATTGTTCAGTTTTGTCATCTTGTTTATTTGAATACCTACTTACAGCGCTGGTTGATTGGGAATCAAAAGGCCTGCTAGTGGCTATGAAAAATATCAGAGATTCCAAGGCTAAGGATTTTGTGAATTGTCAAAGCCAACTCATAGACAACCACCAAAGAAACACACAATTTTGCCATCTATGGCATCGTTGTACATCATTTAACGATTAAGCACACTTTTTACAAGGAAAATCTTCACTGGAAGAAGGTTTTTCTGCACACTTGCCACACAAAGACTCGCTTGAGGTATGCAAAAGCACTTTTGGGAAAACCATCTTAATTTTGGAACAAGGTACTGTGGACAGATGAAACAAAGATTCATTTATTTTTGGGTTATAAAGTATTTTATGCATGCTTATGAAAGAACACAGCAATGCAAGGAAAGCACTCACTGCCCACAATAAAACTTGCTGGCAAATCAATCATGCTATTAGGCAATCTGGCTAATTGTGGTACTAGGAGTCTTGTTAAAAATGAGTATTGCAGGGATTCTAGTCAATATCAGACTATATCATAACGGATTGCTTGAGGAAAAAGGTTTAGCTGGAGCTAGATATTTCAATAATGCAACAACAAATACAGACGCTCCCCTACTTACGAACGAGTTAGGTTCCGAGCGATTGTTCATAAGTTGAATTTGTTCGTAAGTTGATTCAGTGCTATATTTTGTATTATAATTTGTTTAAGGCCTATATAAGTATATTGAAGGTTTATATAAGTGCATTTGTATGTTTAAGGCTTGTATAAGTAACCTGCATTGGTTTTTACTGAAAAAAAACATTTAACGAACGATCGTCGAACGATTCAAGTTGTATGCCCGTGCAACGCTCACCATTTTCTCACCCGCATCAAGCTTCTTTATTATTGCCACTTTCGTTTCAAATGAAATGGCTTGCCTCTTCCTTGCACTACCACCCTCACTAGAAGCCTTTCGCTTTTCACCAACCATATTGAATAATGGATGCACGAGATATTTAATGATAAAAATGTTCTTTGCGCACTGGAGATACGTTCACGCACTTACGCACTGCAACGAACTGGGCAGAGGAAGGTGGATGCTGGGTGAGCTCTCACAGCGCCAGGCGTCGGTATTAGCGGCGGAAATAAGCACTACAAGAAGTAGCCGAAAAACGAAAAAAGCCAGGCTCACAGAACAAAGAACGTTGTAAAAGCATTAAAGTAAAAAGTATAAAGTACATACAAAGTAAAGTAAAGAGGAATGTATTAAGAAATATTAAAATGTAATTTAAAAAAGATAGAAGGGCTGTAAAACACGAAAAACATAAGAATATACAGAGCTACTGTCACTGGCTTCCGTGTGACGGCACCATCTTGGGAAAAAAAAACCTATGCGCAGACATGTTCGTATGTACCGTTGTTCGTAACTCGAATGTTCATAAGTAGGGGAGCGTCTGTACTCAAAGGCTTCACTGCTATTCATACAAGGGGGGAGTCTACAATGTGATAGGGGGGCCAGCCCAGTACCAAAACCTGAATATCGTTGAAAATTTAGGAGCAGGTTGTCCATGCTTAGGAACCATCACACGGCTAAACTGATTTTTTTTTGAAATTATTTTATAAAGGAGTGATCCAAAATGCCTCTATACATAATCCCAAAACTATTTTTTAGTCATAAGAAATGTCTTGAAGTTGGCAAAATGACGTTCTATTGAAACTAACAGGTACAGCAACTGATTTTTAAATGATTTTTTGAATGAATTTTTCTAATCCACAGGGTGACTATTTGTCTCTTCGGACAATGGCTTACACTTTGGGCTCAGGCAATGATGGCCAGACACGTGTTGTAGGACCACAGCACTGTATCACACGGGTGGAGCTTTCTGTTACTGCTGCCAATCTTCTGGACCGAGATGTAGCTTCAAAGTCTGACCCATTTTGTGTTCTCTTCCATGAAGTGGATGGAAACTGGGTGGAGGTAAGAATCAGGGCGAAAACAGCTGTCTGAGAAATGTGTGTCTTAAAAATTGTATATTAAATGACAGGATTATGAAGCTCTGTCATTCCCCCAAAAGAGAATACACAACTTGCACTTTAGTAAATATTTAATCACTGAAGAAATACAATTTCTAAAATTTTGAGAGAATACCCAGTAAAAGTCACTGTAGTAAATGTACTTTCCCCTCAAAGTACCTGCACAGAAGTGTAATTGCGAATGCTTAGACATACAAAAATTTCAGGTTACGAAAAATTTTGATATGCAAATTACTGTTCCAAGACACGAAAAGCTGTCCAATTTACAAAATATCAAGTGAAGTAAAAGTCCAGATGTACAGTGGTACCTCTACATACGAGCTTAATTCGTTCCGGGACTGAGCTCGTATGTCGATCTTCTCGTAACTCGAACGAATGTTTCCCATTGAAATGAACTACAAACAAATTAATTCGTTCCAACCCTCTGAAAAAACACCAAAAACAGGATATTGGATTGGAAAACATTTTTAGTTCTGCTAATTCGCCATCTATTAACAAAGTAACACATAACTAATAATAATAATCGGACATAGGCCTTGTCGTCATTATCAACAACAAAAAAGCCTACTTGTCATCACACCCAGAAACTGCATATGACGAAATTGGTGGTGCTTCTCCATAAGCTGCGTTTACTCGGCAGAAAGACCTAAATAAGTGATAGTTACGGACTTGTAATTTGGCATTCTGCTGTTATGGATACAGGTCACTTACCTCTCACTGTCTTTCACTTACCTTCAGTCAGCTAGTAGGAGGCAGATCACCACCCAAACATCTTTTCATATTACCTCAGAAGGGAATGTGTGTTGTGTTACCGCAAATTTAGAGTTCTGATGGATGTGGGGAAAAAACTGTCCTTAAGCCTATTTGTCCGTACTTTGTGGGACCTATAGCGTCTGCCAGAGGGCAGCAGCTGGAACAGATTGTGACCAGGGTGGTAAGGGTCCCCTATGATGTTCCTGGCTCTGCTGAGGTAACGAGGGCTGGCAATGTCTTCCATTGAGGGCAGAGAGCAGCCGACAACTGTGGTAACTAGTGGTTAACTAGTGGTTTAATAGTAATCAAATGTGTTTAATAGAACTGAAATTAGACGGATTTTGCGGAGGGTACAGAGAGGGACATAGAGGCAGGCGGGGGGGGGGGGGGGTTACTTTCCACGGCAACGCACTCGTAACAGAACAAACAAATTTAAATTAACTTGGATTAATATATACAGACACACAAACATACGTTTAATGTAACTTTACACAAAACTGAATTCTATTTTTTTTTTTTTACCTTTGTTCTCCGGGTTGACTCCTTCAAGACAAGAGTTGTTTGTTTTTGCCTTCCCTTCAAAATATTTCGAAAATGACGCGCACAAATGTCCTCACAATACGATAACGCGTGACCACTTGCCAGCTTGTCAGGGTGCTTCTTTTCTACAAAGTCAGAGAACTCTTGCCACTTAGCTAGCATGTCTTTGATATCCTTTGTAGCCAGGCGGCCCCCCTCTTCAACCTACTCCTTGCTACTGAGTTCCCGCAACACCTCCAAATGTTCACTCTCCTGGAGCTCGATTAAATCCTGTGTCATCAGTTCTTTGTGGTGCTCAGAGATTAGATCATTCACATCTGCCTCGTTAACCTCCAGCCCAAGTGACACGATATCATCCATGACAACGAACAAGCTCTGTGACACGTACCCCACTCTCATATTTTTCAATTATTTCGCGCTTAATGTTGATTGTCAACGTTCGCCTTTTCTCTGCACAACTGTTCATTCCACCTGTTTGCTTTGGATCCATTGTTGTTCACTTTGTATTATGCATTGACTAACGGGGGAAACAACAAGGGAAAATGCAAGCTCCACCCAGTGCTCGTAGATATCTGTTATACACGAAAGAGATGCGGCAAAAAAGACAATGATAAACTGCCTCTCATGTCTTGGCCACCTGGCTTTCTTGCATCTCGAAATTTTTCTCGTATCTAGAGATAATTATTTGCTCGAAATTTTCCTCGTATTTCGAGCTGGTCGTATGAAGAGGTGCTCGTATGTAGAGGTACCACTGTACTTTGAGATAGCAGCGTGTAAAAGCGTTGCTCTTGAATGCCCTCTCTGGACTTAGCAGGCTCACATGCCACTTACAACATCGACGCAGGATAGCCTCATTGACACCTATTTTCAGTCACCAGTGCCTTCCCCAACAACCCTTGCGCCTACAAATGCGTCACGTCACCACACACGACGACGCTACAATGTAACTGATATTTTTTCTTTTTAAATTGTTGTGCTGGAGTTAGTATCCTATTATCTCTCGGCCCCTCACAGGCTTACCATTCACTGTGTCTCTATGAATGCTCAAGGTTTGTATATTGTAGAAGCCAGCCAGTCTCGCAGAAAAGCCATTGCGTGGAAGAGTAAGTAGTGGATCCAAATATGACCTTCCTTGTCTCTCTGGCAGTGAGTTCCTGATTCTTTTGCCGCCGGTCGTTCGTCACGGAGTTTTTTCTTAAGTATTATCTGTGTACCTAACATAATTTGAAGTTGTGTGTATATTATTGGGCTTTGTGTGCTACTTGTGTGTGTTGTGTGTGTATGTCTCATCTTCAACTTGCACAAGGGACTAAAGATGGAAATTGGCCTTCGGCTATAATGTTACATAATTACATATATATGTTCATTAACATGAATATGTTTATTAATGTGTACTGTCTCATCTCATGTCATCTCATTTTCTGAACCGCTTTATCCTCATTAGGGTCGCGGGGGTGCTGGAGTCTATCCCTGCTGACTCCGGGCCAGAGGTGGGAGACACCCTGAATCGGTGGCCAGCCGATTGCAGGGCACAAGGAGATGGACAACCATTCACACACATAGACAGACATACCTAGGGTCAATTTATAGTGTCCAATCAGCCTACTATGAATGTTTTTGGAATGTGGGAGGAAACCGGAGTACCCGGAGGAAACCCACGCAGGCCCAGGGAGAACATGCAAACTCCACACAGATGGACCGATACTGGATTTGAACCCAGGACCCCAGAGTTGTTAGGCTGACACGCTAACCACTCGTTCCACTGGGCCGCCCAATATGTACTGTCTCTTTCTTAAATAAATAAAACTCAAGCTCAACTCAAATTATATCTTTATATATTAAATGACCAAAACCCAAGATTTTGAGAATTCCCCACAAATCAATCATTCTTCAATCAGATTTATGTCATTGTTTGGTTGTTGCTGTATATGAGGATGCAGTACTCCCGGAAAAGAGACTTTAAGGCTAAACCAGAAGACACCAATTATGAATGTATTTTTTTTTCATCGGAAATAAAATTCACAATCCATGATCACCATGCAGACCTAAGCTGGCTGATAATAATCGATTGCCAACAACGTCATTGGATGGAAAGCTCCGGTCCGCAGGGAATTGTACGGCCATTTGCAGACTAATGTGAGGTCTGATATAACAGCCAGATTTTCTTCAATGTAGCACTCTCTGATCAACCAGCTTCTTTAGCCGTGACTTTATATGGCTTACCTAGATTTTAAAGTGTGTTGATGAATCTCTTCTGGACATACTATGTTAAGTAAACAACGTTCTCTATTATTTTAAATCTTAGACTCTAATGGTGTAAATGAGACAAATTAACTCAATGATAAAAAATAATGCAAAATGCTTGATATAAATTTTAGATTTTCAAATAGAAGAATGTCTGCATCCGAGCTTTCTCCTTCAGAAGTCATCGTGGCAAAACAGTTGATTCAATTATTTGTGAGATTTGGCAAATTTTAACCACATAGTTAACCCCCACATGAATAGTTTCCCTTTTCTCCTTGCTCAACCATTTGAGGCATTCAAACAATGTATGTAAATCCTGACGGCATGCATCATCTGTTTGCTCATATGAGGACGTATTCCAGATCTCTTTATTATTGATATTTTTATTGTGTGTTTCTGTTTTTTCTACAACGGAAAAACCCATGAGGTGATGTTTTTTTTGTCTCACACTACACACTGGAGGTGCAGTAGTCTATAAGAAGATTTCCAACATCCTGAAACTAAGCTGCAGCCTCAGCTTAAGTCAATAAAATGGTTTAACGTGACAGGTTCCTTGACTGGTCTCACCATTGTCCCCAAAACGAGCAGATTCCACATTCTGAGTGTCAAATTTGGAGAGGCTGTAGAGTGAAAAATTGGTATACATCTACATTTGTTTGGTATCAGGCTAGGATACATATACATATTTCTTTGGGCCCAGTATTTGCATGGGAATTATCTGAATATTTCCAAACAATTACCATAAGAAGGATAAGTGAGGAAGAATTGATGAAAGTGTAGAAATACACAGTTGCTGCTTAATTCATGGACAGGCAGACCACTTTAAGATGAATAATATTATCAGCAAATATAGTACTGGAAGGTTAACCAAAACAAATTTGTATCTAGGAATAGCAAGGGGTAAAAACACAAATTTGTAAAAATACCTACAAACATGCTGCCCAAATTCAAATCCGCATCCTCAGACCTGTAAAGCAGATGTGCTTAGCACTCGTGCGCTTCGTCTCATAGTTTGATGCATGATCTACATTTACTAAATGTTTCCTAAATGGGCTTCCCTAATATTGTACAGGATTTATATTACTACTACTATACTAATATTATTACTACATTGCGAAGTAAGTTCTGTAAACTATTCACATAATGTAGAACGTGATGTTCTTGCGTTTACTGGAAAGATAATTATGTAGTACAATATTGGTGTATAGTGTTTGTGTTACTATTTCTATATTTCCTATGTCAAAGTATTATTTTGGCTGTATGATGTCTGCTGCTTCAGAGCGTCGATTTTTTTTCAACTCACCAATAAGACACACTAGGTTGTGTGTTTATCTCTATGTGCGCTTGCTTGTGTGTAGGCGAGATCTTGGTAGTAGCTAGCTTATGGTCAGCGGGGCATGTGGCTCTGATGTGAAATCGCCAGCCGTTTCTATGGCAACTGATCAAGAAGTTAAATTAGCTTGTTGGTACTGAATTGTAGTCTAAACCTCTTGGCAGTTAGGATGGAAAGAAGCTTAAATTGTCATTGTAAAAAAATAAATTAAAAAAAACACTCCATTTCATTTGGTTGCATCCTCCATAGCAGCAGCAGATCACATCATGAAAAAGTAGAGAAAACAAACAAGAACAATATAAAAATAAAAATGCAAAAAACAGCAGTAAGTGGAGAATTAATGTATATGCATACCAGTGGCGGGCCGTCGGGGCCTTCGAGGCCTTCTCTGATGGCCTAAGAAATATCTGAATCATATCTTATATTTTGTCCATTAATACTTATTAAATAATTCCAAATTGTCTGTTACCTTCCTTTCATTGCGTTTCCCCCTGGTTGCACTGCTTCCAGATGTGTGTTTTCATATTGAAGCATTTAACCAATCACATTTCAACCATTATTTGTTGCCAGGGTCAGAAATCTGCCTCAAAGCCTTCACAATCAGTTCTGCGGGCTCTGCCGCTTTAAACAACTGTCGGTAAGACTGTTGCTTTAACCAATCAGATTTCGAGTTGGCAACACCACAATGTATTGTCGCGGGTGTAGGGATACGTCATTGCCTTGTCGCAGGCGGAGGGATATGTCATTGCCTTGTCGCAGGCGGAGGGATACGTCATCGCTTTCACCAACTATGATTAGCTACCAAACTGTATCTGGAGCTAGCTGCACAAGCAAATATATTGTTGTGTCAGGACAGGCTCGACTTTCAGCATTAGCTTCGATGGCGATATAAAAGAAGGCAGAAAGAAAGGAGGATCTTTTCCCGGGGAAATCACCCCCCCTTGCCCGGTTGTAATGTCTGAAAAGCTCCAGTATTTGTATTTAATCAATAAATGCTGCTAGGAAGTGGATTTTACCCAATTTTAGTGTAATTTTTGCCGTTTCGCGTATGGACGTATATGGACGTATCGACCTTCATCGCTGTCGTTTTCCCGGGAAAATGATACTCCGGGCCTGGTTCTGATGTCTAAAAAGCTCCAGCATTTGTATTTAATCAATAAATGCTGTTTTCGGCTGGATTTTACCCCATTTTCGGGCAATGTTTGCCGGTACGCCATTGACGTTCATCGCTGTGTTTTCCCGGGAAAATCACCCCTCTGGCCCGGTTGTAATGTCTGAAAAGCCCCAAGTATTTGTATTTAATCATTAAATGCTGCTAGGAAGTGGATTTTACCCCATTTTTGTGCATTTATTTATTTATTATTTTTTATGTGTCGCAGCTGTAGCTGGAGTCGAGGTTTTATAGCCATAAAATTGTTTTTGAGGGTTGGATTGATTCGTTGAAGGCGCTACAAGAAAATGCACGGACCGCCACTGATGCATACGTATAATGAACAGATAAGTGATCTGTGGTGAGGTGCATTCTGCGTGTTCAGTATTAAGCCGCAAGAAAATATGTTAAGCAGAGAGGTAGTTGTTTGGATGTACGTATATATGTTGATGGGGCCAGCATTATCCATGCAGCAGTCTTTTTACAGGCATGGGGTGAACCTGTTTTGGCCATTTTGATGACCCTTTGCATTCATTTCCTTTCAGATGCCATGCAGCTGGCATAGCACACTGTACATCTGCAGGTTAGGACATTTTCTACTTTGCAATTGTTGAAGTTTGTCAGCAGGCATGGGTTGAGTTTGTTGTACTTAAGAGTTCTCAGAAAGAAAAAACGCTGCTAGGCTTTCCTAAAGATGTGTTCACAGTCCATCTCAGATGCTTTAAGATTTGTATCCCAAGGAACTTGTGGGTGCTAACCCGCTGCATTTGTTCTAACCTTACCCACAGCACACAGAGTAGTTTAGCATATGCAGTAATTCAAAGTTCCAGTTAGCTTCTGTTGCCTCCATTTTCTTTTTGCAATTGTTTTGGCCCTCTCATTTGCCTACATCCTTTGCTAAGTCATCGTCGATCTTTGTCCTGTGAGCTGGAGGTGTGAGACTCATCTGTGTCCAGTGAAGAAATAGAAGGAAAGAGTCTAAGATTCTGAGTGCGAGTCTGAAAAAGAAATTCATAAATTAAGGCAGAATTTAAGATATGGTATGAGAAAAAACTCAATTATTGGTATTGATAATTACAGTTGTAAAATGGCTTTGTTAACTGTGAAGACTGGCAGATAAAAGAATGACATAATGGGATAAGTGCTGTAAAACCTAAATGAAAAAAACTGAATTAATGGGCCACTTGGAAATTTCTCTGATCGCTACACAAACTGACCTTTTTTTCAAGTCCAGAATAAAGCATATGTATATATGTATGTGTATATATATATATATATATATATATATATATATATATATATATATATATATATATATATATATATATATATATATATATATATATGCACACCTCAGGTTTTTAATGAAAATTAATCATAAAAACTTGGACAAAAGTTACCAAGGTATCAACGGAGCGTGTGCATTCCGAACGAAGAGGCAGCGGAACTCACAAAATCCCAAACAGGGAAACACAAAACAAGAGACAATTGGAAATAGTCCCACACAATATTTATTCATTTTCTGAACCGCTTATCCTCACAAGGGTCACGGGACAACCATTCGCACTCACACTCATACCTAGGGGCATATACAAATAAATAAATAATATTAAAAAATAGATATCTTACCAGTGGCATTATGATTCCTTGTCTGTTATAAGTGGCTTAACCAAAGAGCACCATCTCATCTCATTTCATTTTCTAAACCGCTTTATCCTCATTAGGGTTGTGGGGGGTGCTGGAGCCCATCCCAGCTGTCTCCGGGCCAGAGGCGGGGGACACTGAATCTGAATCGGTGGCCAGCCGATCGCAGGACACAAGGAGACGGACAACCATGCACACTCACACCCATACCTAGGGGCATTTTAGGGTGTCCAATTAGCCTACCATGCAAGTTTTTGGAATGTGGGAGGAAACCAGAGTACCCGGAGGAAACCCACGGAAGGCCCGGGGAGAACATTCAAAGTCCTCACAAATGGACATGACCTGGATTTCAAAGAGCACCAATACATATTAATTTCAGTGAAAACTCTCTTACAAATGTGGTACAAATGTACAACACTTACTAAACACGATGTGTGATTAGATGTCTCGCCTCCTCACCGTCTGTCAGTTGCTAACGTCCCCAAAAGCAGCAGCTACGATTCTTTAGTTACAGGACTTGTCAGGGCACGTTTACGTTGATCATGTGAACAAAAGTAGCTCGTCACTGGGTGTATTTTGTGTGTTATTATGTCATCACATTTGATTGTAGTTGCTTCAGCGTCAACGACACATTCACCCACCAGCTGCACATCCCTCAGCTTACAAATGATTCTCTGACTAAAAATGAGGATGAATAATTGACAAATAGTTAAACCATGGAAGCAAAATATGATAACCAAAATATAAAGATAAAGAGATAAAAATATGTTGCTGTGTCCAAATATATATATATATATATATATATATATATATATATATATATATATATATATATATATATATGTATATATATGTATATATATGTATGTATGTATGTATACATATATATACATACATATATATACATATATACATATATATATTTAAAATACAGAGAAAAGATAATAAAATTACGTACACAAAAACATAAACACAACTTACAATCTTTCGGGTCGAGCTGGCTCCATTTCCCCTGTCGCACACAGTGGCCACTACACTATTCAGTGTGCTAACCTCAGTTTTGGCACTATAGAGATACGGATTCCCTCAATCCAATGGGAGGCCAGTGAGGTGTTGGGAGATACCAAATGGGCAAAAGATTCTTCCACGATATAAAACTTTGTAAAAAAAAAAATCCTGCATACAGGAAGTACATTTACATTTTGGGGGATGTTTGATTTCATATGAGGTTTCATTTTTTTCATATCTTGGAATTTAGGCTCCAGCACCCCCCGTGATCCTTGTGAGGATAAGTAGTATCGAAGATGAATGAAAAAAATACAAAAGTTTTAACTAAATCATTGTCACATTTCTATGTGTTTCAGCTTGGTCGGACTGAAACAGCTGTCAATAACTTGAACCCAGTTTTTGGCGTGAAGTTTCACGTGGACTATCACTTTGAGGAGATCCAAAAGCTTCGCTTTGCCATGTTTGACGAAGACAAGTGTGCCACTCAGCTCTATGAACACGATTTTTTAGGAGAATATGTTTGCACACTCGGTGTAGTATGTTATTTTTTTTCAGTCGCCAAGTCATATTGTATATCAATTTGTATGTTTCTTTTATTTGATTTTTTTTTTTTTTTTTACTAGATTGTGTCCAATAAGAAACTTCACCGGCCGTTGATTTTGGCAAATGGGAAACCAGCTGGCAAAGGATCCATCACTGTATGAACCTGTACTTTGTTTTCAATGTAGTTTGAGCTTCTAAGTTGGCTATTTGATTGATATGTATATACATATTTTATATACCTTCTGACTATGTTGTGCTGTAATGTTCAAATAGATTACAGCACAGGAGCTGTCTGACAACAGAATTATCACTTTGACTCTGAGTGGGCGTAAACTGGACAAGAAGGTAGGCGATGAGACAAATGCAAATGCACTCAGATTCAGAACACTATAGGATACAGAATATACTGAACATTTAGTTATGTTGCTCCATGCTGAATGCATTTGTGAACTATAAATGGTTAAAGGTATTAATCCCAGGGACAATATTAGAATGCAGTGTCGCTATCTAGACTAGTTGTGGCAAATATGTAAGATTACCTTTTCTCCACTATTGGGTTTCAATTGGGCTTCTGTATGTACATTTATACTAAAATGGGATCAGTTAACATGGTTAAAACAACACAGTAGCTAATTTTAACAGGTTGTTAACATAATGACCTTGTTCATTTCAGGATTTCTTTGGGAAGTCAGACCCATATTTGGAATTTCACAAACAGGGAGAAGATGATAAATGGATGCTTGTCCA
Organism: Stigmatopora argus; assembly: GCF_051989625.1. Classification (NCBI taxonomy): domain Eukaryota; kingdom Metazoa; phylum Chordata; class Actinopteri; order Syngnathiformes; family Syngnathidae; genus Stigmatopora; species Stigmatopora argus. Next base: position 6,809,295 of record NC_135389.1, on the reverse strand, counting down.
CAGGACAGAGGTGGGTACAATGTTTTAATTATTTGCAGTTTATAAAAATTGTCTTTGGTAATTTATGTACAGGCGGCCCGGCAGACAAGTGTTTGGCATCGGTTCTGGGGTTGAGGGTTCGATCCCAAGTTGGTCCTCAATGTGTGGAGTTTGCATGTTCTCCCCCGGGCTTGTGAGGGTTTTTTCTCCAGGTACTTCGGTTTCCTCCCACATCCCAAAAACATGCAAGGTAGGCTGGTTGAACACTCTAAATTGCCCCTAGGTTTGAGTGTGAGTATGCATGGTTGTCTGTCTCCTTGTACCCTGCGATTGGTTGGCCACTAATTCAGGGTATCCCTTGCCAGGTGCCTGTAGTTAGCTGGGATAGGCCCCTGATCCTTGGTGAACCTTGTGAGGATAAGTGGTTCATAAAATGAATGAATAAATATTTTTTGTACATTCTGCATTAAGAGAAAACTGTCAAGCATTGAGCATGCTTCTCACCCCCTTGGCCACACCTCACATTTCTTACACCTCCAAAAATATAACTTGACCAATGTCATAATGTAACTATAAAATATATTTCCCAAATCTTAAAACCTTTCCATGTACATTTGCTGCACAACCCTCAAACTAGAGTGATTTTTAATGTATCCACCACAAATATATTTTACATATAGATATTGATTGGAAAGATCAATTTTTTTTATTGGTGAAACCTTTATATGAATACTGATTGGACGATGCCTCTTCTCGTGACACTTATCAACTCTCAATCCACAGTAAGCTACAGTATGACATATTGGTCAGCAAAAGCACAAAAACCATATTTCCTTTTAAGCAAATTACAAAACTTTGGAAATGTCACTATATGTAAAATTGGGGGATCCAAACTATTCCACAAAGGACCATAGTGGAGGCAGGTTTTTGTTTCAACTGATCCAACACAGACTGTTTAACCAATGAGGCTTCTTCTGAAACCAGTAGCACCTGACTGCAATCAATTGATTATACTTTTAAGGTACTAGATTGGTTAAAATATATCCTATTCATCAGTTGGAATGAAAAGCTGCACACCCTTGAAGGTTTTGGACACCCATGATCTACAACATGTGTCAAACCGATTCCACCGAGGGCCACAGTAGGTCCTGGTCTTTGTTCCAACCGATCCAGTGCTGACATTTTAACCAATCAGGTGTCTTCTAAAATAAGTAGCACCTGATTTTAATTAACTGATTACACTTGCAAAAGGTATCCTCTTGTTGAGTTGGAATGAAAACCTGCACCCACTGCGTCCCTTTGAGGACCGGTTTGACACCCCTGAATTCTACAAGAACCGCTTTGCACTGTACCATTATATTCAACCAGATAGTTGGCCTCTTTCCCCTTATTGGTTCCGACATTATAAGGCCGAGAGGTGTCTAGATCGAGGCTGTTAAAATGGTACTGCAGGATCAATGAATAAAACAGGCAGGACTGTTTTTTTGCAAGGCTAGTCACTATTAGTACCATGCGGTTCCCCTCATGGATATCACATACAATGGATAATGCTTGAAGTCTAAAGGGCGACGTTGGCACTGTAAGTAACCAACGGTACTGTTGTGTCAGGGGACTTCTCTGTCTGGCTCTATTTGCTAAAGCTGAGTGTTTTTCTCCACTAAAACACCTTAACTTAGTACTTTCCTTCAGATTTTGCTGCCCATCAAAAATTTTGAATTTGCGGTTCTATGAATGCACGTCATCTGTGTAATGCCTATAATTCTTTGTTCATTTTGTTTAGAAGATCTCAAAGTTCGGTGAGTAAAATAAACAATGTATTTGATAGTGCACCGTGGAACCGTCAAAATAGGATCCCACTAAAAAGTAACAATTAAAAATGTAGTGGGGATTAATGTAATAAAATTACTGCGTCTATGATGCTTTGGATAAACCAGGCCGATTGAAAATAGGACTGTCATGTGAAGTTTATTGAATGGCTTTGAGGTAAAATGGCCGGTCAACAACACCATCAGTCCACAAGCACACACCAATACTTTTACTCAAAAAAAAACATCAGTTCAGAACCTTGAAGAGGTGTACCATTGAGGAAGCCAATTGCAAAACTGGCTGAGTGTATTGTTTCTGTTGTGGGTAGTCTACTATCGCTATTTTATCTAATGTTGTTTGACTTAACAAATTATCTGGTGCCTGTTTATTTATCTTTGTGACTACAGGTCATAAAGAACACTTTAGATCCTTCATGGAAACAGTTTACTGTACCTCTTGTTTCTCTCTGCAATGGAGATGTGGAAAGAAACATTAAGGTCAGTCTTATGTTTTATAAAACTGAAGCTTGACAGTTTAAATCACCAAATTTAAAATGCAGCAGTGTATTTTTCGGACTATAAGTCGCATTGGAGTATGTCGCATTTTTTGATGAATTTTATTTGATAAGATCCAAAATAAATAATAGACATGTCATCTTGAAAGACCTTTAAAAAAGAATAGTGGCAACAACATGCTGAATAATTATTATTTTTTTTACAAAAAAAATAATTACAATTTTTGTGGGGGTAAGCCTCAGTTGTTTTTCTAAATTACAGGGGAATCTTCAGGCTCGCCATGGCGATGCCTGAGGGGACAATCCAAAAGTACACCCACTGCCAATGTTGAAATTATCAACACAGGCTTAGATTTCTCTCTTGGAGTTCATTGTAAAAATAACATGTAAAATCATATAATGTGTGAATAAGTTCACACATAAATCGCACACCTAGCCAAACTATTAAAAAAATGCAACTTATATTCCGGAGAATATGGTAATTGAATGTAGAATTCTTACCAGATTTCATGTCTTTGGCCCACAACACCATTAGCAAATCTGCATTGAGGTTAATTTCCAAATAACCTTAACTTTATTAAAAGCATTGAATTTGTTCTACACAATAACAGGTATTGTGTTATGACTATGATAATGATGGCGGGCATGACTTCATTGGAGAATTCCAAACCACTGTGGACAAGATGAATGAGGCTCAGAACTCAGTCGAGGTAATACTCAGGTTTTTTTCATTTCATTTCCCTTTTTAGGGTTACCAACTTTTAAAAAGTGTTTATGTTTCAATATGCAACTATGTACTGAAATTTATCATCTGGAAAAATGTTTTGTTTTTCCGATTCAGTATTTTCCTACATTTGTCATGTCAATAATGCCCACTTCTAACCATTCGGTCCAAGTTTTAAATTTGTAAAGAAAAAAAATTGACTAGGTTTAAGAGAAGAAATCTTAAGATTTTCAGTGTAAATCTTGTTTTAGTAGTCAAAATTGTCCAGCAATTGTCAGCATATGGAGAGCAAAAAATTGTCATGACCACAGACCTATAGATCATATACTTTTACCTGAGAGGCACATCTACAGTTTCAAAACAAAACAAGCACAGATCTTTACTTTTCTTCCCTCTCCTACAGATTTGTTATTAAAGCAGTCAAAGGAAACCAGTAGGTCGAGAGTTGCTTCCTGTCTTCAGTGAAAGACACAAGAACACTCATTTAAATGATTCTAGTTTCACAACATTTCACATGTTCAGCCAGCTATTTCACACTGCACATCATAACAAAGACTTCTCACCATCTGTCTCAATATTTGTGTTTTTGTCCATCTTTTGTTATCACATTTTACTCCATGGCATAAAGCATGTGCATAAAGTCTCTGAGGTTGCCTTCTGTTTGGATTGCACGGGCTGACTGCCTCTAGCTAGTGAGGCATGAAGTGGACCTGTGTGGAGGCATTCAATTAAAAAATGTTGACAGTATGCTGCTACCTGATACAATTACTCTGCTTTTCTTTTTCAAATTTTAAAGAAAAACCTCTTGTCAGATTCTCAGATGAGCCATTCACAGCTATACAGCAATACCTTGACGTACGAGAAATTTGAGATATGAAGAAAATTCGGAGCAAATATTTGCCTTGAGATACGAGACAAATTTGAGATACGAGCATACAAGACAGCCTGGTGGCCGAGTCCCCGAGAGGGTGCTTATGATAACAGTGCACTGTCTTTCTCGCCGCATCTCTCTCGTGTAAAGGTATCTACGAGCACTGAGCGTTCAGGTTGCATTTTTTTTCCACGTGTTTTTTTTGGCGTTAATCAGACCAGAAGTAAGGGGAAAACAAAGGGTCCTAAGCAAGCCGGTGCAAGGAACGGTAGTGAGAAGAAAAAGCGTATAATGACAATCGATATTAAGCAAGAAATAATTGAAAAACTTGAGTGGTGTACGCGTGACAGCGATACGAGATTACTTTGACAATGTGTACCATCGTTGAGCAGAAGGATGGTATAAAGGATATCAAGCCTTCCAAAGGATAACCATAATTTCCAAGCTGCGCAGTGACATTCATAACGAGATGGAGAGCCTTCTTTTAATATGGAAAAAGATCAAACAGTTAGCAGGAGATAGTGTGACCGAATCGATAATATTAAAAAAAAGCCAGTGGAATCTAAATGGACTTGAAAGTAAAGTAACCATCTGAAAAAGACGAGCCGTGGCTGGTTCGATAATTTTAAAAATCTAACTGGACAAAGCGAACACTCAATTCTGAGGCATGGAGAAGCAGGCCCAGGGAAACATGCAAACTTCATGCAGGTGGACCGACCTGGACTTGAACCCAGGACCTCAAAGCTGTGAAGCCAACGCACTAACCACTCACTCCACCAGGCCGCCCCGGTCATTATTTCCTCCTACATAAATAAACAAAGTTTAATTTTCCCAAATTTGCATTTCATTTTGAATGTTTATTTATGCTACCTTAATGTATTTTCCAATTCTAGTTCCTCAACTTGGCGGCCCGGCGGATCAGTGATTAGCTTGTCGGCCTTACGGTTCTGGGGTCCTGGGTTCCATCCCAGGTCGGTCCTCCAATGTGGAGTTTGTATGTTCACCCTGGGTTTGCGTGGGTTTTCTCCGGGTACTCCGTTTTCCTCCCACTTTCCAAAAAACATGCATGGTAGGCTGGTTGATTTCTCTAAATTGCCCCTAGGTATGAGTGTGAGCAGGAATGGTTGACCAATTCAGGAGGTCCCCTGCCTTGTACCCGAAGACAGCTGGGATAGGCTCCAGCACCCCTGGCGACCCTTGTGAGGATAAGCAGTTCAGAAAATGAACTGAAGCTTCAACTGAAGCAAATTCACCTACTTATTCTCTAAGTGATGGTGCATAGATGTGTTTCTTACTGGATGATTTGATTGTATAAATAAAATTAAGGAAGAACAGAACTATGCAGTGGTATTCAATTTTTTTGTCACTTTACTCTAGTATATTTTGTTCACAGCCTTTCGCCATAATATAATATATCTACCCTACAGTAATAGCTCCATTTATTCTGCTCGTGATGGTGGTAAAAGTGTGTGCGAAAACTAAATACTGTTTAAATTTAACTTTCTATTTGTGTTTTCTTTGTCTGTGATGCATTGTGCAGAAAATGGATATTTCACTATTTACTTGTGAGCATGCGTCATTGTTTGTGTATAGGCGTGTGTGCGCTAAAGCAACCACATGACTTGTTCTCCTACTGAGCCTGTTCACATGTGCCAATGGTGTTTGTATAAATTAAAGAGCTTACAAGAAAAGACAGACTCAATGGGGGATGGGGAAGGATAAGAGGCGTTTTTTTCACTGAAACTTGCAGTCACATAAGGCATTAACTACCTCCTACTTCTGGTTTGTTGACTTCCTGCAAGGATTTTGCGTTTATTTCTTAATGTCTTAAAAAAACTGTCAAAACAATTACAGGAAAATCTATTAAATTCTGCTCCTCCATTCACCTTCCATCATTTTTGCTTTGTCTTTAAATCTTCCCCAGGTGGAATTTGAATGCATCAACCCAAAGAAACAAAAGAAAAAGAAGAATTATAAAAATTCTGGAGTTATTATCCTGAAATCATGTAAGGTAAGGATAATTGGTGTCTGATATTTCATTCTTACAAAAAATCATCCGGAAATACTATTAGACTTGAGATACTTTTTTTGCTGGTCAACCCAAGTTCAAATGTATTAACTGAGCGTTCAAAATCTACACTTTTTATAAAATAACAAATTACTAGTCCTTGTGTTATGTTAACAATATGCTCAATGTTCATGAATGTTAAAATAGGAGACCTGTTTGGAACATTCCACAGGTGAAAAGATTATTAGAAATAGGTAGTTACATGACTGGGTATAATAAGAACATCCCCGAAAGGCACAGTTGTTCACTAGCAGAGGGTGTCAACAGAAGAGGAAGAACATTTGGAAAAATGTCTACACATAAGTATCAATATTCCACAACCAAAATGGCATATCTGTGACCTTCAATCCCTCAGGCAGGAAAGCATTTAAATCAGTATAATTGAGTGAAGAATACTGTATAACATTTCAGGCAAGTGAAAATCATTTATACTCCGAAATTCTGCAAGCTTCTTTAGCCAGGAATTAATGGTTTTGTGTCAGAGAAACATGGCTGGTTTTGTAATTTTAGAATGGAATGTATATATAGTAAGGACTACATTTTTTTAAAAGAGGAATTTATTGGAAATGTATGTAATAATAGTAGTGCTAATGTTACTTCGACTCATCTCTCTCCAGATTACAAGGGACTACACATTCTTGGATTACATACTTGGAGGTTGCCAGCTAATGTTCACCGTAAGTTTGATAGGTATTTAATTTTGATGTATTGTGCGCCATCCATCAGATCAGACGTTAATGTCCATACAGAAATGCAGGATAGAGTACACCACATTATTTTCTAATTTATTAATGGAAGCAGGTAGTATTGAACTGGGAGACTAAAAAACGGAATATTATGAGTGAAGTGTTGTAGCTTTAGGGTGAAACTAATTGAAGAGCAGAAACTCTTGAATTTTATCATCCATTCTAAATGTTTAGGTCTTAGATTTGCTACTTTTTAAGGATTGCCCAGATTCTGTATTTACATGTCTCTTACTCTACTAAAAAACCTTTTAACATACACCAGTAAGTAAATCTATTTTTATTTCAGCATATATCCTCTCTCCTGACAGACTACAAGCAATTAACAAGTCGTGCTTCTGCAGACAAACACATTAAAAGAAAATATCCCAAAACAGGCATTCAATCAGTTCTTAACTGTGAAGTGGATGTTTATTAAATGCAATGTTCATACACGATCAGTATACTCAAACCTTTCATGCAAAATCATACTGATTCAGACATGCTGAATCTTTTTAAATCATCATACAGTACACACCAAGCAGTGGCGGGCCGTCAGGGCCTTCAAGGCCTTCTCTGCTGGCCTAAGAAATATCTGAATCATATTATATTTTGTCCATCAATACTTATTATTCCAAATGGTCTGTTAGCTTCCTTTCATTGCTTTTCCCCCTGGTTGCACTGCTTCCAGATGTGTGTTTTCATATTGAAGCATTTAACCAATCACATTTCAGCCATTATTTGATGCCAGATCAGATCGGCCTCAAAGCCTTCACAATCAGTTCTGCGGGCTCTGCTGCATTAAACTAGACTGTTGCTTTTAACCAATCAGATTTCGAGTTGGCAACCCCACAATGCTTTTTATTCGCATTTGCATTATGCTGGCTGGGATACGTCATTGCTTTCACCAACTATTATTGGCTAGTAGGCGGGCCAAAGCCATAGTGAGGCAGCCAGAGATCGCAAACTCCACCCACAATGGCCGACACAGGCAAAAACAAATGGATTCTGTTGCAGATTTGCTCACAAAGCTATTTTCCAGACACTTTTCCAGAAAAAAATGGACATCATTAAGAAAGGGCGGTCAACTCCGAAGCTAGCAAGCCTGTTACAGCCGGGAAAATTGTGTGTGCGCCACTTTCAGTGCGCTAACTTAGCTGCACAAGCAAATATATTGTTGTGTTGATTTAAAGCCATTTTCAAAACGGACTATGCCGGAAATATGACAGGACAGGCTCGACTTTCATCATTAGCTTTGATGGCGATAGGAAAGAAGAAAGAAAGAAAGGAGGATGGATATTGTGTACAGTGAAAAAGAATTTTTGGTGAGTATAATATGGCTATATTCCTAAATAATATTTCAATTGTGGGCCCGGTTCTGATATCTGAAAAGCTCCAGTGTTTGTATTTAATCACTAAATGCTGCTAGGATGTGGATTTTACCCCAGTTTAATTTTTGCCGTTTCGACATTGACGTCCATCGCTGTCTTTTCCCGGGGAAATCACCCCCATGGCCTGGTTGTAATGTCTCAAAAGCTCCAGTATTTGTATTCAATCAATAAATGCTGCTAGGAAGTGGATTTTACCTAATTTTAGTGCATTTTTTGTCGTTTCACGTATGGACATATCAACGTTCATCGCTGTCTTTTTACCGGGGAAATGATACTCCGGGCCCGGTTCTGATGTCTAAAAAGCTCCAGTATTTGTATTTAATCAATAAATGCTGGTTTCGGCTGGATTTTACCCCATTTTCGGGCAATATTTGCCCTACGCCATTGACGTTCATCGCTGTCTTTTCCCGGGAAAATCGCCCCCCTGGCTTTTAATGTCTGAAAGGCTCCAGTATTTGTATTTAATCACGAAATGCTGCTAGGAAGTGGATTTTACCCCATTTTTGTGCATTGATTTATTGATTATTTTTATGTGTCGCAGCTCTAGCTGCAGTAGAGGTTTTATAGCCATAAAATAGTTTTTGAGCGTATCAACGTATTTGATTGATACGTTGAAGGCGCTACGAGAAAATGCACCGACCGCCACTGACACCAAGTATATGTACAGATGTCACAAATGTGTACAAAGTGACATATAGTCATGCACACGCAGATTGAGCTCTTCTATGATGTTGAATCAGATTTAGAATGACTCTAATCCTAATCTCCAAGAAGGAAAACTCTCTCTTCCCCTTGGTGCTGGGGGGCTTGAGCGAACAGAAACATTTCTTGGTAAAATTCCGAACACAGAGATTTCTGTGTGGAGTTTGTTCTCCCCGGGCTTGCGTGGGTTTCCCCAGGTACTCCGGTTTCTTCGCACATCCCAAAAACATGCAACGTAGGCTGATTGAACACTCTAAATTGCCCCTAGGTATGTGTGTGAGCGTGAATGACTGTCCGTCTCATTGGACTCTGCGATTGGCTGACCACCAATTCAGGGTGTCCCTGCCTGGTGCCCGAAGTCAGCAGGGATAGGCTCCAACCCCCCTACGTGGCCCTTGTGAGGATAAACTGTACAGAAAATGAATGATTGAATGTTATAAGCCTTGACAACAGTCTGCTTCTGCTACCATCAAGCACTGCCACGAGCCAATTTACCGGGTGAGTCTGATAATCCGCTTCCAGGATTCCTAGGTGTCTTCTCTTCAGATGTTCTTGCATAGTGGTTGTGATCCTTTACCAGTCTAATTCCAGTTTGCACATTTTGTAGGTGAGTGAAATGCTCCCATGTGTTTGGGCGATTGCGCGCACTCCTGTGCTTCACTGGATGCTGCCATTAATTGTCCCTATTGAACATGCAAGGAGTACACCCGTGATTAGTTGCTGTCAAAAATCTTAAAATCAAATTTGTTGGCAAAAAATGTATCCAGCAATTTTTATCTATGTCATCAATTACTTCATGCAGGCTTAATTAATGCAAATCCCCTGCGAGCATTAGGGAATCGACACCCCAATCCTGACTGTGGAACTGCTAATCCTTGCAGTGTCTCGAGATGCCTTTTTGTACATGTACCCATTCTAATGTAGGTGTTAGTCATTTAGTGAATGGAGCGGTGTGCAGGAACCAGGAGAACAACAGCAAACATAATTGATATATCATCATTTAGACTGGCCAATATGATATTAGGAATTGTGGTAAGCGGTTCTAACAGTGCAGAAATTGTTACTTGGTGCTTGAGGGAAAAACTCCCACTGCATCTACTGTTTTGTTTAGGTGCCTGTGTTGAAAGTGTGTATATGTGTGTGCGTTTCCTTGAATTCACATGATATAGTATGTTAGCACATTGTCACTGGTACAGTGTGTGTTGGAAATGTGCCCTTGTGGTGTCAGGGCCATTCTCACACGTGACAGTCAGAGAAACTTCGTATGTGTTGTTAGCTGAAATGTTTGCACAAAACTAATAAGCATTATTTTAATCATTGATAAGTTTGCTTTTGCACTCAGCCAATTCATAGCTGTCATTCCAGAGTAAATAAAGTAAAATAGCACGTAATCAGATCATTGCATGACAGAATCAGGCTTCTTACAAATGTGGATACAGAGAAGAACAGTGATGAATTTAGATCTTTTTGCAGGGGTGTCTGTGTGTGTATCTCCAGTTTTTATGGTTAGCACATCAAGGTCACACCAAATTGTGTGCAAGATCAATTCCTAGTTATGTAGACTCAAACCAATTTTATATATTTTTTTCATAGGTTGGTATAGATTTCACAGCATCCAATGGCAGCCCTAGAGAGCCATCTTCCCTCCATTACATTAACCCATTGGGAAGCAATGAGTATCTTTCTGCTATTTTAGCTGTTGGACAAATCATACAGGACTATGACACGTGAGTATCTAATGAGAACAGCTACAATATACAGTTGAGGGGTCCCATATAAATGTGCCTTGCATTGTTTTGTGATGACCAAAATCAATTTCAACACTGAACACATTTGTTGAATCGAATAAATCTCATCTCATCTCATTTTCTGAACCACTTTACCCTCATTAGGGTTGCGGGGGTGCTGGAGCCTATCCCAACTGACTCCGGGCCAGAAGCGGGGGACACCCTGAATTGGTTGCCAGCCGATCGCAGGGCACAAGGAAACAAACAACCATTCACGCTCACTCCAATCAGCCTACCATGCATGTTTTTGGAATGTGGGAGGAAACCGGAGTACCCGGAGGAAACCCACGCAGGCCCGGGGAGAACATGCAAACTACACACAGGTGGACGTGACCTGGATTTGAACCCAGGACCCCCAGAGCTGTGAGGGCGACGTGCCAACCACTCGCGCCACCGGGCGGCCAAATTGAATAAATGTTTGCCTTAAATCCATCTGGTATCAAGTTTGATTAGGCAACAGTTTGTTAGTATCATGTTTCTATAAATATCCATGTAGATATTCACTCTTTTTTTCCCTCCTCAGTGACAAAATGTTTCCTGCTCTTGGATTTGGAGCCCAACTCCCTCCAGACTGGAAGGTAAATGTGTGTTAGTTTTTCTCGGTTGTGCATACTTATTGTGTTTCCTATATATACAAGTGTGAAGATAACTACACTGATTTGCCTGCCACCCAAAAATCCTTAAGATGCAACTTCACTTATGGAACTACTCATCCCAACATGTAAAGTACACTGAAGAGCCAGATGTGGAAAAAGTCAAAGCAACAATGAAATGACACTGAAAGCAGTGTTTTGGGCAGAAACAACAAACTGATATGCAGCCAAAAAACTCATTTTGCTATTTTTAAAAAGCTGTTCCAAGATGTGCTCTGGTTTGAGGATAATGAGCGCTCTCAAGTGTAGTGCAATATGTGCCAATCACGTCCATATCCGGCAGATAATTGAGGGGTGCTTTATAAAGGCTCAAATAATTACAGGCATACTTTATTTGTCAAATATGAGCAGTATAGCATGGCAATACCGTATGGTAATAGCAACATGGAGTGAATTTCAACTTTGTGAACTGAAGAACACGACAATTGTGGTTGCACTGAGGAAGATTGTGAGAAATACTTTACTTATTAAAACCACAAGGTATTACCCACTCCCTGGTAGCCAGTAACTGATGAAAAAAAATTATGTGCAAACCCTTGTCATTTATAGGTTTGTTTTAAACATTGTGCAATACGACTACAGTAACACCTTGAGATACGAGCTCAATGCGTTCCGGGACCGAGCTCGTATGTTGATTTACTCGTATCTCAAATCGAACTTTTCCCATAGAAATGAACTAGATAGAAATTCATTCGTTCCAACCTCTGAACAACACCAAAAACATCTACTAACACAGTAACAAATAATTAGTGGTTATGATGTTTAACACAAATGAGACATTATTCAGTACATCCGGAGTGCGCAGAGGAGAGAGAAAGAGAGAGAGAGACTTACTTTTCCTCTTCGGGCTTGGCTCTTTTTGCCTCAGTCCCACCTTCCATTTTAGCTGGAGTTTTTAAAAGGCACCTATCTAGGATTGTTTGCTTTTGTCTCCACTTCAAAATATTACGAAAATGACGCACACAAATGTCCTCACAATAAGATAATGCACGACCACTTGCCAACTTGTCCGGGTGCTCCTCTCGTATTGCCGAGCCTGCTTCGCCACGCGTTCACCACTCTTGTTTTCCGATTATTTCGTGCTTAATATCGATTGTCATCATACGCCTTTTCTTTGCATTAACCTTCATTGCACCTGTTTGCTTTGGACCCATTGTTTGCCCTTAATTCTGCACTGACTAACGCAAATAAACATTTTTAAAAAATGCAACGCTCCGCCCAGTGCTCGTAGATGTCATTATATTTAGGAGATGTGGCGAGAAAAACAAAGCGCTGAAATCATAAGCAGCCTCTCGCGTCTCGGCCACCTCGCTGTCTCGTATTTCTCAAGGCAAATATTTGCTCAGAATTTTACTCGTATCTCAAATTGCTCGTATGTTGGGGCACTCGTATGCCAAGGTATTACTGTACTGTATTAAAGTGGTTTATGGTAATGTGCAAACACCATATTCCAATTTATTGTGCAATTGTCAACCCATCTGTGTTGCCATGGTAGTGTGTTGATGAAAAGTACAAAGGAGAGAAGATCACACAGGCACACAGACAATATGGAAGTGATACTAGATGTAAATTGGAGAACAAATTAACTAGACAAACAATTTTGAAGGCTTACAGTAAATTGCAAAGAAAATCAGAATTTTTCCTTGTCTTTTCAGGTGTCACATGAATTTGCAATCAACTTTAACCCCACAAACCCTTTTTGCTCAGGTATGTAATGCTGTGGAAATCTAAAATCTTGGATTATGTAACCATTTTAGCAAATGGATACGAAAGATATCAACCAATCATAACATTTCCCACAGAAACAATCTACTGTAATTAGGTGAAATACAAGTACTCTATACTATATTAAGAAATGTTTGTGCTTGAAAATACACTTACTCTCTTTGACATTGTCCAAAAATCCACCACTACTTTTACGCTTAATTTGAATCTTGTGGCTCATATAAAGTGGCTTACATTTATTAATTTTTGTGCGGCAAATGGGTTTCATGCTTTCTCATTCGATATGATATATATGATGATACTAGTTGGTGTGTTAAACCTCTCTACCGACTAAAATGAGTGTTCCATTATGACAACACCTGATTTCAGGTGTGTATAAGTGAATGCCTAGTGCAGTTAGTAACTAAAAACAACAGTAGGTCTGAAACAAGTACTAGCTGTTATTGATTAAGAAAATCAAAAATGGTTACTCCTCAACTCTTTTAACCGATATAAGTGTCTCATCTCATCTCATTTTCAGAACCGCTTTATCCTCATTAGGGTCGCTGGGGGTGCTGGAGCCTATCCCAGCTGACTCCGGGCCAGAGGTGGGGAACACCCTGAATTGGTGGCCAGCCAATCGCAGGGCACAAGGAGACGGACAACCATGCACACACATTCATACCTAGGGGCAATTTAGACTGTCCAATCAGCCTACCATGCATGTCTTTGGAATTTGGGAGGAAACCGGAGTACCCGGAGGAAACCTACACAAGCCCGGAGAGAACATACAAACTCCTCACAGATGGACATGACCTGGATTTGAACCCAGGACCCCAGAGCTGTGAGGCCGGCGCGCTAAATACTCGCGCCACCAGGCCGCCCCGATACAAGTGTTGGTATTTGTAAATACAGTAGAAATAACATTTTTGCTTGCCTCTGAAAGCAGCTGGGTTCTTGTTATAATGGGATTAATTGGCTGAAATTTGAATATTCAACATTAACATTTAAAGTTTTCACGCTGATTGGCCATAGGCTTGCGTCCATAATTCTATTATGTTAATATGCATTACAGGGCTGTTTCATTTGCAAAACTTGCCATTGTCATCAAGTCACAAACAACAAAGATGACAAATTCAACTTGGGCATAAAATAGCGAAAGGAAAATTTCGTTTCATGGAAGGTTACCCTTAAATTTAAATAATTCAAAGCTACATACATTTCCAAATGCTTTAGGCTCTAATTGTATGTTATCTCACTTCAATGTAGCAATGTAAAACATTAATGCAAATGTTTTATTGTTACTTTTCACTAGGTGTGGAGGGTATTGCGCAAGCTTACTCTGCCTGTCTACCCCACATCCGTTTTTACGGGCCAACAAACTTTGCTCCAATCATTAATCATGTAGCCCGTTTTGCCTCCCAGGCCCTACAACAAGAAAAAGCGGCGGTAAGTGACAACAGAGGCAACCATGGGTTCACAATTAATGGGTTTAAAAACTAATTGCTTTGAGTGCTTAGTGTTTCAAGTGCATTCGGGTGATCATATGTACAGGAAAGGAGGATGTTCTATTACGTCAGTGTTACAATTCTCGCCTTGCATCATGGTAGTATGTGGCAAAAAAAATCATGACGATATGGCACATCGCATTTTAAGCCGGTGTCAGGAACGAGTGTTATTTCTGTATTTGACACACACAAAGGACGCACCATAATTAAAGACGCAGCCAGGCATGGCAAAACATACACCAGCTTAAACATACGGACACACGCTAAAAACACGTTTTTAAAAAGGCAACGGAAGCAAAACTGAGTTCAGTTGTACTTTATTTAGCCATTTTACAATGTACTCACGTCATCACCCACAAATCCATCAAAGTCCTCATTTTCTGTGTCCGAATTGAACAATTGTTCAAATGAGTCATCGAAAGTCGAGTTTTATACGTTCGTCCAGGCGGCCACAATCCATTCGCAAATAGTAGCTAGCAAGTAGCTAGCGTAACTAGCCCGGCGCTGCCACCGTTCGTAAAGCTGTGTTGATGTCGATGTCCAGGCCACAATCCATTCGCAAATAGTAGCTAGCTAGTAGCTAGCGTAATATAGCCCGGCGCTGCCTGCCACCGTTCGTAAAGCTGTGTAGATGTTGATGTCCAGGCCACAATCCATTCGAAAATAGTAGCTAACTAGTAGCTAGCGGCAGGAGTTCTTTTGTAAATCCAGCCGGAATGACTGGGTGTATTGACAAAAGAACTATATATCCCAGGAGTCACTGCGCAGTACTTTTTCTACGGGGAAAATAGTTGGGGGCTGCTTGCCGTAGTTCTGAGAGCTGGTGTACCCTATAGACTGATTTATTTTATTTTATCGTGATAACAATTTTAGTATTGGTCCATATATAAAGCGCACTGGATTCTGAAGCGCCCTGTCTATTTTGGAGGAAATTTAAGACTTTTAAGTGTGCCTTATAGTCATGAAAATACGGTATGTTATCTGTAGGTCATCTATATGGCCAGTTGGGGGGCTGGTTAAAAAAATATATATATATATATATATATATATATATATATATATATATATATATATATATATATATATATATATATATATATATATATATATATATATATATATATATATATATATATATATATATATATATATATATATATATATATATATATATTCTTCTTTTAACCCCCCCCTTTTTAAATTCTCACCAAAAAAGACTGCATAAAACAAAAAGGATCTACAGATGATCAAAAGATTTAACCCGCACCATCAGAGTAACACATGTACGTGGATTATATAGCACTTTTCCACACATTGTTACTCAAAGCAATTATTTTTACTTACTATATAAGAATTTTTACTTACTATATAATAATTATGTTATTTCATAGGTGTATATATGAACTAACCTTATTTGTCATACACTGAAGTGGTTTTCATGAGTGTGTGGAAAACAATTACATTTTATAGTTGTTTTTTTGGTTAACCACTAGATCACCTCCATTGCATTTAGCATAGTTTATATTTAATATAAGAACATAAATGTTCCATGAATCTACATTTTAATACGTAAAAAGGTGGCCACATTCATTCAAATTCCGTACACAAAGGTTACAGGGGTGGTAAACAACTCAAACGAAAAGTCCAATTTGGGGATTCTCTTTCACTCTCTATCTTAAATTTTCCTACTTCTTCCAAATTTCTCTCTGCAGCAATATTTCACTCTCCTCATAATAACAGACGGCGTCATCAGTGACATGGATGAGACACGTCATTCTATTGTCCAGGCATCCATGCTGCCCATGTCCATCATTATCATCGGAGTGGGCAATGCAGACTTTGCTGCCATGGAGTTTTTAGATGGAGACGCCAGTGTGTTGAGGACCAACACAGGTGAAGAGGCTGTTCGAGACATTGTGCAGTTCGTTCCCTTTAGAGATTTTCGGAACGTGAGTATTTACTTCAGCATCAAGACCGCATGATTTCTAGAACTGTGATCTTTCCACGGGATGAGATTCTGACCAAAAAAATCTGACAAAAAGTGATGAAACATTTACACGCTATATCAATGACAACAGTTAAATGCTGAAAATATTGTTTTTATACGCAAGCTTGAAGCAAATTGTGTCATTTTCGATTTACACTCGAACTCCGAGGATAGATTAACATTCCGCTCATCTTTTTGGAAATCTTGATATGCCGGTACTTTCTTCCTCCAATGCTTAATGTTCAAAACTTTCACTTATCTAATGAAGTCTAGGGTTTCCTCCAGTTTAGATACTTACAATTTAGCCTCAAGCATTGACCTTTATCTTCAGTCTGGTTTACTCCAAAACAGTGCATCAGCCATTGATGATCTTTTGCACATGGACCGTGCAAAGACGCCATCAGCAGAACCAGTCCCATTGCTTAGGGAACAGGGGAGCTTTAGAAAAGGTATTCTATAGATTTTAAAAAATAGCATCAATTTGGAGCAGGCAGCCCGGCGGCTTGTGTGGTTAGCACGTCGGTGTCACAGCTCTGGGGTCCTGGGTTCCATTCCAGGTCGGTCCACCTGTGTGGAGTTTGCATGTTTTCCCTGGGCCTGTGTGGATTTTCTCCGGGTACTCCGGTTTCCTCCCACATTCCAAAGACATGCATGGTAGGTAGGCTGGTTGGACACTCTAAATTGCCCCTAGGTATGAGTGTGAGCATGAATGGTTGTTTGTCTCCTTGTGCCCTGCAATTGGCTAGCCACCAATTCAAGGTGTCCCCCGCCTCTGGCCCAAAGTCAGCTGGAATAGGCTCCAGCACCACCCTCGACCCTAGTGAGGATAAAGCGGTTCAGAAAATGAATGAATGAATTTTTGGAGCTTAAAAGTTCCATCAAAACATAAGCGAAGGCTTGTTACTGACCATTTGCCTCTAATGACTAATTTTGGAGAATACAAAAATATGAGTACCATAGCTGCAATTATGGGAATTTATTATTTCTGCTAATGACTATTCAATTGAGGACCGTCCATTAGAAAAACGCAGGAATGCAAATGGACTTTCACAGATTCTCTTAACTATTAAAAGTGATGTGGTTAGATCAGAGAACATACATGTGCTGACAACTCAATATTTAATGTGAGCACCAGTGGATGCTGATCAAATTACACTTACCACAAAATAAAATAATACCACGAATAATACGCTAGCCAAAGTTCTGAAATACATCATGAAGAGTTGGTCTGATGATGTGAACGGCATTCTGAAACCTTACTACACACATGGATAACTGCCAGCTTATCGTCGAAAAAGCTGCGTTCTGGTAATCAGGCAGTTGTGAAAATGAAAGTCCTTGCATGCATGTTTGTGGTGGCCTAAGACTCACATAGATTTGGACCAGTTCTACAAGCCTTGTGAGCTTAGCTAGTATTTGTACCGCCAGTCATTTAACTAATCAATGCAAATGCTCACTCACTAGAACCAAAGTAAAATTTGGCTATCATCCGCCATAAACCCGGAAGCAGTCTCCAAACTAGTACAGTAATACCATGAAATAAGTGTCCAAACATACAATTTGAGATAAGAGGAAAATTCTGAGCAAATTTTTGCCCTGAGATACGAGACAAATTTAAGAAACGCGCAGACGAGATGGTTCCCGATGCAGCCGCCAGGTACGCGAGAGGCTGCTTATGAGAACAGCAACGCTCGGTCTTTCTCGTCGCATCACCATCGCGTAAAGATACGTATCTACGAGCATTGGCCGTACAGTTTGCATTTTGTACGTGTTTTTTTGTGTTAATCAGTGCAGAATTAAGTGAAAAAACAATGGCTTCAAAGTAAGCCAGTCCAATGAAGGCTAGTGAGAAGAAAAAGCGTATGATGACAATCGATATTAAGCATGAAATAATGGAAAAACATGAGTGGTGTACGCATGATTGAGCTGGCTTGCCATTGTAAGATTAAAACTTATTTTTAAGTGGGTGTGTATAGTAGTCTAAGTTCATTTTAAGTTAAATCTAAAAATGTCGTTGTTACGAGCGTGTTGCCGTCAAGTCACTCTCCTACCCTTTCTCCCTCCCCTCCGTCTATACAGAATAATGTCACATTTTAGTATTGAAGATCATAACCACTAGATAGGTATTTACTTTGTGAGTAGGCGGTGAATTAGAGCAAATAAAAAGATTTTTTTTCAGAGGTTAGGAACTCATTAATTTGTATTTAGCTATTTTATCTTGGAAAAAATGATTTGAGATACGAGTGATTTGACACACAAGCTCGGGTTACGGAACGCCTTAAGCTCGTATCTCAAGGCATTACTGTAATTGACAGATGGACAACCGCAAAGGTGTTGCACCCTCCCCTGTTTGTTGACAGTTATGTAACTGAGAAGGAAGTATGTAGTCCACTGAGCGATATTCTAGTTAAATATTGTCATTAAATCTTTGGAAAAGAACCGACCCACTGGTGGCCCAAGACTCCAATTAGTGTGTTATTTTCAGTACAGTATGCCTGAATCCCAGATGAAAAGCTGGGCACTGCGTCAGTTGGCTTACCATGCAGGATGAAAACTGGAACCAAAAGGCTAGGCATTTTCTCTAAAATGTTCATTAGTGGCTTTTAAAGCTCCTGTTTCCTGTGGACAGAGTATAAAACATGTTATGCTGTGCTTTTTGCCTTTAAATGGATTGACAACACCTTGACCATCAGCATCCCTGTGCAAATAAAATTAGAAATTTTCTGGAAGTAGGCAAGTTAGGCATTTTAAGTTTTAGAGTGTTATACCTAGGATCATTCCTAAGTCAACTATCACTTTGTACTCAGCATACACAGTGAAACATAGAAATGAAAGTGAAAGTCAATGTGAACATATTTAGTAAAAAGTTTTACGGGTATCTAAAGTTAAATCTCCAGTTTTACGGGTGAAGTCAAACAGTAAACAGGCACAACTTTAAGGTTAGCAACAATTTTTGTACAACTACAGAACATATACATACTAAAAGAAACACTTGTTTTAGGACTTTGTACATACATCCAGTATGGGTAACAAGTAGGGATGTCCCCAATCTAAAATCGGATAGCAATTTATCGGAAATCTAGCTTGATTGGGTGATTTTATGGAAAATTAAAATCCAGTAAAAAATACATATATTTTAAATGTATTTATTCATTTACAATTTTAGGTATGAACTCATTAACTTTCATTGATGGCGAGACGTCCAATCCATTCTGACTGCGAGCCCTCCAGTCAAACTGGATTGGACGTCTCTCGCCTTGAAATGGTACTGAATAGGATTACTTCCAATGGCAGTGAATGAGTTAAGATAACAAGTAACAAAATAGTATATATATATATATATATATATATATATATATATATATATATATATATATATATATAATATTATATTATAAAGAGTATAAAGCAAAAATGTATAGCTTTTCAGCATATTTTATATTTCTATATTTACCTATATTGACACTTTAAAAAAATCTTGCAGTAAAAAAGTTCATGTCCAACAAATCACTACGAAAATAGCTCAATTTATCGCATTGGGTGACTATGGTTTATTCGCTGTATACGTTTATTAATGCAAGATACATTGTTTAAACAATTTTAAATTCTAAAATTTTAGGGCAGGTAAATAAGCAGTAAATTGAGAGATGTTTTATTAAAATAAATTCCTGATAATTGTTTTACCAGCTGCTTATATCACTCAAATGTGCAACTAATTAATAGGGTGACAATTATCAGGCCAGCTGGGTGCTAACAGTGAGTTGGCCCTTATTCATTTATTTTTTTCAGGCAGTCTGGAACCCTAGAGTATTCAGGACCCATGTGAGGATAAGCGATGAATGATAGATGATGAATGGAATTAATGAATAATACACCCAGAAAAACCCATAAATGTTATATCCCAAGTAACAGATTTTTTTTAAAACATTCAAAGGTGACGTGTTTAGGTTCTTACTGCGACAAATGAAATATTTTCCATTCCTCCTTTCTCTCAGGCACCCAAGGAGACCCTCGCCAAGTCTGTCCTGGCAGAGCTGCCTCAGCAGGTCACTCAGTACTTTAAGCAGCGGGACCTTCCACCAGCAAATCCAGCACCAGAGTGAAATAAGTGAGAAGAGCACACATATTGTAAAATAACTTCTGTTAACAACAGCCAGTGAAGATCAAAAGCATACCTGTCAACCTCTGCCGATAACTGCCCTTATAAATGATTATGATTCCCCTTACAAACCCCCAAAAAACCTTACAAACACCGTACGACTCGTACGGTGTTTGTAAGGTTTTTGGGGGGTTTGTAAGGGGAATCATAATCATTTATAAGGGCAGTTATCGGCAGAGGTTGACAGGTATGCAAAAGTATGTGTCTGCCATTGGCAAATGCCTCTATATGGCCAATCTTGACATCAATTTAGATTTTTTTTTTTACTTTAAGGGAGTGGTTGGCAAATATCCAATATAATTCCAACAGAAGAGGTGGTTCTACATTTCTATTCAAGAACTGTGATGAAAGCAAATGTGAAATGCAGTTGAAACACCACTGGCCATTCTAAGAGAAGAACATTTTTTTATTGTTTCGAATGTCAGTATTTTGCTTTTTGCACGTCTTGTGATTGATACCATGTGATTCCTACAATGTTGTGGCGTGAAGTCAGCTTTGCTGAAATTTATCATTGGTCATATGGGATTTTTCCAGGCAGCCGTGAGCTCAAAAGAAGGCTTGAGTCTTGTGGACACTCATCACTTGTGCCATGAGTTGTAGCTAGAAAAAATATTGAACATGATTAGAGGGTGAGGATGCTGGGGTAGCAGTCATAGCGCTAAAACATACATCTGCTGCTTTTCAATAGGGACCATTTTGCCAGTTTGGTGCATGGGTTTTGGCTCCTCTCGCACATTTTTTTTTACCATTGAGCCAAGACCAAATTGTGTATGTTGTTTTGGTATTTAAATTATGTTTACATTTTGCAAATACTGAAATGAAACATATTCATTTGGTCACATCTCAAATCATCATTAAAGAAAAATTATTCACAATGTGCTTGAGCAGTTTGTGATATACAGTGGGGCAAATAAGTATTTAGTCAACCACCAATTGTGCAAGTTATCCTACTTGAAAATATTAGAGAGGCCTGTAATTGTCAACATGGGTAAACCTCAACCACGAGAGACAGAATGTGGAGAGGAAAAAAAAACAGAAAATCACATTGTTTGATTTCTAATGAATTTATTTCCAAATTAGAGTGGAGAATAAGTATTTGGTCACCTACACACAAGCAAGATTTCTGGCTGTCAAAGAGGTCTAACTTCTTCTAACGAGGTCTCCACTCATTACCTGTATTAATAGCATCTGTTTTAACTCATTATCGGTATAAAAGACACCTGTCCACAACCTGTCTCTCACACTCCAAACTCCACTATGGCCAAGATGTACCCTTTTTTGGCAATAACGGAGGCCAAACGTTTTCTGTGTAACTCTTCACAAGCTTTTCACACACTGCTGCTGGTATTTTGGCCCATTCCTCCATGCAGATTGTGGACAAGTGTCTTTCATACCGATAATGAGATAAAACAGATGCTAGTAATAAAGGTAACGAGTGGAGACCTCGTTAGACCTCTTTGACAGACAGAAATCTTGCTTGTTTGGAGGTGACCAAATACTTATTTTCCACTCTAATTTGGAAATAAATGCTTTAAAAATCAAACAATGTGATTTTCAGTTGTTGTTTTTTTCCACATTCTGTCTCTGGTGGTTGAGGTTTACCCATGTTGACAATTACAGGCCTCTCTAATCTTTTCAAGTAGCAGAACTTGCACAATTGGTAGTTGACCAAATACTTATTTGGATCAACTGCTCAGTGTATGATATATAATGTAATATGTATTCGAAAGCAAAGTATTTTTTGATGTATTCTGCTGTGGTGGCGTGTTTCCTTCTACAATTACTAAGATGTATATTGCTGTCTCTTTTGGTTAAATGTTTGGCTCTTTTTGTAGATGTGTATGTCAGCACTTAAGTAAATAAAATTCCTCAATTTTTTTTTTGTTTCTCATTGAGTTCCGTAGTCTGTGCAACAGATTGGTTCTGATGTACACAGATATTTAATTAAGATGAGTAGTTTTGTGTGTATATAGCAGTCCAGTATCTAAGTTCTTAACATGGCAGCAAAATGTTATCATGACTAGATCTATCACAATTACATATAAAGTGTCCAATAACAGTCTTAGAGTACAATACATTATATGTGACATCAACATTTATTTTTTTCTCCCTCTGTAAGCAAACTAGATCTCCCCTGGAGACATAGCATATACACAGACAGTGTGCCAAATAAGGCGGCCCGGCGGCTGAGTGGTTATTAAGAATCAAAAAATATACTGGTCTTGAGACTATTTGCTGTGAAATTGGGGCCCGCAAATGATAAAGACTTTGACGCCCCCGTGGTAACAGATTTGGCTTGGCCAAATACATTTGGAAAAACAGTCTTGTTGGATGATATGATTAAAAAAAAAGACAACCCAGCTTGAGTGGTTAGCACATCGGCCCCACAGTTCTGGGGTTCTGGGTTCAAATCCAGGTTGGTCCACCAGTTTGAAGTTTGCATGTTCTCCCCGGGCCTGCGTGGGTTTTCTCTAGGTACTCCGGTTTCCTCCCACATTCCAAAAACATGCATGGTAGGCAGATTGGACACTCAAAAAAAAATTCCCCTAGGTATGGGTGAGAGTGTGCATGGTTGTCCGTCTCCTTGTGCCCTGCGATCGGCTGGCCACCGATTCAGGGTGCCACAACGCCTCTGGCCTGGAGTCAGCTGGGATAGGCTCCAGCACCCCCACGACCCTAATGAGGATAAAGCGGTTCAGAAAATGAATAAATGCGCCGAATAATGGTGGAAGATGCAGAATTTGGCACCCATAGGGTCCAAGTAATTACAGGACCAGTATTGCAGATCCCAATACATTTAAGGTAATATTTAATATTTATGGTAAATCATGTTAGCTTATTGCATCATAAAATCTAATTTTTCACGACCACGTCATTCTGAGTGGAATTTTATATACGCTGTAATGTTATGCTGTCAAGGGAAAATGATCATTAACAATGATATGGTTTATCATAATAGTTTTGGGAAAATAAATTGTGTTCCAAATTTATTATTGTGATGGGTCAAATCAAGACCCTTGGTTCATATTAGAGGATGAAATGCCCCCCCCCCCCCCCCAAAAAATATTCACCAAATCACAAGACCTTAGATACATCTTTACATACCTGTCAACCTCTGCCGATAACTGCCCTTATAAATTATTATGATTCCCCTTACAAACCCCCCAAAAACCTTACAAACACCGTACGACTCGTACGGTGTTTGTAAGGTTTTTTTACCGTACGACTCGTACAGTGTTTGTAAGGTTTTTTTGGGGTTTGTAAAGGGAATCATAATCATTTATAAGGGCACTTATCGGCAGAGGTTGACAGGTATGTCTTTAAGAAAAACATACCTATATCCAGTGAAAGGCCACCATTTTGTTTTTAAAATGTCATTTCTGGGCAGTCTTGTTCACCCAAATAGGTCAGCACACTTAAATAAATCAGACACGTCTCAAATATGGATATCTAAAAGTAAATAAACTATACACGTATTACAATTGTTTCGTGCTCACATCACACCCTTTTGGTCAAGCACGGTGACCACAAAGCAGAGGTAAAGACTTTAACCATGGCACTCGTAAACGTACAAACAAATTTAGATTAACTTGGATAAATATATACAGACACTCACATATGTTTAATGTAACTTTACACAAAATTGAATTCTAGTTTTGTCTTAATCTTTTGTTACATTCGTTTTCCGGGTTAGCGGTTTGCCACACCTCCACCCTCATGTTCGCTATCGATGGACTGTTTGCTGTTGTATTGCCTTCAAAATATTCCGAAAATGGTGCACACAAATGTCCTCACAATAGGATAACGCACGACCACTCGCCAACGAGAAATAGGCTTGAATGAGCAATCGCGGGAAGTTTTATTCTGAAAAAGGGTGCCATTGCCTATGGGTGTTGTGTGCACGAGTATACTTCATTACCCAGAAAGCCCTCTTTTTGCCCGCGCAGGCGCGTTGTGCGTTTCCTGGTCGAAACTCGTCTGAATAAATCGTTCAGTCCTCGTAGATATAGTAGTTATACACGAATGAGATGCGGCAAAGAAAAAAGACAATGCACTACAATGATAAACAGCCTCTCATGTCATGGCCACAAGGCTTGGTCGCATCTCGAAATTTTAATTGTATCTCGAGCGAATTATTCGATCAAAATTTTCGTCGTACCACGAGGTACCACTGTATTAGAATGCACCCTCTTCAGTGAAATACATAAAAAATAGTTTTTAAAAAACCCCACAGTAAACAATTTAAAGACAAAGCTCTTTATTTCTCTTGGGAGTCTGTGGCAGAAGCATCCTTCCTGAATTATGTGACTCTAGGACAAATGACAAAATTCCATTATTTTGTAACCGCATTCCACCTCTATGGGGCCTAGAGAAAACCATCTTGTTGTTTGGTGGTATCTACAACAATGCGAATCACATGATTTGTGAGTCAATGACAGAAGTTATTTTCTTCCTCCGCAGCGGTCAATCACTTTTCCCACACTCAAATGCAAAGCGTGTCGTCACTGTGGCTTGGGATAGGATTGGGGTCTGGGGGGCCGGGACGTCGTCGGAGTAGCCAGTGCGGGATTGCTTGCTTGCCTAAACTGCATGAAATGTGATTGAGGGAAGGAAGCGTCATGTTTGAGTGCCACACTAGCAAAAGCACAAATAGCCTACAAATTCGGTCCAGTTGAAATAGTCTCTTTTTTATGTAATTAATGAGAATTTTGTTCTCCCTCCAAAATCACAAATTTGTAAATCAATTGTAAACCTGAAAGTGTTTTTTGGAGCCAGTTCTTTAAATTTCTTAATTTAGTACGATTTGGAGGGAAATCCATCGAACAAAGAAAATACTGATACAGTGGTACCTCTACTTATGAAATGCATTCGTTCCAGAACTTGTTTTGTGACTTGGAATTTTTGTAAGTAGAGCAGTACTTTATATGTAATTTTTTTTTATCCGTTCCACGGTCCTCAAAAAACTACCAACTCAACCCTTTGAAAATGATCAGTGTGCCAATTTTGTAAAAAGATTTGAGAAACACACAAAATGATAAGAAAAATATTTATTAATGTGTTCAAATAAATAACAAACATGCAAAAACATTTCCTATTCGTGCAGGTGCATTCATGTAAGGACGCTAACATTAGGCAGCACACAAAGCACGCAAACACAAATCTAAATAACTTCAAATTATGAATTCAAAACAACTTAGCATTAAATAAAACTTCAAAGGAGTAACAGTCTCTCCATCTCGTCGTTCAGTACAGAGGCCATGCCAAGGAGTCGTCGCTTTAAATGCTTCCTTCTGCTCCAATATCGTAGTGATGGTAGGTGGGTTGATGCCATATTGCCTTACAATATCAGTCTTTTTTTTTTTACATTTTCCTTTTTTCTTCCATGATAGCAGCTTTTTCGTTTCATTCACACCGGTAGTTTTAAATGAAGAACAAAGCTGCTTCAACCACATTCGGTTGTGGGGACTGTTAGAACGACGAAGAGCAGTCAAAAGAGTTGTTGTTGTGAACCAGCAAATGGGAGGCCAGCGGAGTGTAGGGAGATTGTCAAGAAGAAAATGTATTTACGTTTTGAGGGATTCATAACTTGGATCGTGTTATCGTATATTGGAACAGTAATTTGGATATCAAAGGGTTTCATACCCTGAAAATTTTGTAAGTAGAGGTATTTGTAAGTAAAGGTACCACTGTACAAGCGGATGGATGACCAAATCATATTGATCTGTTATGACATATCAGAAATCAACACTTAGTTTATTAAAAAAAGTGTCTTTCTAAATGTCTGTTTTTTGACAGTGTGGCTTTCCATGGAGGAGTTCTAGTGAAAGTCAGGTCCGACGCACCTCACGTTGCTGTATGTAAAATGATTGAACTTTTTCAGACATCAAACAAGTTAAGTGTACTGCCTTTGTTGGTAGGTCCTAAATTGTACACTATATTTCACCTTACTTGCTCTAAAACGAGACGATTAACATTTGAAGACAATTGCCAAAATATTTTACAAACGGTTAAGAATCAATTACTGAACCACTCCGAAGTAGATTTATCATTGTAACAGCCACTAAGACAAGATTGTAGCACATTATGTTCCTTGAACGTTTTGCAAGAGTATTCATAATTCCATATCGGGACAGTACTCATTTACTAATAATGTCTTGTGAGAACTTTAGACACTGTATTACTATAACTCATGTGGTCAGGTATACTTTGAAGAAGATTGAGGTTGTTTTGAGATTTTCTGTACGAGTATGTGCATCTGTCAGGTAAGACACCGCATACATAAAGTGTTTGTGTGGGGATGTGGTTGTGTGTGTGAAACAGACTATCTATAGGCTTTGCTTTGCCGTGGGTAGGGCAACATGATTGCATCCACGCTACCTTCACTGTCCGAGCTGCTGTCAGAGTCGCTGCTTCCAGAATAATCGCAGAGGCCTGGTAGGACGCCTATGCAAACTGCTGCCGAGGGGAGGTGAAGCATGGCTGGGCTGGAATTAACGGGGGGCGACGGGTTCTTGGGTGTCAGGCCCAAGACAGTTTGGTGATTTTCAGCTCCCCCTGATCTTCGTTCTCCTCCTCCCTCCTGTTCTGAACAACATAGCTTACTGTCAAGACTTAGGAGTCTCATTTCAAAATTTAACTCGGAACACGATAGGTAGCGAACTGTTTAATTTTAATACATTTGACTTTATTTTAATAACTTATGAGAAAATTACTGGGTGAGGTTATTAATATGAGATTGGGAGGTAAGTGAGGACTCCAGGGGGGCCTGTCGGGAGAGAGAAACTGTGGAGATGTCAATAGTGAGATGGTAACTCAGATTTAGGGTGGATTTTGCACCATGGAGAAGAATCTCTGTCTTGTCCAAATTGAGTTTAAAGAAATTCGAAGGTAACCAGGATTGTAATTTAAAAATGTAGCGGGACTCTGAAGATGGGTTTTGCAGACAGGTAGAGTTGGGTATCATAGGCGTGACAGTGGAAAAGAATGTATTTTCTGAATATATTGCTAAGGAGAAGGAAGTACTGTTGGGGATGAAGAGCAAACCCCCTAGAACCGAGCCCTGGGGCACACATGAACAGGCGACAGGAACAGTAAATGGTTGGATTTTAGTTGGAATAACTGAATACGGTCCGAGTAGTAGGAGTGAAACCAATTAGTATTTTAGTCGCCACTGATACCAATAGAAAAAATTCTATTGAGGCTAGAGTGAGAAAATGTGTGAAAGGCTGCATTGGGATCATTGAGGATGGGAATGGAGTGTATTCCAGAGTAAATTGCAAGGAGTGTCCAAATCTGTCCTCAAGAGAAGAAGAAGAGGATACATTTTTACCAATCTGGTGTCTAAACACTGGTAATCAGTTGATTACCATCAGGTGCTGCTGGTTTCAAAAGAAACCTCATTGGTTACACTGTCCATGCTGGATCACCTGGAGCCAAAACCTGCGTCCACTGCAGCCCTTAGTGGGATAGATTGAACACCCCTGATACATGCTATAAACGTACTGTATTCTTCGGACAATAAGGCGCGTGGGTTATAAGGTGCACTCATAATGAATGTTCCAGATTTTAAGACTCACTGTACTCCAGTTGTGATTTGTTCTTTATCGTTTAACATTCTATTTATTGTTTTATTCATCCCTTATTTACCTTTTGTTTTATTGTTTTATTTTTGGGTTTGACGAATAATGACTGTAAGTCTTGAACATTTTACTGGAGCACTATAATGCAAATAGGTTTGAAGGCAAGTAATTTTAAGTGCAGGTATAGTCTTAAAAATACTGTAGTAGATGCTGACCAAATAGAGGCTTCTCTGTTTGATGACATAGGGTAGAATAAACGTTTTCTTTCTCTTTGTTTCGAGAAAGAAATTATTATGAATGTTTGTGAATCATACAATAAATAACTATAAATAACATTTTGTTCTATGGTATTCAGGGGAATATTTTCAAAACGGGTGCCTCAGCACAGTAAAGGTAGGGAAATGCTGCAAACATTCACAATTTCCATCTTACATGTTCCATGCAAAATTCAGAAACAATTGGGGCATTGGGACAAAGTCATAAACAAAGGGTCAGGCCTTATTCTCATGCCCACCTGTGTGTTTGTTTTCATTTCCTGTTCCTCCACCTTCCACCTTTTGTTTCTTACTGGTGTCTGATGACTGGGAAGAACTGGTTGAGGAAAGACAAAAGGTTTGGAAAAGAAAGCTGCAGATTGATTTTCAAGGGTATCACAGGATTTGTTTTTTTTTTTTCTTTTTCCCAATTACACTCATAATAGTACACTTAAAATAGTACAAGTTGAAATTCATCTTAACTTTTTGAGGGAAAATATCTCTACTGCCAAGATCTTGTATACCAAGTATTTAAATTTCTATGCATATGCCAAATACAAGATGCTAATTTACTTAAAAGCGGAGAGCTTGGCATTAAAAGACTTGGACATAGAGAGCTAAGCAGTTAATATTACACATCTGCGGCAATTTCAATGTGTAAAATCCACTCAATGGGGAGGCTGTTAACATTTTTAATTAAGTGTGTCCATGCTAAAGTTATGTTGTCAACTTATTGTGCTGCACCTGCATGACATTCATATCAAAAGGAGGAAAATACATTTGTGTCTGCATACCTGCGCCTTTTGACAGCACCAGCTAGTAAATGGGCCTGAGACAAATGGCTGGTTCTTTGCTCCACCACAGATTGTTTAGGTGGTACTTTCTTCTCAGATTCTGGGCGGCTGTCGGAGGACACTTGCTTTGCCACAGCACTGTGACAGTAGAGTTAAGCTCAATAAACTTATGTGAAAACTTCATGTTGGGAAAGAAGGCACAAGAAGCGGGGCTCCAACATTTGACACACAGGGAACAACAAGTGACACGTTAGGAGGATAAACTGGAATTTAAGATGTGCTTGGCTCAACGGGTTCACACTTTAGTTTATATACCAATTGCTTGGTGGTGTTAAGCATTAAACATTTATAAAAACTGAGAATTCATAAAATCATATTTAACCGATATTTAAATGATTAATTAAGTATTCTACAGAGACATAATATTTCATGTTTAAACTGATACAATTTGTATTAAGAAAAACAACCATTAACCACCCCGAAAGAGCTGGGATAGAGTCATGTTAACGACTATTAACGTTTAGGACCTGTGGATGCTATTTGTTGAAGTTTTGTGGGTGGAATTCTTTCTCATTCCTTAATGTAATGTCAGCTTCTCAACCCCCGGAATCTCGTGTCATATTTTACCCTTTATAATGTGCCAAACATTTTCAATGTGAGTACATGCACTCTTTTACAATGAAGTCAGTGTTGTAAAATGTGCAGAATGTGATTTGGTATTTTCTTCCTGATACAAGCAGTCATGTTTGTACATGAAAAAAATTGTTGCTTTGATAGCAGCATGTTTCTCCAAAATCTATATGTGCCTTAAAGCACCTATTCACCTTTGGAATGTTCCAAACAGGTGTTTGATTACCATTCCTCAAATGGCCAACATTTGCCACCTGTTCCAATAGTTAATAACTATTTGCTTAATTTTTTATCTGTTTGAATATTAAAAATCATTTCCTCGTAGTTTATTTAATGACATATGTGTTGAATGATCTGCAAATCATTGTATTGTGGTTTTATCTATGCTTAACACAATGTCCTAACTTCATTAGAAATAGGGTTGTAGATCTAGAACATGATTTTCTTTTTAGACACACATTTTAGTATTGGGTGTATGATGTTTACATAAATCATTGGTAGCTCCTCACAGGAGCAAAAGATTGCTCAAAACAGAAACCTTAGTTATTACCACATGGTGATGCAGTTACCAGGACAACACACTCTGGCATGTACAGACAAACCTTTTTGTCACACTAGCTGTCCGCTCTGCACGGAGAAGATGAAGAGCTCAGAGGGAAACTAAGATGCCTCAGAGCACAGTGGACAAAGAGAACAGTCAGATGGTGCAGGACATACGCTTTGATGTAACATCAAGAGATTGTAAACTGTTTTTTTATGGTTGCCTTTTTGACGAGTAGCTCTGCTAATTTTTAGCAGAGGCATCTATTGTTTGCCCATTGCAACAGATCAAAACAATTACCGACCAGTACAGGTCGAGATGCTCGGATTAAAAGAAGATAGTTCACATGACATTGATCTTAGCAATGTACTGTATTACTATTATTTGACACATGTAACCTTGGGATGCATGACCGACCAAAACCTACATTAAGAATAACAGGCCTTAGAATCATTTTTGATCCCACTTATGCATCTAAGTGTTAAGGTCAAGTCCTGATAAATAAATGTATACCTCCATATAGAGATGAAATTCAGGTTGGGCCTAAGATGTCAATCATTACTTTGGGTCCGGGTCGGGCTTCTCTCGCTGAAAAAATATATATACTAAAACAATGTGTGGTCTCTCTCCCTGACTTTTTTTTTTTAAATGTTGATTAAAAATGTATGCTAAAACGATGTGTTTACTAAACTAAAGGAATACTTGTTATAAAATAAATAATTTGGGATAAAACAGGGAAGGCTCTCTAAAGTAATTGCAATTGGAGGCAGAGCCGCAGAGCCGTCACGTGAACGCCGCCCTCCTTTCCCCTCTGCAATAATATTAAAAATGGAGAAGCAAGAAGTTAAGGATAAACTAAAGACATTAGAACTGAAAAGAGATGAGATGAGAACTTGCATTGGCTTCACTGAATGTAGTCAATGTGGCGCTTTGCTCTCATACGAGAGCAAAAAGACTGGCACCTCGACGCTGAGCAGGCATTTAAACAGTTGAAATCGTCAAATATCTATATTATCGTATAAAAGATGTAAATGTTTATACAGTCTTGTTTAAATGAGAGAACAAAAGACAGGCTTTAATTTATTATCATAAATCCCGAACCCGAAGTAATGATTGACATTTTAGGCCCAACCCGAATTTCATCTCTATATGGAGGTATACATTTATTTATCAGGACTTGACCTTAACACAACTTACATTCAATTTTGTGGAGATACTGTCTCATTAACCGGCATTAATAACACGCAGAGCCGAGCCCTGTTGCTTCTACTTTAAGTTCACAAAATTATCCTATGTAAAATGGTCACTTACACAGAGACTGCTTTAGTTTGTTCGTGTCATCACTTCGTTATCAGAACAGCTGGTATGCCCCGTTAATCGACGGCAGCGTCGCTCACGGTCGAGAAGAGGAGAAAAATATCATTTTCACATTTGTCCATTTGTAGTTATGAAGTTGTCTTTATACCACTTCTGACAATTTGTTGTTATTGATTATTATTAGGGGTCATAGATGCTTGAGGCAACGGATACCAATTGTTCCAATAAGTCAGTGGGGTCCCATAAAATACATCTCCAATTGTGTGGCTCTTAATGAAATCTGTTTGTATTTCCTCCTTTTTCGGTAGGTTAAATAACAGCGCTATGTTTTTAGCGCATTGAGGGATCCAGGATATAACCATATTAAAGGAATTGTAGTAATGGTCCTTGCTAAAATGGAAAATTGACTGACTTATACTGGGGACCCACTTAGTGGGACCCTAGTTGGCCAGTATGAAAAGATGTTGTCTAAAATTAAGACTATACACAGTTATCCATAATGACACTGATTAAGAAAAATGGTAGTATGATTAAAAGGATATTCTGTATTCCAACAGTTCTTGTTTTTCTTCATCCCTGCGTTGCTTCTCCACCATGCTCTGTTGCCGGGAGACCTCATCCAGGAAGCCGGTCTCATCATCGTCCAATCCCCTCACCATGTTCTCTGTCACCATGGAAACAAAGCTGCTCTTTAGTACATTGCAGCAAGATCATGGCGTTTTGTAGAAGGAAAAAAAAAAGCTGCATTACAGTCCGTTCAAAAATACACTCGCGACCTTCGTCTAGGTAAAACCATGATAAAATTTGCTCATGAACATATTCCAACGCAGTCATTAAATTATGGGTTGTGAGGTTACAGATCAACATGTTTAAAGTGTCAAACTGAGTGTAGAACTTACTAAGGGGTAAAGAATCATTTTTCAGGTATCATTTTATATTTGTAATGATAGCTGTTATGATAGAATTTGTATCAAAAAAAATTTCATCCACCAAAATACCCATTGCTTACATGCCACTGTTTGTCTTGTACTTGGAAGTGACACAGTGTTGAAGTGTTTGGCACCTCCACCTCACAGTTCAGAGCGCGGAGGGTTCCGACCTTCTTATGTGGAGTTTGCATGTTCTCCATTGACTGTGTGGGTTTTCTCCAGGTACTTCGATTTTATGCCACATCCCAAAAATATGCATGGTAGGCTGACTGATCACTCAACATTGTCCCTGGCGTGTGCATGGTTGTTAGCTTCCTTGTGCCCTGCAATTGAATGGCAACCAATGCGGAATGTACCCCGCCTGCTGGCGTTATTGGCTGGGATAGGCTCCAGCACCCCCCCCCCCCCCCCCAATTCCTGTGAAGATAAACTGCCCAGAAAATGAATGAAATGTTTGCATGCATCTTCATGGCTACATTTTCATATCAACACCCCCCCCTAGATTTGAAATGTTAGCATTGGGAATGAACTAATCTGGATTGTGTTAGAGAATGGACAAGTACTTACAAGACATTGAATATTCAACAATACCGATAACAAATACAGTGGTACCTCGACATGCGAGTGCCCCGACATACGAGCAATTTGAGATACGAGTAAAATTTCGGGCAAATATTTATCTTGAGATACGAGACAAATTTTGATATACGAGCATACAGCGGACGCAAGGGGCTGCTCATAAGAACATCATGGGCACTGTCTTTCTGGTCGCAACTCCCTCGTGTAATGTCTCTACGAGCACTGGGCGGAGCGTTGCATTTTTTTCAGTGTTTTTTCCCGTTAGTCAGTGCGATATATACTTCTCATTGGGAAGTGGTCGTGCGTTATCCTATTGTAAGGACATTTGTGTGCATCATTTTGGGAATATTTTGAAGGGAAGACAAAAGCAAACAACCCTCGATAGGTTGCATCTGAAAGTCAGGTTGGAGGCGGGGCAAATAGAGCCAACCCGGGAGAAGAAAGGTATCAAAATTTAAAACAAAATTAGAATTAAGTTTAGTGTAAGGTTAGATTAAATTTATTTTTGAGTGTGTCTACATCGTAATCCAAGTTCATTTAAATTTGTTTATGTTATGTCACGAGTGCGTTGCCATGCAAGTCTCCCCTCCTCTCTCCCCCCTCTCTCTCTGTCACCCTCTCTCCCATCTGCAAAATCCGTCTAATTTTAGTACTATTAAACACATTTTAATACTATTAAACCACTAGTTATTTGTTACGTTGTGAATAGATGGCGCATTAAAACAAATAAAAATGTTTTTCCAATCCAATATCCTGTTTTTGGTGTTTTTTTAGA
Source organism: Stigmatopora argus (assembly GCF_051989625.1). NCBI lineage: Eukaryota > Metazoa > Chordata > Actinopteri > Syngnathiformes > Syngnathidae > Stigmatopora > Stigmatopora argus. Next base: position 6,775,321 of record NC_135389.1, on the reverse strand, counting down.
GGGCTGGAACGAATTAATTCGTTTTTAGTTCATTTCTATGGAAAACGTTCATTTGAGTTACGAGTAAATCGACATACGAGCTCAGTGCCGGAACGAATTAAGCTCGTATCTCGAGGTACCACTGTACTCGTCATTATATGATAGAAATGTGATAAAAAATAATTTTATATCAATGAAATATTTCACAAAAACATAGATCACAAACTTTTAGTAAAGATGGCATATGTTTCACTACATTCTAAGAGTTCTGCAACACCATCACAAAGTCTATTAACATTATCTGCTGGGAGCACTTTCCTGTAATTTATTAATCCTGGTAAAGTGGGTTGCCATCTCAAGCAATTGTGTTCTTTCCAAGCTATGTGTAGCTTGCTCAAAATGAAAGTAAAAAGATTGGTTTTACATGAGAATTGCACAAAATTCATAATAGAATTAATCTACAAAAAAAGTCATTGTCTTTAAGAGGGAGCAATGTGAGGTCAAAGGTCAAAAGAGAACATTTAAAAACAACACACAACGACTCACTGAATTTGAATTGCTCCTCAAAGTCCTCTTGCTTTTTGTCTCTCTGCTCCTTGAGACGATCAAAGAGAGAACGCGAGTCATACTCCTCCTCGGGGACCTCTGAAGGGGGATAAAAAGCATGTTTGCAGTTATATGTATTGACAATTGATCTATTGGTTCTTCGTTCACAACTCGTGTGGGTGTTCTTACGCTTAGGGTCTTCGGGCTTCCGAACTTTTTCCCACTCCTCTTGTCTTTTTTTCCTCCTTTCATCTAGCTCCGCTTCCGAAACAAACTTCCTGGTGAGATCAACACCAGTGCCTCCTCCTGCCATTGCAGCTCAACTATAGAGGAAGATCACAGATCTTGGACATTGACCACATGGTGTACAACACAGACACATGCATCAATTATGTTACCTCACATATGTCCTGTAAATACTCAGAAATTTTCAGATTTATTTTTCCCCTTTGTTCCGTTATATTCACATTTTGTATTGACATGTACAGAGTTTCTTTTGTAATGCAAATTAATGAACTGAATGTATAAAAACACAGATAGTCCCTTCAAAACTTAATTGATAGAAATGAATTCATCTTTGTGCTTTAACTCCCAGTACTTAAATGTGCAAACTAATAAAGGAGTGAGGAGGAAAGTAGCAGTCTGTGTCTTTTATGGTGCATTATAACGTATTCTTAGCCTCTGAATGGACATAAATAAATTAAATGAAAACTCCAACAATAACAAATAACGCTGCAAAATGTTCACATTTTGCTGAATTTTGCCATTGGCTTGAAATGCACAGTTTGGACGACAGCTCCCCCGTGTGGACATCATCTTGAAATTACACGTGATAGATTGAATACAAGTGACTCAGTTCCATCTTCATAAACGACTAAGAAAAACACGCAGGAGGCACAACCTAAACTTAAATGGATAAAAATTGACTTTCCCTGAAATATTCGACTATGGATTGAGGCTTAATATTTCGGTAATACAGCATTAGCTGGCTACTATCGTAACATTCAATTTGCTAAAATGAAAGGAAACATTCGCCATTTACTGCGCACATGAGCAAACTACGTGCAATCAGGTACATGCAGTTGCAAGTTCATCAATGGTGTTTACGACTAGAAATTGTAATTACGCAATCTAGTTGCGTGCAGATCAATTTCAGTTAGCTTCTTTAGCATTCAGCAAGGTGTTGTCATATTACGCGTAAAACAAAGCGTGTCATCTAGATCCGTGTTGGTGCAACATAAACATGAGCCTCATTTCAAAACTGTCGCGGACAATATCCAACTATTAGATGATTTTACATTCAACAAACTTACCAAAAGGGCTGTGGGTAAGGAGTCAATGACGTCTGTGTGTAACTTTGAAATTGGCTCGGTGCAACATGTGACATTCGATCCGATCCGATCTATAGTTGTTTCAAACGAGGACAAACGTACAAATAAAACAAAACAAAATAAAATAATAATGCCTTTAACACTGTAAATTTAGGAGAAAATTAAACATGTTATTTTTTAAATCTCCTGGTTTTATTGGACCTCTCATCTAATTTTCCGAACCGCTTTATCCTCACTAGGGTCACGGGGGTTGCTGGAGCCTATTCCAGCTGACTTCGGGCCAACCATACACGCACACACTCATACCTATATGTCCTGGATTCAAATCCAGGTCATGTCCATCTGTGTGGAGATTGCATGTTCTCCCCGGGCCTGCGTGGATTTCCTCCGGGTACTCCGGTTTCCTCCCACATTCCAAAAAACATGCATGGTAAGCTGATTGGACACTCTAAATTGCCCCTAGGTATGGGTGTGAGTGTGCATGGCTGTCCGTGTCCTTGTGCCCTGCGATCGGCTGGCCACCAATTCATGGTGCCCTCCGCCTCTGGCCTGGAGTCAGCTGGGATAGGCTCCAGCACCCCCACGACCCTATTGCATACCTGTCAACCTCTGTACGAGTCGTACGGTGTTTGTAAGGTTTTTTGGGGGTTTGTAAGGGGAATCAATAATCATTTATAAGGGCAGTTATCGGCAGAGGTTGACAGGTATGCTATTGAGGATAAAAGCGGTATATACAACCCTGAGACACAAAAAATGTGTATCCTTTTGCATTCCCATGATATAAACGAAATTTTATTCCGATCAGCTACAAATGAGAGAAGACGAACTAAAATTAGTTATTGTCCTAAAATAGAAGAATGTTTTGAACCTGCCAGGCGGTCTAAAAAGTTCTTTCAAAGAGTCATAAAGTTATTTCTACATTATTTTATCCTGTCCACAGTCCTGGCTACCACAAACCTTATTTAATTCATAAAAGTCTAAAAATAAATGACAAAACATCCGACAATTAACTCAATTAAGCTCACATCTGGCTCTTTATTCGGATACAGTGACACATTTCTGACAAGCATTGTATAAAATCGGCTGGAACAGCCAATATTTATTTGGGGTTATTCAGTCACTCCCCCAGTTATAAGACGGTGTGCACAATTGTGCAACAACATTAGAGTATTTCAATTGTTATTTTCACACCCGTGTCTGAAAGTGGTTTATATTTTTTCTAATCATGGCTTTTTAAATTATCCTTTTATTTCAATGATGATACGTATTTCGAATTTCAATTAATCGCGCAGTTCTGCACCCTCCCCCTTTACTCGGGGAAGCAAAGTACACAATGGTGGGCAGGACCAACACTTGCACAACCTTTTAAAAGAAGTGGAGCTGTTTAAGTGTGTCCACTGTTATTCAACATGTTGGCCACAATCCTCCTACCACTTTGTGTTTTTTTAATTCTCTTTAATATCATGTGCCGAAGGCCGAAGAATTTTCCACCAGGACCCACTATCTTGCCAATCCTTGGAAACATCCTGAGCCTAAGCTTGGAGAATCCCTTGAAAGACTTTGAGCGGGTACGAAAAATAAAAATTGTTTATATTGCCATGAAAAATATGCATTTTGTAATGTATATATTTTAAATCGCATGATTTTAAATGGGGGTGGCCCGGTAGAGCGAGTGGTTAACGCGTCGGCCTCACAGCTCTGGGATCCTGGGTTCAGATCTAGGTTATGTCCAGCTGTGTGGAGTTTGCATGTTCTCCCCGGGCCTGCGTGGGTTTCCACCGGGTACTCTGGTTTCCTCGCACATTCCAAAAACATGCATGGTAGGCTGATTGGACCTTCTAAATTGCCCCTCAGTATGGGTGTGAGTGTTCATGGTTGTCCGTGTCCTTGTGCCCTGCGATTGGCTGGCCACTGATTCAGGGTATCCCCCGCCTCTGGCCCGGAGACAGCTGGGATTGGCTCCATCACCCCCCACGACCCTAATGAGGATAAAGCGGTTCAGAAAATTAGATGACTTTTTATATTTTTATATTATTTATGTTTTTACTGGGAAAATGCACTGTGGAGTAGCACCACCAATTTCGTTATATGCAGCTGTGTATAAGGACAATTTAGGCTTTTGATTTGATTGATTGATGAGATGAGATGAGATGATTTTTAATGAGGTCTTCACCCGATGGCGCAGTGGTTCTCCCGCCTGACTTAGAATGCGGTGTGATTGTGAATGTAAGTGATTGTCTGTTTAATTTTGCTCTGCAACTGGCTGGCAACCAATTCAGGGTGACCCCCGCCTCCTGCCCGTGGTTGGCTGGGATAGGCTACAGAACCCACCACGACCCTTGTGAGGATAAGCGGTACGGAAGATGAATGAATGATTTTAAATGATTCAAATCCAATCATTGTAACAAAACAAAAAATACTCTTCTTTATGTTTTTACTCTTTTTAATCTACCTTTTATCTACCTTTTCCAATTTGGTTGCATAACTACAGACAAGCGCTACACTTTAACCACATAATAGAACCCAAGGCTATCATTTGGCCTTGACCTTAGGAGCTCACTCATTAGTCATGAAAAAAGAAAAAAATAGGGATGAGGTGATAATAGACTTCATAAATCATCCACAAAATAGAAAATGGTTATAAATACACAACAAACAAAACCTCAGTGAATTAACTCATTTTTTTATTTCATGCTGCTTGATATGTTAGAGTTAGACTGTGTGGTCTCACTCTAGTAAAATGGTTAAAAAATAACAACAACAAAAACAAGCATGCATAACCCCCCGACCACCACCAACACACACACACACACACACACACACACACAAACTCACACACACACGGACTTTAATCAAATGTGCTTTGGCGTTGCTTTTCTTCTGTTTGTACAGGGGCCGTTGACATCTGTCCAAGAGATATGTAAACTGTTTCAAATAAAAGTCAGTGCTGGGACATAACTTTAGCTTTTAGTTATACAGTGGGGCAAATAGTAAGTATTTAATCAACCATCAATTGTGCAAGTTCTCCTACTTCAAAAGATTAGAGATGCCTGTAATTGTCAACATGGGTAAACCTCAACCATGAGAGACAGAATGTGGGGAAAAAAACTGAAAATCACATTGTTTGATTTTTAAAGAATTTATTTCCAAATTAGAGAGGAGAAAAAAGTATTTAGTCAGCTACAAACAAGCAAGATTTCTGGCTGTCAAAAAGGTTTACCTTCTTATAACGAGGTCTAACGAGGTCTCCACTCGTTACCTGTATTAATAGCTTCTGTTTTAACTCATTATCAGTATAAAAGACATCTGTCCACAACCTCACTCACACTCCAAACTCCACTATGGCCAAGACCAAAGAGCTGTCGAAGGACACCAGAGACAAAATTGTAGACCTGCACCAGGCTGGGAAGACTGAATCTGCAATAGGTAAAACGCTTGGTGTAAAGAAATCAACTGTGGGAGCAATTATTAGAAAATGGAAGACATACAAGACCACTGATAATCTCCCTCGATCTGGGGCTCGATGCAAGATCTCACCCCATGGCGTCAAAATGATAACAAGAACGGTGAGCAAAAATCCCAGAAACACACGGGGGAACCTAGTGAATAACCTACAGAGAGCTGGGACCACAGTAACAAAGGCTACTATTAGTAACACAATGCATCGCCAGGGACTCAAATCAAAATCTCCTTCCATCAGCAAGGACATTGAAGATGAGACGTGGCTGGGTCTTTCAGCATGAACAATGATCCCAATCACACAGCCAGGGCAATAAAGGAGTAGCTTCATAAGAAGCATTTCAAGGTTCTCCAGATCTCAACCCCATAGAAAATCTGTGGAGGGAGTTGAAAGTCAGTGTTGCCAAACGACAGCCCCAAAACATCACTGCTCTAGAGATCTAAAGGAGGAATGGGCCAAAATACCAGCAAGTGTGTGAAAAGCTTGTGAAGAGTTACAGAAAATGTTTGGCCTCCGTCATTGTCAATAATGGACAAATAACAAAGTATTGAGATGAACTTTTGGTATTGACCAAATACTTATTTTCCACTATGATTTGCAAATAAATTCTTTAAAAATCAAACTGTGATTTTCAGTTTTTTTTTCACATTCTGTCTCTCATGGTTGAGGTTTACCCATGTTGACAATTACAGGCCTCTCTAATCTTTTCAAGTAGGACAACTTGCACAATTGGTGGTTGACTAAATACTTATTTTCCCCACTATATATAGCAAAAAAGACGTTTTTGAATTTGGAGTTTAGACTTTTACTTTATATATATATATATCAATCAATTCCCGACAGCCGACGGGCGACCAGTCTTAGGTGTAGTCTGCCTTTCGTCCGAAGTCACCTGGGATTGGCTCCAGCAACCGCCGCAACCCTTACGGCGATGCGTGGTACGGAATATGAATGAATGAATGATTGAATTTTGAAGGCCATAATGTGTTAATGTAAAAGGCCTTCCTTTCCTAATTACCAAAATAAATTAATAAATACCAACTGTATGCTCTGCTGAATTGTGCAACCTCTTCATAATAGTGAGTTGTTTAGGTTTGTCTGCTCTTTTCTTCGTTTCCAACATCTTAACATCATTTTATATACTTTTCTTTCTTTGTATGGTAATAACATTTGATGTTCTGTTCTTGTTTTCCTAGTTAAGAAAGACATATGGAAATGTCTACAGTGTGTACCTTGGTCCAAGGCCCGCTGTTATCCTGAATGGGGTACAAGCTATGAAGGAGGCTTTAATTTCCAAGGGGACTGAATTTGCTGGAAGACCCCAAGACCTTTATGTCAATGACACTACAAACAGAAAAGGTTCAAATAAGTATTGTATGATACAAAAATAAGCATTAATTTTACAGGAGGTGTAGTTGTCAGGACTCCCTGGCTTTAATGCTCATTGGTTACAGATTGGTTTTTTATCAGTGAGAGTGAACCTGCTCGTAGCTTAATTTTAATATATTCAGCCATAAAATGCTCCCAATTGGATTGACTAATTGTGTGATGGGATGGTACATTAAGGGATTTTATTTGGGGAGTAAAACACAATTGTTTCAGAAAGTGTTGCAGTAGATGAATTCTTTACATATATACTAAACTATTTTTGGAGAATGTTTTATTAGGTAATTTTTCTTAATCAGGATTAATCACGCCTTTTGCAGGAGTCATCCTGGCTGACTATGGTTCTAGCTGGAAGGACCATCGCCGATTTGCTCTGATGACTTTGAGGAACTTTGGTCTTGGAAAGCAATCAATGGAGGAGAGGATACTGGGAGAAACAGAGTTTATCATCAATACACTGGAAAACAGCATTGGTACATGAGCCCTAAATGTTCACTAATCGTCTGATTTTATAGATCATGGATTTTGTTTGAAAATAAAAAATGCTGTCAAATGGGTTGCTTATTAAATTCGCTTTAAAAATCTTTTGCAGGCAGCACTTTGAGTCCCCAACTTATGTTCCATAATGCATCCTCTAACATCATCTGCCAGGTTCTGTTTGGTAAACGCTTCGATTACGATGATGAGTTTATCAAAGTGATTGTTCGGTGTTTTACTGAGAATGCCAAGTTGGCCAATGGACCCTGGGCAATGGTGAGTCTGAAATATGATTGCAATAACACTCAGTAAACGTGTGTGCATTTCCTTTGAATTTCAAACAAGTTATCATGAAAAAATGTTCTGACCTTGGTGACCTTTGAACTCATTACCACAAAATGTAATCAATCACATCTTCCTTTTAATATTACAAACAAATCCAGGAAGTTTGATAATAATTTGGTTTTTCATTCTTGAGTTTTCTTGAACACAAAAATATCAGGTAACAAACAAGCATGAAGTCTGTGGAATCAAAAACATAACCTTTGCGTTTACAGGTTTCATCTATAGGGGCAGAGCTCAAGGGGGCTCACATACAAAATATTCAAGTTAATAAGAAAATATAAGCCTCAAGAAGAAATATTTTGTTCGAAAATATGAAAAAATTCCAAGTTCTGAAACATCAACCAAATTTAAACTTGAATCGAATACACTTTCTCCATTTTATTTATTTTGGTAGAGTTGCTTCCCCATTGGCTCCCAACACCTCACTGACCTCCCATTGGCTATAAAGGATCGGCGTCTCAATGATGCCAGAACCAAAGTTAGCGCGCAGCCGTTAGAACCATTTGGGTGACAGGGGCGGTGTCGGCGGAAGCAACACCTGTTCCAGTCAGGGCAGTGGCCACCAGCGTTGTATGAACGCAACTGTCTGCCCAAAAGCCCCTTTTCAGGGCATTTTTCTTTACGCAAGACAACAGCTGATCAGCTCTGGCTGGTGGTGGTTTCGTGATTCGTGTGGCTTTAACTGTCGTTTGTCAAGGAGTTGTTTCTTGAGTTTTTTTGAGTGTGCATAACATAGATTTAAGTTGTAAAATTGTATGTTAATGTGTATGAGCTTAACTGCCACTCACGATCCCATTCGATTGGAAAATGTCTTTCCATTTCTTATTCATTTTAATGGCTTAATAAATGTTCTTATCTTTTCTCTCTTTTTTGCATACATAGATATGCATACATATTTCATGCAAAATTTGTGTACTTTTATGACTTATTTAATGTAAATCATGTCTATACTACAAAACCAAAACCGAAGTCAGCTGGGATAGGCCCCAGCACACCCCGCGACCCTGGTGAGGATAAAGCGTTTCAGAAAATGAATGAATGAATGAGAAAGAGCAAGTGAGAGAGGTTTTTGTTGTTGTTGTTTTTTTTACAAGAAATCTATTATAGAAGGCTGACATAATAAAATATTATTTTATGTATCTTTTACAGCTGTATGACTCCTTACCTATGATAAGGAGTCTTCCTTTGCCCTTCATGAAGGCTTTTGAGAATGTCAAGGTATGATGCATGGATTCATGGAACAGGGGTTGGCAAACCAGTCCTCAGGGCCACTGTGGTTACAGGTTTTTGTTCCAACCGATACAGCACAGACAGTTTAACTAATCAGGTTTATGCAAAAAAAAAGAAGCATCTGACTGCAATCCACTGATTGCACTTGTTGGACACTAAGATTGGTGGAAAGGTGTCTTCTTGATCGGTTGGAACAAAAACCCATACCGACGGCGACCCTTTTTGGAATAGTTTGTCCACCTTTGTTGGAATGTTGTTAGGTTAGATTAGGTTAAAACTTTATTTCATCCGTATTCGGGAAATTTCTTGGTTGCAGTAGCAAGACCGACACAAGCATTGTAGACCTAGGTAAAAAAAACTGGAGCCACACACAGAGGATGAGTATAAGGCGTCCCGATCCCACTGTAGGTGGAAAGAATAACGTGTAGTAAAATTCTGGAACTGTTTTTGTTTTCGCTTATGTTGATCTTTGATTTTTTTTTGAAAAACAGTTGCTTTTTACACGATTTCAGACATGTCAAAAACATGCAAACCAGTTGTTGGCCGAGCACAAGAGGACCAGAATTCCCAAAGAACCCAGAGACTTTCTTGACTGCTACCTGGATGAACTAGACAAGGTGTTAATGAGCATAGTGAATTCTTTTTAAAATGTGTTCTTTCATCCAGTGTGGATTTTGCTTTGTCAATCTTTTTTTTTTCAATGGCTGTTTTTTTAGAGACGTGATGATGAAGATTGCTCATTTTCAGAGAAACAGCTAACAATGTATGCTCTTGATATTCACTTTGCTGGGACTGACACCACCTCAAATACCCTCCTTACTGCTTTTCTTTATCTTATGACTCATCCGGATGTACAAGGTATGTTAGTTCTAAATTACAAGTGATTTCTCCAGTACCCTTCTTCCAAAGAATTACACGTAGTTGTGAACATTATTGTTGACGTAAAAAAATTGTCGCAGGCCCAGCCAAACTAGATAAAATATGCGACTTACAGTCTTTAAATACAATAATTTCAAGATTGCAAACCTTTCACTCAACCCAAACTTCTATTTCTGCTATCTCTTTAGAGCGTTGCCAAGAGGAGATTGATGAGGTTTTGAAAGGGAAGGCTAAAGTGTTCTTTGATGACAGAAAAAATATGCCATATATGCAGGCAAGGTATTTCATATGGATAAGTGATTAAGACTGATTTATCATTTCTAAATAAATGTTATGATTGTGACATGTCTGACGCCTAGCCAACAAAAATAATAAATAATTTCTAATTGGAAAAGCAGAGACAAGGTTTGAGATACATCATTTAAAAAGCTTTACTTCTTGTTATATAAAACAACATTTCTTGTTTTTTAATTATTTATTTTTTCTTTTCTCTTTCGTTTCATTATTACATTCTTCTCTACAGGCTGTAATCCATGAAATTCAGAGAGTAGCGAACACTGTGCCCCTTAGTGTTTTTCACTCTACAACAAAGAACACAGAAGTGATGGGATATTCTATTCCTAAGGTAAGAAACAGGACAGCAACCTTTTAATGCAAACTTTCACGTTACGTAACCTGTTCACAAAAGGGAAAATTATCTTGAAGTTCTATTTTTTGTTTGGCCATGTTAGCAGGCCACTATTATGTGACACATGATATATGCACCCAATCTATTCTCTGTACTGCTTGAACTGGTCGCCAGCCAACTGCAGGACACAAATAGACAAGCTTGAACACTGACTTACCACCCTACAAGATTGAAAAGTACTACAAAAACAAAAAATGTTTTATAATTTGTGGACCATTGACCATATAATGGTGCTGTTTGTACACTCATATGCAAACTTCACGGTCATGAATATGTGTTAGACTGAAGTTATTTGGATAACTGATAGGTTTTTACGCTTAAAAAAAGGTAAAAAGGAACTTCCCTGTTTACAAAAAATACATTTCTATATCTTTACCTATTTTTTTTAATTGAGAAAAATGTCAATTGCATCGAGAGACAGGATGATCAAACCCAGAATTTTTAAATAGAGGATGGATGGACAGACAGTGGATGCTATGGTTCTTCCGCCTGACTTTGGTGCGGGCAGTCTGGGTTCGATTCCCACTTGGTGGGAGTGTGATTGTGAGAGTGAGTGGTCGTCTGTCTCTCTGTTTGCCCCATGACTGACTGGCGACCGTAGTCTGCCTTTCGCACGAAGACAGCTGGGTTAAGCTGCAGCAAACCCCCGCAACCCTTTCGAGGATGGGCGGTATGGAAGATGAATGAATGGACAGACAATTTGTGTGTGTGTAGATAAATACATCCACTAACAAGGAAAATTACAGTACAAATATTTACGCCTTAATGGCTTGCCAAAAGTAAGCATAGGAAAGGAATAAATTTACCATTACGTGATGTGTTTTTTACATGACTGATTTAATTCTGGTTCCTCAGGGTACAATGATCATCCCCAACCTGACCTCGGTACTGCATGAGGAAGGCCAGTGGAAATATCCTCACAAATTTAATCCTGAAAATTTCCTCAATGATCAGGGCGAGTTTGTCAAGCCAGAGGCCTTTATGCCTTTTTCTGCAGGTATGGAGGCACATATACAGGAGTATTGTACATGTTCATCAAACCTGCTCACATTCAATATTTTCTGTACAGGCCCCCGCATGTGTCTTGGTGAGGGTTTGGCCCGAATGGAACTCTTCCTCATCACGGTGACTCTGCTAAGAAAGTTCAAGTTCACCTGGCCTGAGGATGCAGGAGAGCCAGACTTCACCCCAGTCTATGGGGTAACTCTCACTCCCAAACCTTATCGCATGAAGATCCAACTCAGAGCAATGCAGTGAAGCCAAGCCCAGGTGAACTCCTCCCTGCATCGCCTAGGGGCAATTCGAAACTAATATACCGTATTTTCACGACTATAAGGCGCACATAAAAGTCTTAAATTTTCTCCAAAATAGACAGGGTGCCTTATAATCCATATATGGACCAATACTAAAATTGTTATCATGATAAAATAAATAAATCAGTCGATAGGGTACACCATCCTCTATAGCTCTCACAACTACGGCAAGCAGCCCCCGACTCTACTATTTTCCCGTAGAAAAAGTACTGCGCAGTGACTGCTGGGATATATAGTTCTTTTGTCAATACACCCAATGGATTGTGGCCTGGCGATCGGCATCAACACAGCTTTACGAAGCATGGAAGACAGCGTTGGAATAGTTACGCTAGCTACTAGCTAGCTACTATTTGCAAATGGATTGTGGCCGCGTGGACGAACGTATAAAACTCAGCGTTTTTGATGACTCTTTGGACCATTGTTCAATTCGGACACAGAAAATTAGGACTTTAATGGATTTGTGGGTGATGATGACGTGAGTACATTGTAAAATGGCTAAATAAAGTACAACCGAACTCAGTTTTGCTTCCGTTGCCTTTTTAAAAACGTGTTTTTAGCGTGTGGGTGTAGCGTGTATGTTTAAGCTGGTGTATGTTTTGCCATGCCTGGCTGCGTCTATAAAAACAGTGCGTCCTTTGTGTCTGTAAAATACAGAAATAGCACTCGTTACTGACACTGCGGCTAAAAATACGATGCACGATATAGTCGTGAAAATACAGTATGTTTTTGAGAGACCTAAAACTCAAGGTATCCTTAGCAAAAATGATTTGCACTTTAGGCTGCAAGTCCCAGACCTTTTTTGGGGGTGTTATATCTATATAAATCTCTCCCTTTTTATTTGACCTGTTATGATTATTGTGTTTGATGATATAAATGTATAGTTTTTGCAAGTAACCATATTGCATGTCTCATTCATGGTCCAATATTTTAACATGCTTGTAAAAACATCTTTGATGAATAAATTTTTCTTCTCATTAGCACAAAGTTCGCAGCGTGTATTATAATTTTGGCAATGAGAAAACCTGAGAACGCACTCCACAACATTCATGCAAAAAAAATCTACGATGTAAATTCCTTCACAATATGTATATATTTTTGCATTTCAGCAGACGCGTGTTCCCGGCCCACCATGTAGTTTTCCATGTGGTCTCAGTAAACTTGTCTAGACTTCTGTGTATAGCGACTTGAGAATCTGCTCTTTGAACATTTCTGCTTTGCTTGAAAGTTCCATACGATATTTTTCTATGTCTTCCTGATTTCTGATTGAGTATCCTTAACAAACAAAGGTTTCAGCAGCAGAATGTTAAGTGTTCTTTTGACTGTACTTGATCCTAGTGTGGTTTATTCCACTACATTTTAATGCCATTAATGCATTACTGCATTTCACCTTTCATTCATTCTCCGTACTGCACATCCTCGTAAGGGTTGAGGGGGTTGCCGGAGCCATTCCCAGCTGACTTTGGGCGAAAGGCAAACTACACCCCTGACTGGTCGCCTGTCAGCCGTAGGACACAGCGGGACAGACGGCTATTCGCGCTGACAATCATACCGCCACCAGCGGGAATCGAGCTCACGTCTGCCTGTACCAAAGCCACAAAGTCAGGCCAGTGAAGCAATACACCACTAGGCGGCTCCAATGGACATTTATTTCAAATTTTACAATGATATACTTTTAATTTAAGAAAATACTCATTCATCCATTCATTTTCTGCGCTACTCATTATTATGAGGAGGATCACAGTATATCAGTTAACTAAACTCTGAATTGGTTGCCAGCCAATCACAGAGCACAATGAGATAAACAACCATTCACAGTCACACACATCACTAATGGCAATTTTGGCACATTCAATCGGCCAACCATGCTTTTGGACTTTTGGGGAAATCCCACAAAGGCACGTGTAGAATATACAATAACATACAGGAAGGCTTGAAATAATAAAAGATGATTACAGGTCAATTAGACTATTTATTTATGTATTAATGTCTATTTATTTAATTATTTATTTATCTATATATTTATCTATATATTTATCCATATATTTATCTCATTCATTCATTCATTCATTTTGAGGTCCATTAAAATTAAAAAAACTATCAATAAGTGAAATAGAATAGCACTTCTCATAGTCAATCAATCACACACAACTACCAAAACCTTTTAATAATTTTGATACCAGGTATTCATTCATTTTCAAAACCACTTATCCTCACAAGTGTTGCAGGGGGTGCTGGAGCCTATCCCAGCTGACTTCGAGCACCAAGCGAAAGACACCTTGAATTGCCAATTGCAGATAACAGGCATTGTTCCACAAAAAAAAGTGAAATGCATTTATTCAATAAGACTGAAGCATGTTTTGACATCTCACTAGTAATAACTTTTATAGAGTTCTACAGACTTTACATAATAAAGTGAATGGAAATTGATGGATTATCTAATCTTTTATACATAGTATAGGTAAACTGATTGTTTTAGTTTCTAAAGTATATTGTTAGCAGGGTCAGGGGACATGAAAGCGTGTGTGTTTGTGAGGTGAGGTGGGGGAATGGAGGCTGGGGGGCGTTCATACTTTCATGGCCACGTGTGTGCGTATGTGTGTCAGGGATGTTGGGTGCTGACAAGGACCTTCTGTCATGACAATCAGTTGAATGATAATGGGGCAGAGAGAACAGCGAGGGGGCAGAAAAATATGGAAATAACTGAAAACTCCTACTGAGAGCTTTTGAGGATATTCAAAAAAACAGTCAAAACAAGGTAAATACAAAGCTGGATATGACAATTTGAGCTTGTGCTTGAAAGGCATGGAGTTAAATAGACTGAAGCAAATTTGGGAATATCAGTAACGGATATACACCGGTGGATTTCTCCAACATGGACTAATGTCAGGAATTGGCACACATACATACTGTATTTAGGCATTCCTCATCCTTGAGCTCAAAGATCTGGTTTCTTGTTGTAACCAGTTGTGGCAGTGGACTTTGTCACCATGCAGGAGTCTCCAGGTGCCATGGGTGTAGATGGGAGTTACACCAGCAATGTTCCAGCTTTTCTCACCAAACTCTGGACTCTTGTGGAGGACCCAGACACCAACCACCTAATCTGTTGGAGTGCTGTGAGTAACCAAAAATATATTCTGGATATTTGTAAACAAAATGTAATGTGCTGTATTTTTTAGATCTATACACTAAATATAATCTTAATTTTCATGTGACAACTAGGGGCCTCACAAATGAACAGTTGCTAAACACCAGAGGAAAAAATAAAAAACAGTCTGTCCAAGACATCACTGTATTTTTTTTTTAACTACGGGGCATATTGTTTGCCTTCTTATCATCAAAACAATAATAGAACAAATTCATCTTAGTCCAAGCTCTAAGAGCTACCTAAAAACAACAAATGTATTAATTACACAATTTAGGATTGATTCACATCTGTCAATGCATTCGTGCATTCCAAAATAATTATTTATTTCGTATTTTGGGGATTTCGAACATGTAATGTATCTTCAAGACAGAAATCACAAAATGCCTATAATGCATTGATATCATACAATGGACTATTTTACATAAACTGTAATAAATAAATGATGACAAGAGACATTATTGTATTGGTCTCTCTCAGACTGGGACCAGTTTCCATGTGTTTGACCAGGGTCGCTTTGCCAAAGAAGTTCTACCGAAGTACTTCAAACACAATAATATGGCAAGCTTTGTCCGGCAGCTCAACATGTGTGAGTCATCGTAGCTTTTGTCATCATTTTCTCTCATCTTTTCTCCCTAATGCATCCATATTCTACTTTGGCTGTGTCCAGATGGCTTTCGTAAAGTCGTAAATATTGAGCAAAGTGGCCTGGTCAAGCCCGAAAGAGACGACACAGAGTTCCAACATTTGTACTTCCTCCAGGGGCATGAACACATGCTGGAACACATCAAAAGGAAGGTATTTTATTGACGTTTATGGGCCACAGAAAAAAAAATAGAAATAGTCGCCCAAGGAAAACTCTGTGTCACAGTATGACCATGTGCGCAGGTATCAATAGTGAAGAGCGAAGAGACCAAAGTTCGTCAGGAGGACCTCAGTAAACTATTGTATGAGGTTCAATTACTAAGAACACAACAGGACAACATGGAGTGTCAGATGCAAGACATGAAGCAGTAAGTAGACACCCTATGCCAGGGGTGTCAGACTCGGGTTGGTTCGCGGGCCGCTTTAACGTCAACTTGATTTCACGTGGGCCGGACCATTTTAGATATAATATTTAGATTCTTTTTTAATAAATGGATTAAAAGAACTGGATTAAAATCCCTGAATATTCAGTTTTTATAGATCTAAAACAATGTTTATTTTAGCTTTTTTTTATATATTTTTAGATTTTACAAAATGATTTTTGAACTAAAAACACAGAAAAAATGATTAAAAAATTACAATTATTGATTTAAAAGGGGGAAAATCAGGAAATGTATTATACATCTACACTCTTCATTTTAATTTGATCCTAAAACGGAAAGTCGGCACTCATGATTTACTTTCCCGGGCCATACAAAATGATGCGGCGGGCCAGATTTGGCCCCCGGGCCGCCACTTTGACACATGTGCCCTATGCGTTCCTTTCATCATCATGGAGCACCTCTGGTTGACGAATCCAGAAAATATAATATATTCATGAAGCATTAAAAGTTAAATCATTATTGTGCTTAATATTGTCAGACTGGCGACCATTTCAAACAAGATTGAAATAAAAAATGAATAATACTTTACTCTATACAAAACAAAAAAATAGCAAATGTATGCACCTGTGAATATAATAGAACACGTAAACCAGTAGTACATTTCTCTCTCTGGAGGCTATTGTTCAGTTGCTACTGTGTCCTTTGTGTGCAGCTACTTCATTGTACTCGGCATTGTTTGTTAATGAGAGCAGAGAATGTTCACCTGCTCACCTGACTGTCATGCACACGCATGCGCATACAGTACACGGTTGCAGAGCATATTCTTGTTAATACATCAAAAGGTGTTTGGAACAACAATGGCTAGAATTTATCCATAGATTTAAACTATTTATAGTAATATTAAGTTTGGCCTACACGCAAAACAACACAACATAATTGAACATGTCCAAATGACCTCAAAGACCTTATTTCTAGAGTTGCAGACTCACATTTTTCTGCCTAATCACAATTTCTTTAAAAGTCTGATCAATGAATTCTGATATTTGCTAATTCCATATTAATTCGAAAACAACAAAATACACCTTTAATATTCACACTAGCTTGTTTTTTGTAAAACACTAATCATTTCCTGTGAAATAGGATACATTTTTAACTGTACATGTAATACTGTTCATGACAACTTTTTTAAGCCCCTAAATTACTATAACTTCCTTTATTCTAGCATAGTTTACCTTCTAAAAACAAAAACTAGTGCAACAGATTAAACTGCAAACATGCTTTAAACCAAGGGTGTCAGACTCGGGTTGGTTCGCGGGCCGCTTTAACGTCAACTTTATTTCACGTGGGCCGGACCATTATAGATATAATATTTAGATTTTTTTATATAAATGGATAAAAAGAACTGGATTAAAAGCCTTTAATATTCAGTTTTTTATAGATCTAAAACAATGTTTATTTTAGCTTTTTTTAAATATATTTTTCGATTTTACTAAATGATTTTTGAACTAAAAACACAGAAAAAATGATTAATAAATTACAATTATTGATTTAAAAGGGGGAAAATCAGGAAATTTATTATACATCTATACCCTTCATTTTAATTTGATCCTAAAACAGAAAGTCGGCACTCATGATTTAGTTTCCCGGGCCACACAAAATGATGCGGCGGGCCAGATTTGGCCCCCGGGCCGCAACTTTGACACATGTGCTTTAAACTCTTCACCAAAATATAAAGTGCAATAATTTGCTTCACCAAAAGAAAATTGCACAGTGTAAATTGCTAAAATATTCTTTTTCTGGAAAAACTACAAAATGATACCAGAATATATAATCTTACATTGGAATGCTTTTCAGTGCTACAATGATTTGAATCTCCTACATTTGGTTGCTATAATACTTGTGCAATTGTTACCTGTGTATGAAAGTTTGTACTATATATGTACTGTATGTCATTCATGCAACACCTAATTACATCCAAAAGCTTAGTCCAAAATTTCTCTACAAGAACATTCTTATACAGAAAAACACAATGCAATATTTTTAAATTATATAGTAGTGGTTAATATTAAAGAAAGTGCTGTAAAAAAAGTGCACCACTAACAATAACACTGCCTTGTTTAAGTGCAGATTCTTTTAGAAAAACATATCACACATTGTGATAGAAAACTCAATAAAAGAATACTATATTTAGATCAAACTACAATAAATCATTAATTCATTTCTTTTCCATGACACTCATCCTCACGAAGGTCACAGAGGTGCCAGAACCTCTCCCAGCTAAATACAGGCAGTTAGTAGGGTACACCCTGAATTTCTTGCCAGTCAATCGCAGTACAGCAAATTAGATTTTTAAAATATACATAAACTCTACTAGTATTATACTATAGAAATGTTACAAGCACAACTGTATTGATCTGTCCAGAGGTGCATATATATGTATATTTGCTTTGTAAACAACCACAGAGCTGCCAATATATTTTTAAGGATCGGTCGATCATTGATCTATCAAATTTGTGAAACTGGTCATGTTTAGTTATTCCATAATACTGTTTTAGATGCAGCTAAAACAAGTACTTTGCATTACTTTAAGACGGTTTGGTATTTGACACCCACCCAATAAATAATATTTTTAAAATTACATAAATTTGGAACGTACCGAAAATTACTGTACAGCAAATTTGGCATTAAGATAAAGCGTTTTGGAGATATATTGAATATCGGCTGAGTTATTAGCACATCCTCATAACCCTTCAGAAGTCATGGATCCAGCCTTCTGAGTTGGGTTTGCATGTTCTCTCTGTGGACACAATTTTTATGATATTATGAAGCTTGTAATGTTGTGACACTCATAGAATAGCTCTACGTTATATATACATATATCGTGATCATGTCTTTTTCATGGACTATTTGCAGGCAGAATGAAGTTCTATGGAGAGAGGTGGTCTCACTGAGACAGAACCACTCACAGCAACAGAAGGTCATGAACAAGGTCAGTCTATAAGCAGAATAAGACAATTGATTGACTTGATGTTGATTATTGAAAGGAGTAAGAGTTTTATTTGGATTGACTATTTCATGAGAATATTAGCCATCAAGTAGACAAGTACTTTTGTAAAAACAGCTCATTTAAGTGTATTTTACTTTGTCTTGTCTTTTTCTATGGCTGTAATTTTGCTTCAAGATGTCTGGACAAAAACAAATTCTCATAAAATCAATTATTTTGGAGATCTGTAATGTTTTTCTATTTTTTTGTTGTCACCGTTCAGATGTTTACTTTGTTAAACATAAACCTAAATATGATCAGGTAAATGTTATATACTACTTGTCACTAACAATAATGCAGTGAATCTTTTGGTCCAATATTATCACAACCTATAGTTATTTCCTTCTCATTTCAGTCAATAAATAGAAATGCAATTTCGCCAAGGTTTCTTTCCCTCTATCTTACATTCATTCATCTACTGAATCGCTTCATCCTCACGTGGGTCAGGGGTGTGCAGTAGCTTTTTCATTCATTCATTCATCTTCCATCCCACACATCCACGAAAGGTTTGCGGGAGTTGCTGGAGACTAACCCAGCTGACTTCAGGGCAAAAGGCAGACTACACCCTAGACTGGTCGCCAGTCAGTCGTAGGACACACAGAGGGACAAACGACCATACACACTCACAATCATACGGCCAACAGTGGGAATTGAGCCCACGCCCGCGCACATCGAAGTCAGGCGAGGGAACCTCTACACCACGAGGTGGCTTGGAGTAGGGTACACGGTCGACTGGTCGACGGTCTTTTGGTCGCCGATCTTTTGGTCGCCGGTCTTTTGGTCGCC
Organism: Stigmatopora argus; assembly: GCF_051989625.1. Taxonomy (NCBI): domain Eukaryota; kingdom Metazoa; phylum Chordata; class Actinopteri; order Syngnathiformes; family Syngnathidae; genus Stigmatopora; species Stigmatopora argus. The sequence continues at coordinate 6,755,688 of NC_135389.1, read as the reverse complement.
CGGAAGGTTTTTGATAATTACCATTTAAATCGTTGCTCAAATTCCCTAAATACAAACTGCGAATTACTATTTAGTCATACTTAATGCCCTAGTAATTATTAGGCTAAAGAAAAGCTCAAAATTTCCCGGACTTTTATTGTTTTTTGTTGGAGAACTTGTTAAGACCCTGACTAACGTACCTTCCTAAGGGGACAACTCATATACATACAAACTCTTATACACTTACACGTCGGCTCAGTGAAACTGCTCATGGCCATTGTTGGCTTTTATTGATGCATAGACCGTGTTGTTTTACCTTGTTTTGTCGCCGGTCTTTTGGTCGTCGGTCTTTTGGTCGCCGGTCTTTTGGTCGCCCGTTGTCGCGGTCCGGGCGACCAAAAGAACGCGACCAAAAGACCAGCGACCAAAAGACGGCGACCAAAAGACCGGCGACCAATCGACCGCACACGATGCAGTAGCCTATAGCACCAAATAACAAGCAGAAGGCGGGGTACACCTTCAACCTGTTGCCAGCTAATCAAAGTTCCCTCCACTCTTTAGCTTTATTGCATTTCATCATTTTGGTCTTTTCTCATTTACCTCTGTTTAATGTTCCAACTCATATTAACTCTCATGACGTTCAAGACCTGACTCGTTTTGTTAGGAAAAATGCGTCCCACAACCTGATCACCATAGAAAAGTTAATGTCTAAGTGTAGTTGTTACTTAACCTCTTCAGTAAATATACTGTATGAAACTTTAATATCCATGGAGTGTGTGGACAGTGTGTGTACTCTATATGAGAACGCCTCTGAGCAATAGAGGCTAAAAGCTTAGAGAGGCTTGCTGATTCATGCTGTACTTTTTTTTTCTCTTTGCCAGCTAATTCAGTTTCTGTTCAGCCAGATGCAGTCCAAAACACCCGGCACTGTAAGCTTGAAGAGAAAGCTGTGAGTATGGACACACACACACACACACACTCTCACACACACACACACACACACACACTCACACACACACACACACACACACACACACACTCACACACACACACACACACACTCACACACACACACACACACACATTCGCGGGGTACCAATCAACAAAAGTTAGACAAATGAGGCCGTGTTGGGGCAGTGGGAAGGGCTGGCTCAGCTGACAAACTGAACCATCAAACTGTGTCAATGGCCACGAGTGCTGAATCAGTCCGGCACCCACACACAGAGATGGGAGGCAGAACAGAGTGCATGACCTTGCTATAGCCAATGTATGTAAAATGCTGGTTCAGCCTTGCCACAGCAGTGGGAAAGGCACGTTCTCACACAAAGGTGCCAAGAGAACAAGCATTTCAGGGTCAGCATGCTACCTGGCAAAGTTGCAATGATACATTGCCACGGTTTGAGTTGATTTGGGAGGTCTTTGTTATATTAGAGGAGTACATACATTATTATTGTCAAATTTTCTAGTTATTTCTGTAATAGTAAGGGCGTATATCTGTTGGTTTTAATTTAAATAAATAGTAACCAAAAGGAAATAATTGAATTTTTCACCTGTGTTTCCTAAATTAAAGACAGAGTTTATGGACTTTATTGATAATATAACTTTAGTCACATCTACTGTCTTCTAATAAAGCTTTAGGTGTCTTCCTAGTTAGATATTTGCAACATACTGAAAAATCTGTGAATGAGATGTTCCATCCAGCCGTCCATTCTAGTAAGGGTCCCGGGGGACTTTGGGCGAAAGCCAGACTACACCCTAGACTGCTCGGAATGAGATGTTTAATATACTTAATTAAAAACTCATTATCTCTTCAGGCCACTGATGTTGGATGATGGATCTATTAGCCCCCCAGCCTCCAAGTTCATTCATAATAACCCCATGGAGCCAATCCATGAGCCCTTCTACATCCAATCGGTGAGAGAATATGTACTTCTTCTTTTTTTTACATATTTCCCATGTTTTAGATGGGTTTTTTTTCCCCAAAAAGTAACTGTGCTGGTATGAACACTAAATGGCATAGAAAGATTCTGTGCCACTGAGACAAAGATAAACTGTGTATATACATCAAAATCATATATCAGTTCATTGTATTTATTATACGATATCCCCATCAAAGAGCAGCAACCACCCCTTGTTCTATGGCAAATATTTGTGTACATAAACCCAGAAAAATGGCTCAAATTCCTCATGCTGCAGTTGTTACTATATTTAATGTCAACACTAGATGGCAGCACTGCCTTGTGAGAGAAACATTCATGCGTTCACCATCACCATCTCTGATCCCTTTTCAAAGTTTCTTAACTGAAGGTGTTGTTTATGTCTGTCAACTGACAGCTTGATAAAGCCTTTGACATGGTTTTGTGATTGGGGATTTTGTACTACGAACAAACTTGACTGCTCTTCTTTGTCAGCCATCTAGTGATACTGCTTCATGTTCTACTACTGGACTAACAAGTGGACCAATCATATCAGATGTAACAGACATGTCCCAAGCCAACATGTCTCTACAGATGCAGTCAGATGAGACCAGGTGAATTAGTTAAATGAAGAATAAAGCAAATGTAGAATTGCCATAGTAAATTGGTCAACATTAACTTCTGTCACATTACAGCACCCTCGCCCCACTCTTGTCTTTAGTCAACACCACTTTTTTTTCAGAATTAGATAAACATTGTGCATCTAAAGCTCTTATTTGACCGCATTAATGTTCTTATTCTATTATTTGAATTTTGAAAATCATCCCACTGGGGCGTTGGGTGTCAGAAGCGATCACGAAATTGGGCCGAGTAATCAAGATGGATGTGCCCATTTCACAGCATAAATCACACTCATAATCTTATTTTTCGAAGCAAATGATTACATGGCCATAAAATGACCAAAAGCTAGTTAAAATGCTTTTTGGGCCATTTGGGCCACAATTACGTTTGTCTAGATTTGAACTACAAATGTAAAGAGGGCTTCTTGGCTTTAATCTTTTTAGTAGTTCCGAGGGTACTTTACAATCAACAGATTTGCCTTTGGAGCACTAACTCCATATCATATCAAATTTACACAAAGACGGACAGAAACGTGATAGATGTAAGGGAGTCTGCAGGAGAATTTGTTTGTGTTTGTTTATTCGGTGTCAGTTCACTACTCAAATCATATGTGGCAATATTGTAGAAATACATTAAAAATGTTCATAGACTAGATTAATGAAAGTTTGCATGATTTATTTTTAACCCATAGAGAAAAGTGTCTGATGCTGATCAAAGAAGAGCCTGTGAGCCCAGGAGTTAGAGGAGTGAAAGGAAGCAGTGTTGGTGGAGTAGACACACTAGCATTGACCTCCTCCTGTGAGGTCTGCCCCTCAGAACCTCCCGTCCTTCCTGTTGCAATGGTGCAGTCTGTTTTGGAGGGGAGAGTTCCAACTTCATCTATGACAGACAGGAAGACTAAGAGAGCTGCTATAGAAAGGTAGCGCTTAGATGCAGTATACATGATTATGTGCACACAACGCGTCACTGAGGGCATTTGTGTTTTTGTAGAGTGGATTGTGCTACTGATGCAGTGGAAAATATGGATATGAGCCTCGAGGAGTTGCAGCAGCTCATACTGAGGAGTCATCCCCAAAGTAATATGGATCCAGGGACCAGTACTGGTATTGATGTAAGCTTACAAGCACAAATTGCATGCATACACGATATAGTACAGGGTGCTCAATCCTCATGCAATCTCTCACACATCTCAGGCCACTTTCACACCCTACGCCATGAAAAAAATAAAAATAAAATACTAAAATAAAAAAAAACAAAAATGAAAGAATAGATATATTTTTTAAATGTTTTTAATGTATATATATAAATATTTATATATATATATATATATATATATATATATATATATATATATATATATATATATATATATATATATATATATATATATATATATATATATATATATATAAAATCTCATTTTCTGAACCGCTTTATCTTCTCGGGGGTGCTGTAGCTAATCCCAGCTGTATTCTATAAAAAATTTACATACACCTCTGGAAAACTCCCTGAGCGAACTCTGACAGTGAGAGCACCACTGCTATCCACTGAGTCAATCAATGTGCAATGACACTTTATTCTAGACCAGCAAAAAGTTTCATTCTTACACCACAAGAGGAAGGGAATTTGGAAAGGTTGCAAATAATTTTTCAATGCACTGTATGTACACTGCATTTTCTTAAAAGGCAGAGGTTTCTTGAACTCTTATGGCTATTTGTAATTGAAATAATACAAATAAATAAAATAAAATGCTGAAATCTTTAAAGTCAACAAATAAAATGTTTACATCTTAAGACATAATCAAATGGAGAATGAGAACATGAGCACCCAGCTTGTCACAAGACCAAACTGTCCACCTCAGCTACATACAACAGGCAGTATTTCTCCTGTCACTCCCTGCCTTAAAAGCAAAACACTCATTTGTGATCTTTATGCTGCAGCCCTTCAGCGTTAACCTCCCTCTGAGTGAATGGAGCTTTAATGAGATGGAGTCGAACCTCAAATCAGTAAGTTGCTGATTATCCATTTTACCAGTCTTTACTAGAATAAAATTCTGCCCTATCAGGTGTCTAATGTCTGTTTCAGGGAATATCCAAGTCAGCGTTTCCATGTCTGATTGAACATTGATATTGCCCGCATTGTGGTGCATATGTCTGTTACTTCACAGTATGTGTTCCAAAACCATGAACCTGAGGCTTTTCCAGCATCTGCTTGTGAAAAACAGTGATCTCTGTGCAGTGAGTTATCCTTTTTCAAATGGAAGGTAATAATGCTGCGATGTTATCTACTAAAACAGGGGTGTCAAACTCATTTTTTGTCGCGGCCCACGTGGTAGTTTCGATTCCATCCGGAGGGCCGTTATGTCTTCCAACTAGGCTGCCAAAATTAATCAATTAATAAATTGACAGCTTTCTCGATCGTGCTAATCAATGGATCATTTTTGGACATTCAAATTAGTACAAATTGTTTGCAATTATTGATTTAAAATGAGGAAACACAGGAAATAATCTACAATCTCCATTTGAATTTCATCATAAAACAGAAAGTTGGCACTCATTATTTACTTTCTCGGGCCACAGAAAATGATGCGGCGGGCCAGATTTGGCCCGTGGGCCGCCGCTTTGACACCTGTGTACTAAAACAATAGGTTTTTTTCAAATATAGTACAAAGATTAAACCCTATAAAAAAGCACAACATTTCTTTAAAACAATTGTCAAAATTAATAAACAACGTAGGCCACCAAATTACTGATCTTTACTTGTTTAAAGTACTTCCAGAAAGTAAAATGGAGTATCTACTTTTATTTAAAGCCATACATTGCTACTTGTTCGAACACATAAAGAATGAAAATAACGACTGATGGCAGGATTGTTATGGGTGCTAAAGCTGTTGAGACTTTGTTCATGTTTTGCTTACATGAACAACTTAAAATGTATTATTTCTATTTAATTCACTTAGTAACAACTTTTTTCAATATGATTGATTGCCTTGCTTTGTGCAACCCAACTGAAAATATTTTCTCTTCAGGCTGCAGACACATCTTATCCTGCATGAATTTGATACTTCAGGCCAGCCAGGGAATTTATTTTATTTGCCTACTTTGCATAGTATACAATGAAATGAGGAAATTATCATATTTGTATCAGTTATGTCATCTTTTTTTTCTTCAGTGGATTGATTTTAGCATAGTAAGATTCTATTATCAGCTAGGTGCCCAAAATGCATGCTAGCCTCAAGCACTTTAGTCTTTCTGTGAGAGGGAATTACTACTTATGGAAGTGACTTATTCCTTCTAAAATCGACTTATTACAGCTGTACACAAGGAAGCATTTTTACTAAATATAAATCATTGTGATTATCTGAGTGTATAAATCGCGTGTGACAGTGTCAATTCATCACTAAGTAGGCAGATTCTACAATGAACATATCGAATCAAGCCACTCTAAAAACCCATTTAGAAACAATTTCACGTAGTAGTACAGCATAGGAGGCTTGATAAATATCCCAACCCAATCCACGTAATTTACATATATTGGCCTGACAGGTAACTAGAGTTAGTTTGTCTATATACATGTGTGGTTTGAAGAACATAAACTGATAGACTTTTTTCAATTTGATGGAATTAATGCATTTTTTGCACAAACTACAAACAGTTGTTATGAAGAATTTTGTTAATTATTAATTAAAGCATTCTACACATGTATGTTTACAGTAAATTTGGACCATCGTGAGAATAATGATGACAATTAGGCTTTTGTCGAGTCAATGATGATGACAAAGCCTATGTCCGATTATTATTATTATTATTATTATTATTATTATTATTATTATTATTATTATTATTATTATTATTATTATTATTATTATTATTATTATTATTATAAGCATCCATAACAGACATTTAGACATTGTCGTTCCTCGCTTCCAAAATCCTCCTGTGTTTTCATATGAGTTTAGTGATCTTCAGCATTTCATGATTTATACACCTATGAATTAAAAAATAAGTATTCTTTGCTCTGGAAAAAAAAAATCCTAAACTACACACATTTGTAAACCCGTTTAGCTTAAAATATCAACATTGCATGGTATAGTTATTTTATATTTTTACTTACAGAGGTAGTATACAAGAATTATTTGAATTGTGCAATACTGTACAGAATGCAATATGTGGATGACCATAGGAATGTAGGAAGGGGCAAATGTGAGTGGTGGAGTGGAGCAGACCAAAGTAATATGCACAGCAGAAGGAGAATTTGCTTGTCCAAAAACACTCAAGGTAGAAGCAATATGGCTGGATTGAGATTGTATTTTATTTTATTTACTTGTGTGAATGAAAATTAGGGGCACCCTAAAAATGCTCCTGATTAAACCTTTACACTTTTGATATTATATGCTTTAAAACTGATCATTTCATTCATTTCCATTACAACCTATTGGAATTAAAATGACATCAGATTTTTGGGGAAAAAATAAAACAACTTTGTGGCTTCTGCTTTGAGAAGACTATAGTTCTAACTTTTGAAGCGGACCCTCGTTCCCTGTGCAAGTTAGCTTTGGTGAATGACATGTGGAATTGCACTAAAAAAAGTTTTTTTGAAAGTGTACAGTACTTTTAAGACAGCATTTATTTTCTTGTTCTGATCAACAATGGTTTTTTTCCAGGGGTGGCTCTATATGCATAAGTTGTTGTTGTGTTCTTTATTTAGCCTATTTTTATTTTTAATCATTTGCACTGGAGATGAACGAATGTGTGTTAAGTTGGATGCTGCTTGTATGAGTATTGTTAGCAAAACAGGTCAAAATATTACTGCTGTAAAAGACTGGTGGTATCCCCACAAAAAAGCATTCTTACGCTATGAAAAAAACCACAATTGAAGGCAGATTTCTCACCATTGGCCTTTTAATTAATCTCCAAAATATATTATAACAACCATTAAACTCATATTAGTGCTACAATGCTTTTGAAAGGGGACCTCATCATCATTATGATCATCAGCTAGAAATGAATGTGTTAAATGACTTTCATGAAAAGACTAAAGTGCAATGTTACACAGGGTTTAATGCGCTGGATATGTAGTTCACATATAAAGAAAAAATACCAAATTATTAATAAATGAAAGAAAAGAGATCATTCTGAATGAGCCATTGGTGTCTTTTTTAAAATCTACAAATACATAGAGTTTATGATAAATACCTGTTTGCTTGTCGCTGATCGTTTGAGCCTTGCTGTGTAGATTTTGCATATTGTTTCAATAGCTTCTGTTTGATTTTTCCTTAGTCCGTCATCCTGCATGACAACTAATAAAGAACCAGATGTGAATATGAATCATTTCTGTATCTACTCTAATTCAGTGGCGGTCCGTGCATTTTCTCGTAGCGCCTTCAACGGGTAAAATCCACTTCCTAGCAGCATTTAATGATTAAATACAAATACTGGAGATTTTCAGACATTACAATCGGGCCGGGGGGTGATTTTCCCGGGAAAGACAGCGATGAACCTCAATGGCGTACCGGCAAACATTGCCCGAAAATGGGGTAAAATCCAGCCGGAAGCAGCATTTATTGATTAAATACAAATACTGGAGCTTTTTAGAAGACATCAGAACCGGGCCCGGAGTATCATTTCCCCGGGAAAAAGACAGCGATGAACATCGATACGTCCATATACGTCCATACGCGAAACGGCAAAAATTGCACTAAAATGGGGTAAAATCCACTTCCTAGCAGCATTTATTGATTAAATACAAATACTGGAGGTTTTGAGACATTACAACCGGGCCAGGGGGGTGATTTCCCCGGGAAAAGGACAGCGATGGATGTCAATGGCGAAACGTCAAAAAATGCACTAAAATGGGGTAAAATCCACTTCCTAGCAGCATTTAGTGATTAAATACAAACACTGGAGCTTAAATACAAACACTGGAGCTTTTCAGATATCAGAACTTGGCCCACAATTGAAATATTATTTAGGAATATAGCCATATTTTACTCACCAAAAATCATTTTTAACTGTAAACAATATCCATCCTCCTTTCTTTCTGCCTTCTTTTATATCGCCATCGAAGCTAATGCCGAAAGTCGAGCCTGTCCTGTCGTATTTCTGGCATAGTCCGTCTTGAAAATGGCTTTAAATCAACACAACAATATATTTCCATGTGCAGCTTGCTCCAAATACAGTTTGGTAGCTCTGGCTAATCACTAGCCAATCATAGTTGGTGAAAGCGATGACGTATCCCTACGCCTGCGACAATGCATTGTGGTGTTGCCAACTCGAAATCTGATTGGTTAAAGCAACAGTCTTATTGTTTAATGCAGCAGAGCCCGCAGACCTGTTTGTGAAGGCCTTGAGGCCAGATTTCTGACCCTGGCAACAAATAATGGCTGAAATGTTATTGGTTAAATGCTTCAATATAAAAACACACATCTGGAAGCAGTGCAACCAGGGGGAAAAGCAATGAAAGGAAGCTAATAGACAGTTTGGAAATATTTAATAAGTATTGATGGACAAAATATAATATATGAGTCAGATATTTCTTAGGCCAGCAGAGAAGGCCTTATAGGCTTTGACGGCCCGCCACTGCTCTAATTATAGCATGCGACCATTTAAGGATGTACCTCTTTTCATACAGGTCATCTGTAATAGACTCCAGCTCACCCCCTCTTGAGAAAAAGGGCTATAGAAATTACTGCAGATTGGATGGATTGAAATTACTGCAGATGGATGGATTGAAATTCTGCGATGAGTGAATTCAATTATGCGCATGTTTAATGCAGAATACTGTACAGTCTTGAAAACCTTTTCATGATAAAGCCCACCCTCACAACGGTCGCAGGAATGCGGGAGCCTACTCCAGATGTCTGCGGGCAGCAGGAAGAGTACCCTGAACTGTTTGCGAATCAGTTGTAGGGGACCAAGATCAATAATTTCAACATATATACTTAATATGGGTAAGAAATGACCAATCCAATCTAAATGTTATATTTAAAATAATTAAGATATTAAAATGAGTTATCAAGTAGAGTAACAAGAAACAATTTAAGTGAAACCAAAACCATTTACATTTAGACTACACTTGATAAAACATAGATTTCATAATGACCTCATAGAGGACATGTTATAAAATCACATTTGTAGAAATAAAGATGATACTCTTTTGAAGAATTATAGCAAATCATAACTGCCAGGGAGCATCAATGCTGTACACAAGTGTGTTTTACTGAGTGAAGAGGCTGTGCTATTTGTCAAAATGCACACGTGCCTATTAGTCTTTCTTTTTATTTTTCCATAAATAACAGCCAGTGTTCTCCAGAAATCACTTAGGCAGTTGCAGTTAAGGAGGCTTGTCTACAACAGAACATGACGTTCTCTTATTTATTTTTCTTTCTTTTTCTTAAGATAGCATTTCTGGTTCAGGCACTTTTTTTGTTTATTTGTTTGAAGTTGGTTGTCTATGATATTTTCCAAAAGCACTTTAACAAAAGCAAAAAAAATATTTTTTAATTTCCTGCCTTTTGTCTAACTGGATAAACAACATTGTATCAATTTGAAATGCGTGATCTTAGAAAATACAGATTAAAATGTGGCTGTGGCAAAGATAAACGGAGTGCTGCAGCAAGATGAAACTTCTGCATTTTTCAGGAAAAAAAATATTTTTATAGACATGCAAAGGAAGAAAAGATGCAAACTAGCTGGCAGAGAAATCAGTTATTGACGTCAAACTACTGAAGTGAAGCCTTTCTTTATTTTCACCAATTCAGGATATCTCCAATTGGTAAAAAAAAAAAAAAAATCACTACCGGCAAGGCAGTTTTCAGTTCAATCACACAATAAAAACTGACTCATTCACTAAAAAGCAGCCAACATGCTTAATAAATGATTTTTAATGATGATGGCATAAGAACAACAAAACTCTGATATCCTCAAAACGATTTTTTTCTGGCTGTCTACAGAAAAATACATGCAAGCTAATTGAGGGAAGCTTCATCATGCAACAAGACCCAATGATCCAAAGCATACTGCCAAGACAACAAAGGACTTCATCAGGGGATGAAGTCGAAGGTCTTGGATTGGTCAAGTCAATCAAAGGGAAAAAATACCCACAAAACATGGATTTTACCCTCCAAAGAGGAAAACGACACGCCAGAAACGAACAAGAAGTGGAAGAGGCTGCAGTAAAAGCCTGGAACATCATTTCTAATGACGAATACAACAGCCTGGCAAAGTCGATGTAGTTCAATGCAATTATTGCAAGAAAGGTTATGCCGCAAAATATTAAATATTATTTCATTTAAGTGTATTTAATAATGCCTTTCCCACATTTTGATGTAACAATCACAAAATAAAAGGTGGAATTCTGGACTTTTGTATTCATCTTTATATCTGAAACTCAGTATACATAACAAATCAATGGAATTAGACTTGGTAATCCAATACTTTTGGAGGTGACTTTTTATATCCATTTATTACTTTGACTTCTATTTCATTTTTTTCTTTTTAACTGCCTTAATGTGAATTTAATACATCATTTTATTTGAATTTCTTACTTCTGTCTACCACTTTTTCTTATAGTAGAATTATTTACTTTAGAAGTAACACTACTCTGACTTGAGTAGAAGCTTTGGCTACTTCACATATTTAGATGATTAGAACGTTGTGTACCTCAGCTACGTAGTATTGAAGCATATGGCATTCACCTTTTTACAAAAAGCCGTGGTCGTTTTTCAATGTGGGTTATTACTAATTTAAAAATAAATTAATTAGAAATACGGAGTTTTCAAAAATAATTATAAGTCACAAAAGAACCCCAAATATAAATTAATTCTGAAAAACGCAGTTTTCAAAAATAATTAATTCAAAAAACAACACCAAAAATAATTTTATTTGAAAAATTGAGTTTTCAGAAATAATTAATTCGAAAACCAAGCCGAAAAACTAAAAAAAATGGAATAATGGACTTAAAAAAAAAGTATTAATTCAAAAAACAACCCCAAAAATTAATAAATTTGAAAAACGGAGTTTTCAAAAATAGTTAATTCAAAAAACAACCCCCAAAATAAATTCATTTGAAAAACAGAGTTTTCAAAAATAATTAATTCAAAAAACAACCCCATAAATAAATTCATTTGCAAACTGAGTTTTCAAAAATAATTAATTCCAAAAACAACCCCATAAATAAATTCATTTGAAAAACAGAGTTTTCAAAAATTATTAATTCACAAAACAACCCCAAAAATAAATAAATCTGAAATACGGAGTTTTCAAAAATAATTACATAAAAAAACAACCCCAAACATAAATTAATTTAAAAAACGACCAGGGCTTTTTAAAATTTTATTCTTAAGGCGAATGCCATACGCTTCCGTAGTACAGAGCTACGCCACTAGACCGCGCCAACGAGAGAAGCCAAGCCCTTGGCGCCCCCTTACTTTCTGACGTCAGCAACCTGCAAGTGAACGAATGAAGTAGCGAAGCTCTGCCTGAACCCCGACGGGAGAAACCGGGAGGCTGTGGTTTTTATCCTCACAGTGAGTCCGTGTCACCAGAAGATCCGAAGGGAAGAAGGTTGACGTGAACAATGCAAGCAGCCCAATAACACAGTGGAGACGAACTCAAGCGGCTGTGGTGTTACAAGTGAGAAAAGAAAAAGAAGACAGACGCCACGGACAAACGATTCCATTGCAGTCCACGTTGAGAGACTATAAGGTGCGGAGACTACGTGGGTTTGGTCCGTGGACCAAAACGAGTGGAGCCGACATTTAAATGTTCTAAGGGTACAGCCGCCGCTTTGAAAGCTCCAGAGAGAGAGGGGGATCAAAGGAGAGGAAAACGGGATTTGCAGATAAGATCCCTGCCCTTTTATTCATTGCTTTCCTCTTTTCGTGGGTTCCAATCCCGGTTTACGCTATCAAGCTGTGTTCCTTAACCATGGGATGTACTTTGAGCGCAGAGGAGAGGGCGGCTCTCGATCGGAGCAAAGCCATCGAGAAGAACCTCAAAGAAGATGGGCTCACCGCGTCCAAGGATGTCAAGCTGTTGCTGCTTGGTAAGAGAACCAGGACGTGGGTGGGGGTAGGCGTCGTGAGAGGATCACAACCAGGGACAGAAACAGATTACCATTGAAACACATTGAGGAAGTATTTATTTGATTTTATTTGATTTTTGTTTCTACCTGGGTACATATGAATACGCCCTTATTTGATGTTACATTACACATCCACCGAACCTGGGCCTTTCGGGTTCATTATAAATTAGGTATGTCTTGCTGGCGGCGCTCAAGGTGTCGTCGTGTGGGTTTAGTCCATTTTAAATTGATTCATTGATCGGCCTTCAATTATTCGCGCAGTGTCAGGTTCATGGGAATGATCTCGTAAAGGATGTTTGAGGAAAATGGATGCACCCCTCCTGCCATCTCCACACAACTCGTTCACTTAAGAGGACGACTCTTCTCCCCCTACCCCCACCCACCAACCATTCCGCTTTTTCATTCTACCCATCTTGTTCCTCACACATGTTCACACAGAGCTGTTTAAACCCAACCAGTTTACAATGTATTTTCTCTCAATCCCACAGGGGCTGGAGAATCAGGGAAAAGCACCATTGTGAAACAGATGAAGTAAGTCTCATTCAAGCATTGTCCACCAGATCACTGTCTGATGCCATCATGTACAGCAGTCATTGAATTATAATCAAACCATATACAATTTTGATAGACGACCTTGTTTATGACACTACAATGCTCACTTTAACATTGAGCCCTCAGAGTGAAATGTCAAACCTGTGTCACACACTATATATGTTTTGCACTGTGCTTAAAAGTCAAAGAAAAAGCCAGCTGATTTGCACCCACAGAAAATGTATAAGAATTTTTACATTCTGCACATGGCGGCCTGGGGGATGAGTGGTTAGCGTGTCGGCCACACAGTGGGGAACCTAGGTTCAAATCCGGGTCCGTCCATCTGTGTGGATTTTGCATGTTCTCCCCGGACCTCCGTGGGTTTTCTTCGGGTACTCCGGTTTCCTCCCACATTCCAAAGACATGGATATTTTATGTTGTTTTATATCGCCATCGAAGCTAATGCTGAAAGTCGAGCCTGTCCTGTCGTATTTCTGGCATAGGCCGTCTTCAAAATGGCTTTCAATCAACACAACAATATATTTGCTTGTGCAGCTCGCTCCAAATACAGTTTGGTAGCTCTGGCTAATCACTAGCCAATCATAGTTGGTGAAAGCGATGACGTATCCCTACGCCTGCGACAATGCATTGTGGTGTTGCCAACTCAAAATCTGATTGGTTAAAGCAACAGTCTTATCGACGCTGATTGGTCACCCTAAATTGCCCCTAGGTATGAGTGTGAGCGTGAATGGTTGTCTGTCTCCTTGTGCCCTGCGATTGGCTGGCCAACAATTCAGGGTGTCACCCGCCTAAAACCAAAACCGAAGTCAACTGGGATAGGTTCCAGCACCCCCCACAACCCTAGTGAGGATGAAGCAGTTCAGAAAATGAGATGAGACATTCTGCACAAATGTCCACTCTGCGTTAATTGATGACAGTGAACATCTGTCTGTCTCTATGTGGCCTGTGATTGAAAAGATACAAGGCCAGATTTTAGTCCTGGTGATCAATACATGCTACTTGGTGCAAGCATAGTGATGTTTGGAAAATTGAGTCGTAACATTGCTTCATCTCAGTTAGGTCGATATTGCAGCCACACAAATTTATGGCACGCCGGAAGTTCATTCAATTATCCCACTGTAAAAAGATACTAATCGCTCCTCACTCAGCCTACTTTATAACATGACGTATGACCCCTGAAGATACTTGAAATTGGCATGAGACATATTTGTAACTTGTCTGACAAATTTAACCCTCAGTGTTGATTCTTGAAACATTATTTCAATAATACTATTGCACTATTTATTATGGATTATTCCTGAAAAAAATCAAGGAAACATATTGTCCCCACAAGAAATATGCAATTCCAAGATGACAGGATTTCTCTCATTTGCAGATATCAGAACAGTTTGATCTTAGGAGTTTAATCTTGAATTTAAAAAAAATATATATTATAGCGACTTTAATATTGTGATATCATGACTATTCTTTTTTATGGCTTTTGTTGAGCATATGAGGCAGGGTTCTGGCTCCGGTAGCCAGCGTTACATGAATGAGAAAACACATTTGATTGGCTCCTTCCTCATCATCCATAAAATCTGTCACAGAAAGATCAACTCAGGCATCTTTTTGTGGCGCAAAACTCCGTCGTGCAACATCGCGGGGCCTCGGCGACATTGTGTCACCCTAGACACGCCTCGCTGGCCGCCAGGCCACCTGTTGCCCTTTTGGCTGATTACATTGACTTTGTATCACAATGCCCCGCAACCCAGATAAGACCAAGCGGAGTTTGAGGAAAATGAATGGCTGAAATCTCACGACAACTAAACTTAGCAAGTAGGGATGCCAGTTTATTCACCCACAATATGTAGAGTTGCAATTGGGTCTTGCATCATCACTCCTTATCCATTTTACACCTGATTAAAATCACATGAGTCAATGGACTGTTCTTTGAAATAGCTATAGGTTGCTCAATTTTCCAAAAACTCGGTTTTTAATAAATGTCACAGATAAAAAAAAATAACATTTTCAATTTGGTATAAACCAATCTGTTCTTATATGTGTCAACAATTCAGCAGGCCATTAGTTTTTAATGGAATATGTTTAATATCAATTGGCTTTATTTCCACTTCAATAGAGCGCGTCCTAGAAGTCTTCTGAGGCAAAATGCTCCACACTTACTTATGCTGTTTAATTCCCCTTAGACATCTAGATTTATTTATGTGATTTCTACAAGGCTAAATTCATTGAAGAGACAACGCATGGTATGACCATTGCGCAGCAAATGTAAATAGAACGGTGACAAAATTTTAGTTTTACTTCAAGACAGTAGTCGAGTAACACATTTTGGCCATGTCCAGTGAAAATTAAAAAAAACATAAGGATGAGCACTCAATAATAATCAGTCTCAAATGCCGTTGAAAATGGAATAGACAACAGGTGAAAATTTTAGGCAAGTAGTAAGACCGCCTAATAAAATCATTTAATCAGCCAGGATGGGTTCAGGATGTTTTGACCTCAGACCAGTTTCTGCCTGATTATTTGGTCACTTTTGAATGCTGATGGTACGTTCATTTTAGTGGTAGTATTAGAAAGAGTATACAATCCACAAGACTGTTTCAATGTCAATGTAGTGTCCAGAGAATGGTTCTAATGCTAGACTGCATGGTAATGAAGTGGGTCAGCGGTACCTCCAAAATGGAGACATTGATGCTACGGACTGATTTGCATATTCTCCAAACCCGAATCCAATTGAGTACATTTGGGATATTATACATTTTGCTCTCGGAACACCACCCCTCATGACATGGCATTGTAGGGATGTAATACAGGCACATGGCGGCCACGCACACACACAATTTTTTTATTGTTGATTTATTATTATTCTTTCACATTGTAATGACCATCTGTGTTATTAACAATTTACTTATCTTGTAATCCTAACCCTTGACGTGCCCCCTCTCCCCAATCTGTAGTGTTGCATCACTTCACAGACAGTTCAGTGAACATAAGCTGTTAATAGGCTTTTGGCTATTATAGCCATAGTGACACATGAACACATATCACTGGAACACATGATTGAGTGGCCACAGATGAGGCTGTTTCTCAGATGTTAATGATCATTCTGGCAGTGCAGCACATTCCGTACACTGATTGAAAACCCCAGTGGATTCAAATGAATATACAGTATATATTTTTCACGATATTCTTCAAAGCATTGATTCTAGTGACCTTCATTGAATCACTGAAGAAATTGAATAGCCCTCTCGATAAATATTGGACATTCCCTTTGTAGTGTCATATTTTCAATTTGCATTCATTACATACAAATGGGGTAGTATTAAAATAATTTTAGTGCTACCAAAGGTGCCAGTTTTCTGTTAACTGAATCATTTCCATTTCCTTTGGCTGTGCTCATCACACTTAAGCCCAGAGAGGATCAATATGCAGTGTTTCCCCTGAAATTCTTTTAAAACATGATTATTTGCTCTATTTTTTAATCTTGGAAGATAAGGTACATTTGACATATACAGAGCACTTAAATGTGCAGATATTCTTAAACAGTACACCTGCTCTTAAAGGTTTTAAGACACTTTCTCATACAATTGATTGATTAAGTGTCTCGAAACCTTTGGCCGAGGATGTATACGTCCTCATATTTCCCTTAAGAGTGACTCTCATTGATTCCACGTATTACATTAAATTGGTATGCCTTATTTTCTGTTGCAGAGATTTGTCATCAGGGGCACACTCGAGTGGCCGCATGTGTTGATCTCTGTAAGTGTATACTCCAGAGAGTGAGAGGGCGATTATTTGATTAGATTTAGGTTGAGATGTTATGGCGTGTGTATAAAGCGGTAAGCTCTTTATGAACTCCGTAAGGAAAAATAGGAGTCGAGAGAACACTATTACTGATTCGTTTTTAGTTTTTATTATATATATTAGATTGAAGATTCCCTTTTGCAAGGTTAAAACTTTTCTGTCACTGCATATTATGTCTCTTTGGAAATATTGCTTCCTTGGTTAATGGAATTAGTGTGTGAGTGATGAGTGACAAGAGCTTGTGAACAAGGACTGATAACATCTCTTCTGCTGAGCACAAATGCAATATGATTCTTAGTATTGCTGATCATGTGCTACAGTTAAAAGAGGGGAAACTTAATGTAATTAAGTCAAGCGATTACATTGCCGGTGGAAACATACTCATGACTGCCATTTGTATGTAATAGACTGCAATATTTCTCATATCTGGGCTACCATCTTACGCTGTGGGTTTGTGTTACTGCATATACCATCTGTTTGAAATGACTTGTGATCATGGACACAGAAAGGTTCTCTGACAGGACAACTGACCACTCCCGTAAAGAGCACATTAACATATTGTAATATTATAAGACTGCAATAGACAGGGCTGCCAACCCAGCAAGACGGTTTCCAGCCTGATCACACTGTAAAACCCGCCCATTACAATAAAAACAAGCTCAAATTAGACCCCCCCTTCAAAATTCCCTTTACAACTCTGTATATACTTTTGTATTTTAACCAGGAAAAAAATAAGTTGCAGTGGGGTACACATATTGCTGGAATTTAGCATTGCACGATACCATTTTTATATAGCAATTCCGATACCTGGCTGTTTGGAATTGTCAAAAGCCGATACTGTATCGATAGTCAATAATAATAATGTATTCGATTAAGGGGTAGTATTAAAGATTGTGGAACATATGCAAAAGCAATGTAAAATATGCCTCTAGTGACAAACGTACGAAAAAAATTCTGGAAGCAATTATTTTTGCAAGTAGAGGTACTGCTATATATACAAAATATTTTTTTTAAATACTAAATTAGAGCACGCTGACGTTAATGTAAAATAATGCTATCATTGCTTGTTCAAACACTGCTTAAAAATTGGGACATTAGCTTAAATCCTGTGCCAATCACTTTTGGTAGGAGAGTACACAAATAATATAGCCTTCTTTCCCCCCATTTAACCTTCTAACAAAGCTAAACTCTGTATAGATGCTCAAGTCAATGTCAGTCTTCATAAAGTGTTAAATCCCACCTGGGATTACTGTTTGACATGTACATTTATCCAGGATTTAAAATACTGCCTCTAACATAAAAATAACCCTGTTAAAAGAGCACAATAAATACCTTTCTCCTTAGCGCAAAATATGCCATATGCCGTCTTACAGTATTTCTTCGGGATTTGTAACCGGTAGCCATCTCAGGAAGTCTACGTGGGAAACTATATCATCACCAATTATTTCTTAGTACACATGATACCATTGCCTGCAGTTTAGTGCCGTATGTGGCCCCTTCCAACACTAGTATAATGGAAACACTACATTTACCGATAAGCATGATAGGAGATGAACTCCTCTCCAGAAAAGTTTAGGCCTTTTGTATTATTTTCATTTCAATAAACAATTAACAATATTTAATTATTTATATATGGATTTATGAGCATTGAAAAAAAATGTTTCTCAATGGAAATCATTGAAGTATAATATTTTCCTGAACCGATACATAGTGCATTCTGGTGAAAGTATTTCTAATTCACCTGTCATGAGGAAAACAATTTAAAACACACAATACCTACCAAAACATTTTAAGGAGATTGGTTCAGGGTGTCCCCCGCCTCTGGCCCGGAGACAGCTGGGTGCTGTGGGTGCAGGTTTTCGTTCCAACCCATAAGAGGAAGCCTTTCTAGCAATCTGGTATGGTAGATATGCAATCAGTGGATTGCAGTGAGGTGCTTCTTGTTTCAGCAGTCTGTCTAATTGTTTAAACTGTTTGTGTTGGATCGGTTGGAGCAAAAACCTGCACCCACAGCAGCCCTCAAAGACTGGATTGCCCACCTCTGGCGTAGAGGTTCACTCACCTGAGTTCTTTGTGTGCAGGCACGGGCTTGATTCCCTCTGGTAGTAGTATGATTGTGAGTGCGGATGGTCGTCTGTCTGTGTGCCCTACGGCTGAGTGGCGACCAGTCTTAGGGTGTAGTTTGCTTCCCTTGAAGTCAGGTGAGATAGGCTCCGGCAACCCCAGCAACCTCTACGAGTATGCGTGGTATGGAAGATGAATGAATGAATGAATGAAAAACATATATCCACCCCACTGTAGCACAACTGAAGATTACCACATCCTAACCCATCTCTATGCTGTTTACAAGTTTAAGACATATTTTTTCTAAACTCGATTAGATATTTTATGAGAGAACCCTGTCACGAACAGAAACACAAAATGAGGGTGAGGAAAATATATGTTAAGATTTGTCATTTACGGTATGTAAATGAGGCTAAATAATGTAGAGCAGCTCATAAACCTCAAATCATTGATTCAATGAAATGTGCTTGATTTAGTCTGACAGTTGGGAGGCCAGTCTTGTATTATTTCCATGTTCTTTGCTTACTGCTTGTTAAAAGTTGTTATACCATGTTGAGGTGTACTCCAGCATGCACTGCAGTAATATTGATCAGTCCGTCCCTTTCAGCTTTTCCCCTAAGAAATCACCATAGCGAACCAGACAATACACATGATAGAATTGGTATGCAAGCTTTTACTCTCTTCCTGATGCAACACATTGTCGAGAATTGAGCGCAGGCCTTCACAGTGGCAGCGGGGCTGTCAGGTTTCACGGATCGAGAAGCGTAATAGAAACCAATTGCAGGGAAGCAGGCAAAGACGTAGAGTGCAGGCTTGATTTTCTTTTATTAACAAAACCCTAAAATAACCAGGATACCAAATTCAGGAAAAAGTAACAAAGTAACTATGACCAAAACCAAACTTACTAGGAGAAACACGAGGAGCACGTAGAGACTTGGACATGAGCAAAGCAAGCATAGAAGATCCAACTAGGACTAACAAACACACAGGGTTTAAATAGACAGACATGGGTTGACGAAAATAATCAGAAACACCTGGGTCACACAAGAGGCAGCAAGCAGGAGATACCCCAGGGGCGGGGAAACGACATGTGAACTCAATGGCCAATGACAGGAACACTTCACACTAGGGAAAAACACAACAAAACCAATCCCTAACAGGGGCGCTCAAACCACTGAGCTACTACTACCAGTGTGCACTGCAGTCATCTGATAGCTATGTAATCATCCTGTGTGGCTGAAGTGGTACATTACCACTTGGATTCAGATGGCAATGCCACCGTTGACTGCAAATGATAAGGAAGGGTGACAAGGTCGCTAGTAGAAGTGTAATGATACATAAGGTGGATCCATCTATCCATTAATTAAGCAGGATCCAATCATATTGATTGGATTGGATTGGATAACTTTATTCATCCTGTATTCGGGAAATTTCATTGTGACAGTAGCAAGAAAAGGCATAGTTTTAAGTTAGACAGTACAGTCCAAATATAACACCATTACTGTCATCTTTAATATATATATTTATATATGCATGCATACATACATACATACACTCGTACATACAAGCAACAATATTCTTAAAAAATATATATTTTGTATATTTTTATTGCTTTAGGTTAAATGTAGCTGATAGTATCAATTGTCAATAACAACAAATATCGTATTGTTGTACTAAGAATTGATATTGTATAATCATGAAATTAGTCCATCATACACCCAGTCACTAGATCAGGGTTGGCCAACTCCGGTCCTCGAGAACCGCTAGCCGGTCTGTTTTCCATATCTCCCTCCTCTACCACACTTGAATCAAACTCATCAGCAAGCTGTCCAGAAGCTTGAAACTGATCCCGATTATTTGATTCAGGTGTGTTGGTGGAGGGAGATATAGAAAACAGATAGCAGCTCTCAAGGACCGGGGTTGACCACCCCTGCACTAGATGGCAACTTACCATGTGATGAATGTGGTGTAAAGTGAATGGGCAATGCTTCTTTTCACACATAAACGAAAATACCTCAAAACGCATCACATTGCTTGCCTGTATTTGTGCCTACCAGATTAGAGGTGATCACCCAGATGGAGAACAAAATTTGGTCCCTTATGGTTACGATGCTTCCCACAGGCTTTTCCCACTGTGAAGACTGTGAAGTTGTGTGTGTGTGTGTGTGGCTTCTCTAGAACAGGAGATAATTAGGTCTGGGCCTCAGAGAGGACAATAAAAGGGAGGTTGTGGGGGGAGTTGGATAGAAAATGGGGCTGTTTTTTGTACTGAAAGGCTGTGTGGTATAGAAGATGTGGCAGTCAGTAGATGAGAGAAGCTGGGAAAGAGTTTTAGTGTCGTATGTCCAGAATGAGTGAGAAGAATGAGTTTGTGAAGGCAGGGTCTAGGTTCCACGGACAAGTAAGCAATTTGTTGTTGAAGCAATGAAGTTGCAAGAAGGCTTGGAAGAGTTCACTTTCTCAGGAAAATCACAGAGCGGGGGAATTGTTCAGGCACCAAACTAAAGTAATCAGGATTGATTTTTTTTATTTACAAGGACAGGTAAATTGATGTGTCATGTACAACAAAGGAAATAACAGTACAGGAGCTTATTACTTAATTGAGGCAAAGTAAAAGAATGAGGCAAAATATTTTTTTTGCTAGAGGAAAACTATTGCCAACCTAATTGACATTTTAAACATGAGCTTGGCAAGATGACATGCAACCAAGAACAGGGTTGTCAGACCAGCTTGCAAGGCCATGCCTTCGCTGGACTTTGTCCTCTTCTGATAATCATTAGCCTCTTGGTCTGTGGTTCAACTAAAACAAAAAGCCTCAAGTGTGGTGGTTGGAAATAGAGGATAAGCTGGTTCTGGGAAAAGGGGTGGGTGTTGGCACCAACTGTTGTACATCTTACTGGTCATCTGGAGGGGTCTGTCAGCCAGATAGTTATCCCTCATTGGTTAAATATAGCCTTGGGCGTACTCATCACCGGAATGATTTCATTGGCTGCCTGAGTGAGCTGTGAAATAACAGCTTGTTATCGGTTTGTATGTGTGTGCGTGTGTGTTGTTTTATGTGTGTGCCAACTTAATTGGTGTGAGTTTTTGCATTGACTTCTTATTAATAAGCAGTTAGAGCAGTTGAATTTGCCAAGTTAAATCTAAAACTGCAGTATTTTCACATTTAAATCTGTCCTTTGTTTAAAAAGAATTTTAGTTGTATTAATGTTTTACTTCTATGGGTTGTTCCATTTAGTGCACTCACACATTTATCCTTCCTAGTTTTAAATGTTAAAAAACTCTAAATGTATGCCTCCCAAAAGGTTTAATATTTTTATACAGCATGATCCAGTCCAGAGGAAGACAATTTTGAAGTATTGATGTTCCCATGAGAAGTAATTTTGAAGTTTTTGGAACTCTCCTGATATGCACTTTGTTACAACATATATGTCTGTGTCTTTATTTTATAGATTTGTCGTGTCAGATCAAAAAATCCACAAACGCATTTCTCACATGATAAATGTAATGTGACACAAAAAGTGATGGAGTGTATTTTTTTTAGAACTGAGTTGTCACTTGATAGATTTTTATGTCATTATCTATGTATCCATCCACAAATAGCATTTTTTTCTTTTTATCCAGCTGAGAATTACCTGGAGCCAAGTCTATTTGATTCATGATGAAACCTGGGAAACTCAGTGAATGGTTGGATGGACAGTAGGACATACTTTTCCCTATCCTAACCCTAACCCCCCTAACCAAGTTCAAGTCCTGAAGTTTGAACAACGGTGACGCATTATGCAATTTACATTTACTTACCTTTATCAATGCCCACCATTCAGTTTAGAGTAATCGATGTTTCCATCAGGTAATATATATTGCAGGACAAACTTTTTTTCCCTTAAAAACCTTACTTAGGATGACCTAGAATGACGTGTGTTGACAAAAAATGATCTGATAATGCCACAAAAATGGAATCAATTTTGTTACATGGTCTGATTTTTTTTCAAATCTACTTAGCACACAAATCTGAACTGGTGGAGAGAAACAAATGCTATTTTCTGATTCGGCAGTACAAAATACCTTAAATCAGTCGTAGAAATCTAACAACATTCAAAAAGTAAAAACTTGTTGGCCAGTGTTATTTTTCTTTTGTTTGCCATTTCATTAAAATTGAGTTTGTGGTCCAACTAAAAAAAAAGAAACTTGAAGATAGAAAATGGACGGATTACTTAATGTTTGTTATCAACAAGAAAACACACCGTAAGACAAATGATGGGATACCAGGAGAAAGGTTTACAGTTCCCTGAAAGAAACTCATTTGTAATACTCAAAAGTACTTTGTTAAAACTTGGTTTGTCTCTCACTACTACTGGCATCATATCCCATCTTGTTTGCACAGCAACTGCACAAGTAATTACGTGGTAAGAGCACAGAAAACTAGCGTAAGCTAATACAAAACTGAAATGTCCCCATGACTATGTGATGATGTAATTTACAGGACTGGACACTATACAGCTCAAAGGAATATACTATAATAGCGGTAGTTTAAAGGAGTTACGGTCCCTTCAATCCTAATTATTTCTGCAGATGTTCAAATTAATTTAACCGGATGTAAGACAATTATTCATATTGTCTTGAGGGGTCGTGGTGAATTGGAGAAGAATTTTTTAAATGAATTTCAGTGACGATTGATTGCTTTTTTTAAAATTTAATGAAGCCAGGCTCAGACAGACATTAATTTTAGATCCATAACTATAAAACAAGGGTCAGTGTTTGTTGTATTTGAAAGGCCTTTGATTTCTTTTTGTATATAAAAAAAAATCCAGGCAATATTTTCCCTCCTAATTCCAAAGTGAATGATTGGATCGGTTACAACATACAGTGTGATTAACCCATGAATAACATGGATGAATTTTGGCTTGGTAAATGGCAAATTTAATTTCACAATGTACATGACATTTTAGTAACTTATGTTTTATGTGTACTGAGTAAATGTTATGTGACTTTCCGCGTAGTTCAGCTCAGTTCCTATATCATATAAGTAGCGGGTGTCCACTGTATTCGTTTAGTTTTCTACACTATAACAATTATACTGTAACACATTGCTTTCTTTGATTGCTATTATAAATGCCTAAAGTAAGTAACTGACTTTGACACCGGGGACGAACTGAATAATTACAGTTTGACATTGAATCTGGGACAGCTCGGATGAAATACGTATATCGCCTAATGTCTGCATCTTTGCCGAATAAATGCCTCTCGTGGTATTTATTATATTAGTTTTTTTCCCGCAACAATTCACATTGACTGTATCGTTGTAATGTACTCGTTTCACTTATGATATTATTGTGTTACTTCTGTAATTGCTTCATAATATTTAACCATGGAGACTCAACATCAAAATACCACCAACACCGATCAAATATGTATTATGCACAATGGGTTTTCTTTGGCACTGTATTGTTAGTATATTTTCAAATTCATATTTTATTAGGGTTACATCTACATAGTAATCTTTCAAGATGTCAGGTAAATATGCGCTGCTTATAACCTTTAAAAAACTGTTGGGGAGGCAAGGATGATGTGTTTTTCAAGACAGGAACGTCTACCAAACATTGCCCTAGTTACTCAATGCATCATGACACCATTTAGAAACTATAAAAGTTCCAGGTGGCGGCAGAGGTTGCTGAGCCTTGGCTGAAGTCAGATCTTTCCCGTGGTTGATTCAATTTATTGTAATTTTATTTATAAATGTAGAAATTTCTTTCTGATCTGTCGCTAAATAACAACAGAGTAGCACTTTTAGTTCGTGTGCTCTCAAAGAAGAAGACAAAGAACAGCAAGACTAACAAAGTAAGGAGGATTTTTCATGCTGAAGGTCTCTAAAGTCGCCACTCAGGCTGTTGTTGTTCCTCTGGAGATTGACTAATATGGCATGGGCATGGATAGCTATTAATCCGATTGGTGCCTAGATGTGTCTCCAGATTATGAGTTAGCCAGTCGAGGGCATGCACGCACAGCCTTCAGCCTGTAGTGTGCTAGGCCACACTCATCCTTTTAAACTAGGGTTGTAAACTCACCATTTACATGACGATTCAAATCGGTATTGATTTTTGGGGGAAACTACAATATTTACCAATAGTACAAAGTCTTCCATAATTCGATTCAAGGGTCTTGAATCTATATATTGATGGTATATCGTTACATCCCCAAATATCACATTATTTTTCCCACAGTATGGTAACAGTGCAACCTATCAGTTGTCCTCACTAGCGCTTTGAAATCTTTTGAAAGGAAATCTAAGGCGTAAGATCACTGAAAAAAAATGGTTGAGTCTGTTTTTCCATGGGAATATGACTCTAATCTATAATTGTTTTACTAGTTGATAGAAATCTGGGGCCTTATCCTAGGCAGATGGAGATATTTGAATGTGCCTTGGATAACTTTGCATAAGAAAAGTTGGGCCCCAGGGTTAAAAAAGTATGACCTTAGATACAGATTCCCTGTAGTGTAACATAATTGGCCCTCGCATTGTTTACCTAGAACCTACTCACTTGCATAAGGTTGAGAGACACCCTGATACAATCATAGTGTAATGTCTTGCTTTCAATTTACCATATGTCTCCATGTCTGTCCATCTGTCTGGCTCTGTGTGAAATTAAACTATGTTTTAGGTCACTGTGCATATTATGCCAAAGCAAAGCCGTATGTACACACACAGACATACACACATTGCACATGGAGCTCTTTCCTGACAGAAGTGCTTGCAGAGTGGCTAATGAGAAAAGGTCTTCATGCATGAAAACTCACATCAGCAGGCCAGATTCTCACGCACACACTTACACACACATTTAGGCCATTGCTTCCTAGGAATGGTCTATGATTTTCATTGTTCTAAAATTGAGGGAGGTATGTGAAGATGGTATGAATGCTCATAAAAAAAGATTCAACAACTAGAAATGCACACAGGGCTAATGGAAATGCTTTTAAAAATGATTCATGTATGATTGACTAACAAGTGAACACTTAATAGCAAGCTGGTGGTACAGTGGTTCACTTGCCTGACTTCTGTATGGGCAAGCGTGGGATCGATTCCCACTCAGTGGCAGTATGATTGATAGTGTGAATGGTTGTCTGTCTCTCTGTGTGCCCAATAGCTGACTATATTTGCCTTTAGCAAAAATCCCCCATATATAAGTCTTTAAAAAAGGAATGAAAAAAGACAAAATAGCCTACCTATTTGACTTTATCAAAATTTTATTATTCTCTCAAGTCTCCCTGTAATCGTATGTCTGCTTGGAAAATTGTCATGACTCTTTGTGCTTGTGTTACTGGAAGTGAAAGACCGCATGACATTTAAAAACAGACCAGGCTACTGATACTTCTGCAGCCGCTGTGCGTAAATGTCATATTTCTTCTTGGTCTAAAAAAAAAATTCTAGCCTTATGTGTTTCTCTAACTCATCCTTATTGATGTATTGCTATTATCATATTGGGCCCCTAACCCTTTATGTGGCCCAGTATACACTGCCCACCTCTATATCAATGTTGTATTACTGAAATCCTGGATGCATTTTTTTTCACTAATATGTTGCATTTAAATGTCCTCCTACAATGTTTTGTATGTGTTTAGAATCATCCACGAAGACGGCTTCTCTGGTGATGATGTAAAGCAGTACAAGCCTGTTGTTTACAGCAACACCATCCAATCTCTGGCTGCCATCGTCCGTGCCATGGATACACTGGGTCTTGAGTATGGCGACAAAGAGAGGAAGGTGAGGCCTTAGCTTTGTTCTTAAGTATATTACAGTATATAATCATATATACATAGTTTGGTGACATATAATAGGTGACATATTTTACATCTAAGTTTATATATTACCAGCAGCTGAAAGCTGAATGATGGTGACAAAAGGGTCGTTTCAACAAAGCTACTGACTGTTTCACAAATTTCTATTTAGGTTCCTGTTTTTCTATAACGAATTAACACTTTGGGTATTCCGAGTCAAATGTTCCTCCATCTAATAAAAGCTTTTTCTCCTGTTATATGATGACTCATAATTCATATGACTCTGACTTGACTAAGAGCTATTCCACATTCATAATTCAATTTTAGATTGTAAAATATCTAATGTTTTTTTTATCTACACCTACAATAGAACTTTGAATAGAGGGATACGTATGGTTTTATAATTAGGAGTTTTTTGTGCCTCATAAAAATTGTAGTACAGACGCTCCCCTACTTACGAACATTCAACTTACGAACAACGGTACATACGAACATGTCTGCAAATTGCGTTTAAGTCCAAAAATGTTCGCAAGTCCAATTTTGTATTTCGCGCCTTTTTCGGAGTAGTACTTCTTTCCGCCGCTAATACCGACACCTGGCGCTGTGAGAGCTCAGCTCACCCAGCATCTACCTTCTTCTTCGTTGCAATGCGGAAGTGCGTGCATGTATCTCCAGTGTGAAAATAACCTTTTTCATTTGTATCATTAAATATCTCATGCATCCAATATTGAATATGGTTGGTAAAAAGCTAAAGGCTTCTATTGAGGGAGTTGCAAGGAAGAGGCAAGCCATTTCATTTGAAACGAGTGGCAATAATAACGAAGCTTGATGCGCGTGAGAGTGGTGAGCGTTTCACGGGCATTGAATCGTTCGAGCGTCAGTACCATTTATAAACAGAAAGATCGAGCAGCAGGACCCAAATATTGAACGTTGCACAAAGTTTGCAAATCAATTGAATGATGCCATACAGTGCTACTGCATCATTTATGATGAAAAAAAGAAAACTGCAATCGTCATTAGGTCGCTTCTTTTGGCCAGTTTCTAATACATAAATCTCTCTCTCTCTCTACAGTACTGTACATATTCTCTCCATTTTATTATTATTATTTTTTTTTCAGTACAAACCAATGTATATTACTTATACAAGCCTTAAACATACAAATGCACTTATATAAACCTTCAATATACTTATATCGGCCTTAAACATACATTATAATACAAAATATAGCACTGAATCAACTTACAAACAAATTCAACTTATGAACAATCGCTCGGAACTAATTACGTTCGTAAGTAGGGGAGTGTCTGTACACTAATTTATTGTGCAAATTATAGCCCTTGATATTTTGACTGAATTGTGACTTAGTGAATTGGCTATTTCATTTTTCATCTTGACAATACTCCAAATGAATAGAGAGTTCTTATATGTTGAACATGGTCAGAATAGAGTAAATGCCTTTAAAGTAAGAAAAAATGGGACTTCTAGTCTTTAGTATGAAATGTTGAACGCATCGATCGGTCAGTTTGTGTTCAGACAGTGTGACCTTATAGTGTATGGATCAAGATGTTGTAAGGTTCGTAGTTTTATAAAGCAGGCTGAAATATCTGATCGCCCATTAATGACATCTGTTGCGGGACCTTGCACACACCCCCACACACACAAATGAAGAAATTTACTGACTGTTATGTACTTTGAAATATGCCTGCTTACCACAAGAAGGACAAATTCTCCCTGAAGTGTTTTTTTCTAACCAGTTTCTATTGAATTGTGTTCAATCATCTATTCACATGCAGCATTGTAGCAGAGAGAAGGTTGCACTCCCAGTGCAGTCACCATTTGCCACTGGCTTACAGCTAGCACATGATTCAAGGAATCTTGCAGATAAACAGTACAAAACAGTTAAATGTTGATGCACTTGTAATGTGACAGGAATGTTGTCATGCTATTTTGCCTGTCTAAATGTTCAAATATTTATAAATTGTTTGATCATAATACTAAAAACCCTATTAAGTATTTTATTATCTCAAGCAAAAAAGAGATTCAATTATTTGACTTGCTGTTCAAAAGCACACACTTTTAACTGTGGCAAATTGAAATTGACTTTGCTGAATGAAAATTTGTGACCTGGCATTACAGAATGAGTCAGAAGTTGCACAAAGAATTTGAAATATAAACCTAAAAGTAAAATTAAAATGATGATTTACATTTTCATGTATACTGTATTTACTCGCATATAAGCCATATTTGTTGCTCCAAAAAATTATGACTGAATCGAGGGTACGGCTTATATGCGCATAAAAAGACGACATTCACGAAATAGCAAGGTGACAAAGACGAAACGCCATAACGACAGAAAATGCGGTCAATACGGTCATTTATTTCTCAATAGAGAAAAGATAAACAGATTAAACACCAAACAAAATGTATTTTTCACATCCAAAAAACGTGAAAAAACTGTCACTGCTCGCTCAGGGCGTCGCCATTTTACCATAGTTAAACATGCTCTGACTGGCCAGACGCGAGTAGCCTATATACATGTATTCGTATTGTTTACCATGTTCATAGTAACACATTTGTACTTCTTATTAATTCCACGAATATGGAGGTGAAAATTGTGAATCAGGAGGCGGCTTTTACGTGAGAAATTGTAAAATTCAACAATTTTAAGGCAATTTTAACGGAGCGGCTTATACGCTGGGGCAGATTATGTGAGTAAATACCGTAAACTTTCTATAAATAGTTCCATAATGGTGGAAAACAGCACAATTTGTGAAAAGTAGTCTGTCAAGATGCTAGAAATTCTTTCAGAAGCAATCACTCAATTCCTCACCCTTTTTGTAATTATACACTCAGGGAATCCCCCACTTACATGTATCAGTATAAAAATGAAGATTCACTTTTGCTAATTTGGTGTCCATTTTAATAATTCTACTTTGTTATGAGCTAAAAAAATATTTCTTTTGAGGGAGGGCACAATTTGTTCTTCAGTGACTTCTTTATCCAGTTTCCTAATTTGTAAATGTCTGGTTGATTAATCTAATTTAACTGACTGCCAAAAACTACTATTTTTAATTACTATAAGTCAGTTCTGCCTTTAAAGCAACTAAATGCTAGATAACACAATGTCACTACATGATACACTATGTGAGGATTATGAATGTAATCTGCAGAAAAGAATAACTAGCATAATCCTAAAAAGCAATGGTCGGATGTTTGGTCTGTCCTTCTAGACTGCCATTTCAAGTCAGCTGCCCGTTATGTCAGCTTGCACTTTCGCTTATCAACTGCACGTCCACCATGCACTGTGCAAACGAGGTCCATCAGTTAGTGAGCAAGTGGCAGTCTTTAAAGCAGAGGTGGGCTGTGAGTGCAGGTTTTTGTTCCAACCGATCCAGCACAGACGCTTTGACCAATGAGATTTCTGTAGAAGACAAGAAATACCTGACTGCAATCCACTGATAGCACTTGTAAGACAGCAGTTTGGTGAAAAGGTGTCCGCTACGGGTTTGAATGAAAACCCGCACCCACTGCGATCCTTTGTGGAATAGTTTGCCCACCCCTGCTTTAAAGGGTACGTGAGCAGGTGTCCTTATTTCCACAATTGAGTCAGAAGTGTTCACCCCTCTAAGTGACACATTTTGCATTGTCCCAAAAAAATACTAAAACCTTACCTACAACTTAACTCCTTTCGCTTGACACTTTTGTATGATGTATGGCAATTGCTTCCGTAATGTCTATCACTACATAATGATAGATTTTAAAAATGGTCCGATTTTAGATCGCCCATATATATGTCTATAAAGTAAAACATTCAATGGCCACTTTCTTCAATCTACATGTGGAATTTCTTTAGTTTGAATGGAAGAGATAGGCTTGTCTACATCTAGGAAAATATTATATATTTTATGTGGAAGTGTGCAGTGTTAGTATTCAGCAATGCTGGTTGCATATTAAACACCCTTATAATATGAATAGGCAATAGGTGATTGACTCTTTCTATTTACATTTACCCACAGCAGATCAGTATAGTATGTGGTCTGTCTGCACGATGTGATCTGCGCTTGAGCAAAAAGTCGACCATTTCAGATAGCCAATTTCGGCCCAAAATAAATAAATGAGTCCCACGCATGATGAGAAAGAGTGATGAAAAGGATGGCCTGTTCTTTTTTAATTCAATGAGCGTATGGAAATCTGCACAAGAAGTGACAGGTACATTTAGATGTTTGGATGTATGTTAAGATTAATGGAGAAATAAAAGTGAAGCCAGGTTTCAATATTAAATACATTAGGATTATTTAACAATGCATACAGTGCACTCTGTGGATTTGCTTATTAAAAAAAGTGAGGATAAGAGGCTCAGTTAATGAATGAATAAATATTAGAAAATTCACTAACTACAGTAACAAAAAAATGTCCTAAAAGGTCAACAAACCTATTTTACATCCTGCAAGTAAAACTGAAGAACTCCACTCCACTTTTACAAATGAACACAGTTTTAAAACATGATTTTTTTTTACAGAAATGGCGGTATTTCCGCTCATATCGGGAACATATTTTACTACAGCAGTGTCACTCTAAACATTTTTACAACCCTACTTACATCTACTCATTGTCCTTAACTGCACCGAAAGGCACTTTCTTGTTCTCAATGTAATGAGATCACTGATAGGGAACAGTTGGGATTAAAACACCTCTCCTATTGATCTCCACTTATCAGTGTGTATTTTTGTGTATAGATAGTATATCAAATATAGTGTAGCATTGCATTTCCTGAGAGAGGTAAGCATGGCCTGATATCCCTGAAGGTTTGGTCATGAAAAAATGGGATGCTGCTCTTTTCTTAGAGTGCACCTAGGATTAGGGGGCACCATTTAAAATTTGTAGGGTCTATAGCCACAAAATATCAATACATTTTCAAATAAAATATTTATTTGATTGATATTCTTTATCGGAGGGCGGCCCGGTGGATGAGTGGTTAGCGTGTCGGCCTCACATTGAGGGTCCTGGGTTCAAATCCAGGTTGGTCCACCGCTATGGAGTTTGCATGTTTTCCCCGGGCCTGCGTGGGTTTTCCTGGACACTCCGGTTTCCTTCCACATTTTAAAAACTTGCATGTTAGGCTGGTTGAACAATCTAAATTTCCCCTAGACATGAGTGTGAGTGTGAATGGTTGTTTGTCTCCTCGTGCCCTGTGATTGGTTGGTCTGGTTAGCTGGGATAGGCTCCCCCCCCCCACACACACACGTGACTTTGTGAGGATGAGGGGCTCAGCAATTGAAAGAATAAAGGTTATTATTTATTAGTGAAAAAATAAAACGTCTAATCTTAATGCTGTTTTTTTAATTCCTATTATTTACTTATTAATCGTGATGAGAAATCTGTATATTTGCCTGATAATCCCCAAACCAGCCTCTTGACATTCTGAAGTCCTGTCAATGCGTTATTGTTGGCTGTGTACGCTAATTCCTCCATTTTTCATGGGCAGATGACAATTAAATTTAGTAGGTATATTCAAGGGATATACACACATTGATCCCCAGAGCCCAATTTTCTCACCCTTTAGCTAATTACAGAATTCAGAAAAATACATACATGAATAAATAAAGCAATTCTTGATTTTATTCCATCAGAGAGGTCGCAGGATATGGTGCAATGGCCGGTTGCGGCCCCTGGCTTACTGTACTGCCACTGCAATAGGAGAGATGTTAGGTTGCGGACCTAGCCCTTCTGCTGCAAAAGCAGAGATGTTGGGTGAGAGCACTATTGGATGGCCATGCACTATCAGGGGGAAGATGTTGTGTGTCAGCTGCTGACCTTGTGCCGCCAGAGGAGAGACATTGGGTGTCAGTCGCTGACTTTGCACCGCCAGAGGACAGACATTGGGTATCAGTCACTGACCTTGCATTGGTGGGGCAGAGATGTCAAGGGTTGGCCAAAGGCCTTTCTTCTCTGGAGCAGAGACGCTGGGTAGTGGCCACTGGTCTTGCTTCTCTGGAGCAGAGACACTGGGTGGGCTACTGGCCTTGTGCTACCTGAAGACAGACAATGGGTAGTGGACACTGACCTCGCGCCACCCGAGCTGAGATGTCTGGTATCGACCTTTTTAGCTCACCATGGTTAAATCGTCGTCATGAAAGAGATGTTCATGACCCAAACCTTTTTGTCAACAAAAACAACACTGGTTGCTAGATTGATAGATTATACTCAATCCTTTTCAGCTGCCGTTCTGCTCATCGTCATGAGGGTCGCAAGGAAGCTACTATGGTCAGTAGGTGGCACAGTCAATCATGGAGATAAATTTATATTTCAGTTTGTCCTAACCTTTTCTGATAACATCGCAAATCTGGTCCCTAGCCTTGGCAGGGTGCCATGGCAACCGAATGTTTTCGCCTTGCGCTCAACACATTCCGTAAGCCTGTGTCCAAGGGCAGTGTGACACATGCATGCACACACACACACACACACACACGCATACACACACATACACACATACAAACACACTGTTTTGGACAACAAAACAAAATAGTTTCAGGTTAAAATAGCATTAAATAAACATAATCAAACAATTATAATGACTTGTATTATAAGAAAGGATTGTAACCATTTTGTAAAAGGTTAAACAACTCATACCGAAAAAATAATCACGGCTGTGGGCAAAGTCATGGGATGAGTGACGTTAAACACTTTTTCCTTTCATTGGCTCAGAGGGGTTTTGCAAATTCCAAGGCTTGATAAGTATCCAGTAATTATACTAGAATTTCAGACTGGACAAATGGCTTGAAAAAACCCATAGAACAGTGTGATAATAACACAAATTTACCCAATTGAGAATGCAGTCATCAACAAAAACATTATTCACTTCAAATTCTACCTTGTAAAAAATGTAGGCTATGACCTGGACTAATTAGTGAATTAAAGTGCAAATGCAAATAAGACCTTAAGTGATTATGAAGTCAGTCTTCCAATATGAACGTCATCTCGGTAGAAAATAAGAAAAATTCTCTATACTTTAGGTGCAAATTGTTATCTCTTTCTGTGGGGAAACAGGTAAACCAATGAAATCCTGTCATGTAATGCTTAAGGCCTTTGATATTGGAAAATATATTTACAAGTAATGTCCTATAAACAATGGGAGAAGCCTTGATAAATGTGCTTTTTAAAGTTGCCAGAGGTTTGGGACATACAGAATTGCAACCTTGCTTGCCAGCATTACAATTTAAAGATGCTGATGTAACACCATTTCAAGAAATGCATTGGGCTTTTCGTTGACAATTACTGGACTTCGGCTCGTGAAGGAATACCATTTCCATTTCATTTCATTTGAAATTTAAAGAAGGAAAGGGCTGTAAAAAGGGCTCTACTGTGATCCTTCTTCACTTTGCGGCTTCAACTTTCGCGGCTTCACGACATTGCAGATTTTTTTCTGAGGGATATTAAAAAAACAGTTTAAAACAATGTTTAAATATACGCGGAAACTCGCAACTGGAAGACAGATTAAAATGGCGATTAAAAATGGCGATTAATAATGGCGATTGAAAATGGCGATTGAAAATGGCAATGAAAATTGTCGGTGAAAAATGGTGGAGGTCAGGGCAGCGCTTCATCACTCAGCGCCGAAGTATCTAGATCCATTGCATCTTGCCATTTCCTCTTTTGTTGCGAGTGAATGCGTGTTGTGGCGATCTGTATGCCGCAAATAAATAAAAGTATATTCTCGTGAGGTGAAGAGGTCCGAGGTGTAGCGGCTGGTCTCTCCGCCCAGGTTGCCGTGGTGCACGCTGCACCGACCTTCTCCCCAAAGCGCTGCCGCTTTCCTTTGCCACCGGCGTGCTGTTGTTCACCCCCCAAAAGTCACATCTTCTGAGGTGTGAAACTGCTACTTTTCACACCCGGACTCCAACAAAGTTAAGAAAATGAACCAGCATTATAATGGATTTACACCTTAGATACGGCCATGAAAGTGGCATGACGATAGGACGTCAACACACTGCATGGAGCCACTCAGAAAGAGACTGATGATGTCCCTGCCATTGAATTGGGCAATCGTCTTGAAAGTGTCAAGACAACAACAACAGCAATATTTGTACAAGAAAAATGCCTCTCGAATCTGGCGAAGGAGACTTGGACTGAAGCTCCAATAACCTGTTTTTTATTATTTAAATCAAGTGGAGAGGAATTATTTTCACTGAGTACAGTACTTAAATAATTTACATTTTTTAAATTATAGGTTTTATTTAGATACTAATTCATTATAGTATTTTCATATGCCTGTAACTGATATTTAATAAATACACTTTTTGATCATTCTACTTGTGTAGTTGTATGAAGGATGGTATGTAGTAATAATAGGGGTACTTTGCGGTTTTTAGATTATCGTGGCCATGTCTGGTCTACATTATCCACGAAAAACGAGGGATTAGTGTACTTGTTTTGGTGAAAATGTGGAGGATTTAATTTTGTTTGTGAGCTCTACGCAGGGGTAAGTTTGAAAGCCTCGTCACAAGTGTTTCAAAGGTGGAAGAAATCTTAATTAATAAATGTTCTAAATACTGACACACTATGTCTTGGTTAAATCTTAAACCATTTCAGTTTCAAAACATCAACACGAATCATTACATCTCAGGTGTGGGATCACTATTCTTTCTGTTGCTTGGAAACAGTTCATTCTCAGTGACATTTAAAAATCTGTCTTTTTTTCTGTTGGTTTTTATATTTTCACTGGTCCCTCTGTGTATGCCCTTAACGCAACGTCTATTTTAGATTTATTGTGAGGAGGAACTTCAAAATGGAACACAACAAAATACAACAACTATATTTTTAGCAGAGGCAGGAATAGATTTAAAGGGCTACGGAAAAAATCTAAGCATGTACATAAATAGGAAAGTAAAAATTGTAAAGCAATGTGAAATTTGAGTACCACAAATATTAAAGAATGAGACGAGCCAGTAAGTGATGGTGACATTCGTGCTTTGAAATGAAAGCTATCATTGTAGAGAAAAGACGAAGTGACAGAGAGGAAGCTGAAATAAAAGGTGAGTTAGCAAAATGGCAGGGTTATCAAAGGGAGATCAGTGTTCCTGGAATGCCATGGGCACCTTTCCATCCATTTTATGTTACTTATCAACGACGATCTATGTCCTGATCATATACACTTCACACTGTGTGTGTTTGTGTGTGTGTGTGTGTGTGTGTGTGTGTGTGTGTGTGTGTGTGTGTGTGTGTGTGTGTGTGTGTGTGTGTGTGTGTGTGTGTGTGTGTGTGTAAAACGAATTCCCAAGATTTTTAACAAGAAAATTTCCACTTGCAGATGGCTTTTTAATATAATGAGTCAAGGGTAAAAATGGTAATCAAGAGATTGAGACTGACACAACCTACCCATGAGGCACATGCACCTGTGTGCATGTTTTCCCCCACATTTTCCATTTAAAAAAAATCATCCATTGTCTATTGCTCACAGGCTACTCTCCATTTCTGCTGCCTGTCTTCTTATTGTATTTACTCTCTTCACTCTGTTTCTGCATGCTTGCACCCATTTTCAGCAGCTGTGTCCTTTTCCTAGCTACTTCAGTATGGCCAATATTGCATCTGCATTATATCTGATAACTTGTATTAAAGATACACACACTGGTCTAAAAATATTTGTTTGCCCTTGCCAATATTATAACTTTTATTTTGTGTCCAGTGAGCAAAATTAAGTGTATGTTATGGACCTTATTACTGTAAGTAAAATATTTCACCAAAGATTTTTTTCAAGATGACTTCTTTTTGTCAACCTTTGTTAGATTGCTGTGGCGTCTAGTTCCAGAATTATATCGTTGTGTGAGTTGCATGTGTGTGGGCAAGAACAACATTGAAAGAGAGAGTGTGTGAGCGAGAGAGAGGGAGAGAGAAAGAAATAGACACTGAAACCATGCATAATTTACTCAAAAACGCACACAAACAATCAGTCTTGTTTACTTCCGTCCCTATGTTGATCAGACTGGTGCTCCTAGTGTCTTAAGACTGGCACATGACTCTGCCAAGCTTCTGTGCTAAAAGAACAGGACTATGATGCATTGGTTCTGTTGCTCCAAGGCTGGTGAACATCAGTGCTGGCTTGCAAAGCATGACTAAAAAAAAGTTTTACCGTTCCCAGAAAAATGAAATTATTAGGTCACAGAAATCAGCAAATGGCTTTTTTTATGTCAAGCACAATCAACTAAGGAGTGACTCATTTGTTGTGGCAGAAATACATTTATCAGGAGAAACTTTTGTGAAAAACAGGGGTGTTTCTGAGATTCACTGCTTGAGCTGCTAATGATTGCTTAGCTAAAAATACCACTAAGAATTTATATAAATTGTCGTAATTGGTCTCATGAGCCTTAATAAATGGATTTCTAGATTTGAAAACAGGATTTTTGTCATATTTGTTAAAAGATTCATTCTGACCTTACAGGAGCAAATGGCAAATGTTACTGAAAAATCAGAAGTCTTCTCTAACCCTGCTTTTTTATATACATGAAAACACTGTGCCAGAGGAGAATGGCCTGATTTATGAGGTGTGTTATTATCTTGCTGCCGTGGTCACATACATTAGAGTTGTGCCTACTCTCTCTTGTTTCGTGTAACTTGGATTTTTGGTAAACAGAGGAGTACATTATATGTGAATTCTCTAATTTGTTCCACGGTCCGCCAAAAAATTACCAACTAAACCAGGGGTGGGCAAACTATTCCAGAAAGGGCCGCAGTGGGTGCAGGTTTTCGATCCAACCTATAGGAGGAAACCTTTCCACCAATCTGGTATCTTAGAAGGGCAATCAGTGGATTGCAGTCAGGTGCTTCTTGTTTTCTACAGAAATCTCATTGGTTAAAGTGCCTTTGCTGGATCGGTTGCAACAAAAACCTGCACCCACAGCGGACACTTTAAAATTATCAAAGTGTCTCAATTTTGCATGAAAGATGTGAGAAACACACAAAAATGAGAGAAAATTATTTATTAATGTATTGAAATGAATAACAAGAACGCAAAAACATTTTCTATTCCGGCAGGAGTACACATGAAAATAAACACAAATTTGAACAACTACAAATTGTGAATTCAAAACAACTTATCATTAAATAGAAGTCCAAAGGAGTAGCAGTCTCTCCATTCCGTCGTTCAGTACAGAGAGGCCATGCCAAGTAGTCGTCGCTTTTAATGCTTCCTTCAGGTTCTTTCACAACCCTTATGAACCATTTTCCAATAAAATGAATGAATTTCTTTGAAAAAATAAAATGCCAGGGTCCACACTAATGAACCTAAATGGAAGAGGTAATGTGCAAAGACACTATTCCAGTAACATCATTTGGTAACAACTATAGTTTTCTGGCTTACAGCAAAATGGGATTAAAAAAAATCTGCTTTTTTTGGTTAATTTTACAAACAAAAGGCCTATGTGCTGTGGCTCCTTTATTCATTCATTCATTCAAGTGTTGTGGGGGTGCAGAAGCCTATCCCAGCTAATTTAAGGCATAGGAATTGGTGTCCAGCTAGTTGCAGGGCACAAAGAGACAGACAACCTTTCACGCTCACATTCATACCTCGGGGAAATTTAGAGTGTTCAACCAGCCTGGGAGGAAACTGGGGTATCCAGAGAAAACCCACAGTAGCCCAGGGACAACAGTTGTGGCTCAGCGAAGTCCAAGCTATCGAATTTAGTAAAGTAACGTGATATGGGTCTTTAAATAGCACCTAAAACAATAGTGTGTATCAGTGAAACAAAGTATGGTATTTTTCCAGGGTTGTGTGCAAATTACTTCCTGGGATTGTGCGCTTGGGTGTTGATAGACTGAATGCAGGCTGTAATCGCTTGAGAGAGACACATATGAAATCATTTCCCTGAGGTGTAATTGTGATAAAATGATGGCGCAGGACAGGGCTCAGGCAGAGCATGGATGCATTGGTAGCTCTTATGTTTCTGCCTTTCCCAGCTATCTACGGGCACCAGATGGGGGACACCCTCAATTTGTGGTCAGCCAATGACAGGGCACAAGTAGGCAGACAACCATTCACACTCACAGTCAGACGTAGGGGGAATTTAGCATGTTCAACAAGCCTGCCATGCGTGTTTTTGAGATGTGGGAGGAAACCGGACTACCCGGAGAAAACCCACGCAAGCCGACGAACATGGAAACTCCCCACAGGAACGTCCCAACCTAGGATCGAACTGTGGGATTGAGGTGTTAACCACTTGTGTACCGGCGCCGCCCCAAATTGAAACTCTGTACTGTGCACAAGTCTTATCACATCTCATTTTCTGAACCGCTTCATCCTCATTAGGGTCACGGGGGGTCCTGGAGCCTATCCCAGCTGACTCTGGGCCAGAGGTGGGGAACACCCTGAATCGGTGCCCAGCCGATCGCAGACTGTGCACAAGTATTTAATTAAAGTTAAGAAAATTCATTTATTCATTCATCTTCTGTACCAGTTATCCACACAAGGGAGGGTGTTGGAGCCTATCCCAGCCAACCAGAGGGAGCAAGTTGGGGACACCCCAGATTGGTTGCCAGTCTATTGCAGGGAAAAATGAAATGCACAATCACTCACCCTCATAATCATTCGTCCACCGAGTGTGATTCGAACCCAGAATCTCCACACTGAAGTCAGGTGGAAGAACCACTGCACCATCAGATGGCCAAGCTAAGAAAATATGATTATAAAATAGTATTTTTCCTCTGTAGGGACTTCATTAGCTTCACAAATCGGAGAGAAAAGCTGTTTGGAAAACAGAAAATGCCTTTACTAGAATGACACTCAGCCAACCACCTGAGTGCAGACCTCTCCCAACTTCCATCTATCAATGCTCATTAGGGGCTAGAATGGCTGAATCTGATCCCAGCTGACTTTTGCTGATACGGAATGTACACCTTGCACCACACGGCTGTGCCAACTTGGGCATCCTCTTTGGATCAGAATCAGCATTCTCAAAATAGATCACGGAGGGAAACAAACTCCTCTTGTCACAGAGTACCCTATGTATACAAATCATTCGATATTGGATTGGATTGGATAACTTTATTCATCCCGTATTCGGGAAATTTCGTTGTTCCAGTGGCAAGAGGGTGAGGATGCAGGAATAGGAAAGGCATTTTAGACATAAATAGATAGGTAATAAGTAGGTCAAGAAATAAATACATGAATAAATATATAATTAAATAAGCGTGTTGCTTAGCACATATATACATACATACATACATACACATAAATGTACATGCATGCATACAGTAGGTCTTAACACACAGCCATTTTTTGTTAAAGAGCCTGACAGCTGATGGGAGGAAGGATCTGCGGAAGCGCTCCTTCCTGCAATGAGGGTGCCGCAGTCTATTGCTAAAGGAGCTTCGGAGGGACTCCACAGACTCATGCAGGGGGTGGGAGGTGCTGTCCATGATGGACATCATCCTGGTCAGCATCCTCCGCTCTCCCACTTCCTCCACAGAGTCCAAAGGACAGCCCAGAACAGAGCTGGCCCTCCTGACCAGCTTATTCAGCCTGTTCCTGTCCCTCTCCGTGCTCCCGCATCCCCAACAAAGCACTGCATAAAACACTGTAGATGCCACCACAGTGTCGTAGAAAGTCCTCAGCAGTGTCCTGCACACTCCAAAGGACCGTAGACTCCTCAGTAGGTAGAGGCGGCTCTGGCCCCTTTTGTACAGGGCATCTGTGTTTGTGGACCAGTCTAGTTTGTTGTTGAGGTGAACACCCAGGTACTTAAAATTCTCTACGTTCTCCATATTCTCCAATATCAATCCTCCTATAATGTCATGCAAATAAACAAGTGTTCCCAGACATTTATTTCAGTCTTAACACTGCGTTTTTTTATATTTGCACTTTGATACTTGTACTAAAAACACCATTGTTAGCTCTATCACAAGCTGATAACAACTATATTCACTTTCCTACTTCATTTCATTTTTATTTCTATATAATTTGTTGCCTACTTATTATGTGTGTACTTTAAGGTGAAGCTTTACATCGTAAATAACATAATGAAAATAAAGGCATTCAATTAAATTCAATAATAACTCTATCCATTGCTACTTGACCACAATTATGTGGTTTGTAGTTTCTGGTAATAGGACAGGAAAATGTAGTCATCTTGTTAATTATACCTGTCTTAAAATAGACACTAATGTAATTACAGCATGTTGGTGTGGCTGCTTGGTGGTTTGAGCTACGTTAGAAAATTATGCTTTGAACCTTATGTAGGGTGCTTAGATGTGGCATGTACATATTCAGTTGATGGCAAAAGTCTTGGAACACACAACCCTATCCATGGATTAATGCTTGTATATTATAGGGGCTGGTTTCAATGCCCCAGTGCTTAATGAATATTGATGAACTTACGTGTCTTTTGAGTATTATACAAAATAACAGTTTAGGGTTGGCTTTATTCTGTCACAGTGTCTCTGGGCACAAGTAAGGGTCGCAGTCTGTGTTTAGATGCATTTTATTTTGAAAGAACACGTATGCTGTCCTATCCTGAACAGGTTTTTGATGGTTACCGACACGTCCCTTATTGTTCCTTGTGGTTTTATTTCCTTCACCTTTGGAACACTTATAAAGAGTTAGTGCACACGGTGTACTGTATACTAGAACTGAGGTTTGTGTGTTTCACTTCGGTTTAACTACCTCAGTACATTGCTCAGCTGCTTTAACCACATGCTCCACAATACGGTAATAGCCATGGACATACCCGTCACAACTGCACACTAACTCAACTGTAAATGTGAAAACGGAGAGTGACTTTTGGTTGTGCTTACCAAGCACTAGCCCAGTTAGACTACCATTACACGCACATAGTGTTTAAGCTTCAACCTCATTGACAGTGCAAAGTATACAGTGAAGTCCCAATATTATAGTGCAAGAGAAAACAGGCAAAAAAGTACATGAGTTCCCTGTACATGTTTACATGTTGTGTAAGAAAAGGCAAAGTTATGCAGTAGTTGCAGTGGGCAGTTTAGAAACATGTGCTTAGACAAAAAAAATGTTCTGATTTTTTCTGGATGTCTTTGTCATTTCTGTTTCAGTTCTTATTTCCTTTTTTTGTTCTGTTTTTTTTCTTCCCAGTGACATAGAGATTTTCCATCTGCGAATAGTCACATGCAGTACTTAAACAAGAAGTTTGGGTTTGCTCTGTGTATGTGTTTTCAATTCCTGCGGTGGCCTGTAGATCTAAATTATGAAGGACATTTAATCTATAGTTGATGAGTACTTCTTATTTAGACACCAGTCATTTGGTGTGTCTATAGTGTATGGAGGTCGAGCTGTCCTGAGTCTGTCCCTGTGTATTTTGCTCTCAAAATGAACTGAGAGAAGCAATGTTCAAAGCTATAATTGAATTGTAATTGCATATTATACTGTTTTATTGTGTTGTGAGATCAGCATGTTGGAATGGTGCCTATTTTAAAAGGAAGTGATTTTGTTTAGAACCGAATTTGTATTATTTGATGATTAATTCAAAGCTATTTACACAACAATTGGCCACACTAACAACATACTGCAAGCCACAAGTTATTTTCAATAAGAGGCATAATTTTGTTAGATATTTGATTCAGGTTTGTATTGTTAGACAATGGACATAAAAACAAGGTAATCAAGACAGCAATTGCAGTGCGCAAACTTGCCACAAATTTTCACAGAATGTGCTGCTGTTCAGATACATTTTTCATTTACCTTTACCTGTGTGACAAGGACATTGCCTCTTTTTATTATTAATTTTATTATTCCCCAAATATATTTAGCTGATGGCGATAATGCAAAAATGTTTATAGTATTTACCAGTAGGATTGCAGAAATTATTAGAAATTTAAATATTTACTTGAGTCAATTCAGACTCCATTCTTCTTAATATTTTACTTGCACCGAGTAAACTTGAGGTTCAAGAAGACTAACTGTGCTCCTCGTGAAAAAATAAAAGTTGTGTTCGGACCGTTGAACTATATCTTTGATATATATATACAGTGGTACCTCGTCATACGACCGCTCGTCATACAAAATTCTCATCTTACGGCGGAAATTTCGATCGAATAATTCGCCCGTCATGCGATCAAAATTTCGTGATGCGACCAAGCCAGGTCTTTTTTGCATATCTTTCGTGTATAACAATATTTACGAGCACCTTAATTCTAGCCTGATTTAGCCATTCCATTACCACTTTTGATGTGTGTTTGGGGTCATTGTCCTGTTGGAACACCCAACTGAGCCCAAGACCCAATCTTCGGGCTGATGACTTTAGGTTATCTTGAAGAATTTGAAGGTAATCCTCCTTCATTATCCCATTTACTCTCTGTAAGGCACCAGTTCCATTGGTAGCAATACAGCCCCACAGCATAATACTACCACCACCGTGCTTGACGGTAGGGTTGTGTAC
Organism: Stigmatopora argus; assembly: GCF_051989625.1. Taxonomy (NCBI): domain Eukaryota; kingdom Metazoa; phylum Chordata; class Actinopteri; order Syngnathiformes; family Syngnathidae; genus Stigmatopora; species Stigmatopora argus. The sequence continues at coordinate 6,712,507 of NC_135389.1, read as the reverse complement.
TTGGGGTTAAAGGCCTCACCTTTTCTCCTCCAAACATATTGCTGGGCATTGTGGCCAAACAGCTCGATTTCTGTTTTGTCTAACCACAGAACTTTCCTCCAGAAGGTCTGATCTTTGTCCATGTGATCAGCAGCAAACTTCAGTCGAGCCTTAAGGTGCCGCTCATGGAGCAAGGGCTTCCTTCTTGCACAGCAGCCTCTCAGTCCACGGAGATACAAAACACGGTTGACTGTGGACACTGACACCGGTGTTCCAGCAGCTTCTAATTCTTGGCAGATCTGCTTTTTGGTGATTCTCGGTTGAAACTTCACCCTCCTCACCAATTTTCTCTCAACAGCAGGTGATAGCTTGTGTTTTCTTCCTGATCGTGGCAGTGACAAATCAGTGCCATGCACTTTATGCTTACAAACAATTGTTTGCACTGTTGCTCTTGGGACCTGCAGCTGCTTTGAAATTGCTCCAAGTGACTTTCCTGACTTGTTCAAGTCAAAGATTTGCTTTTTCAGATCCATGCTGAGCTCCTTTGACTTTCCCATTGTAGTGTTTGTGGGTGTTTGCATCCAATGAGCCCTATTTAAATGGCCTCAGAGAAGTCACCAGCTGTAGTCACTCATAATCACTCACAAGAAGTTAAGAGGCCATGCTACGAAGCTCATTTCACTGACAACTTTCTAAGTCACCAAAATTGCTAATTCGTGTTGCTGTATGTATATTTTTGACCCAGCAGATTTGATCACTTTTTCTGTTAACCCATAATAAAGTCATACAAGAACCAAACTTCATAAATGTTTTTGTGACAAAGAAGTATCTGTTCCAATCACTCTATCAGAGAAAAATCAAATTTGTAGAAATAACTGGAAACTCAATAGAGCCATGACATTATGTTCTTCACAACTATATGTAAACTTTTGACCACAACTGTGTATATATATATATATATATATATATATATATATATATATATTTATTTATATATATATATTCATATACATATACACATACATATACTGCTCTAGTTACGAAACTGGAACCAATTAATTTCGTAAATAGAGGTACCACTGCAATCTAAAGTCTATTCAATAAACGCGATGCAGAATTAATGACATCGTCACTGGTGGAGAAACTTGTTACACCAACATAGTAAGTGAACTGATGCTATGAAATCATCAGTTGTCGTTTCTTTTTTTTCTGGCAACAGGCCGCCTGTATGTTGTTTGTGATTGTGTTGTGGCATTTAAAAGCTAATCAATTCCCTGCTGGCTACCGCTGCTAATTGAAGGTTAGCCGATAACGATCAGCATGACACTCTCTTGCTCCGTTTCTTTTTTTTTTTTCCCCTGCCCTTCTATATTGCTTCTATTAGTGGAGACCTGAGAAAAAGGGCTAAGAAACCAAACATTACGGAATGTGAATACTTAAGAATCTGAAGACTCATTTCAAATTTCACAATTAATTTTACAATTAATTCATCTTTTGATCAGCTGCTACTGTGTCTGCGCATTTATTTGTGTGGCTAAACATTAATGTTTCAGTTTCTTTGACTGAAGTCACAATAAATTGCAATGTCAGGCTTTCACATTGCGCGCCTGTGACTTCTTTTGTATGAGATGAAAAAGCATACTCACTGATCCTGCTGTTGCTACGGTAACAGGAACACCTGGGAAGAAGGACACAAGGGGAGGGACATAAGCTGGAGAGGAAGTAAAGGGCAGATATTGGAAATCAAAGTAGCCCAAAGGTATATGACTTATAATAGTTGTACAAACACATTGTGCCATCAGTCAGGGTTTTTGTGTTTAATTTTTGCTGTGATCGTTACTGCAAGTTCCTCTCCTCGCTCTATAAACATAGCTTTTCCTATGCTTCATTTTCCTTTAATTATTTACATCACGGAAATCCACAACTCTGGATAAATAATTTAAACTCAAAAGGGATTTCCCCTGTGAAGCCTGAAAAAGCAGGGTGGTTTAGTTAGGTGTATATTCCTTCAATCAAACTGTCTTTGTTCCTCACCTGTCTACTTAGTCTGTGTGAGGATTATTTGGGTTGATATTTTTGTAGATATGTAGTCAATATCTATGAGAAAACACACTACTGCTTCAATTGTGTATTTTTAACCTTTTTTTAGCTAATTAAGCTTTAAAAAAGTGCATTACAAAGTCGGAATTTGAAAATAATACCGCATCTCAACTGTAGTTATTTATATTGTAAGCTTTTGAAAAGGTTAGTCAGGGGAACTACAGATACAATCCAAGACAAAAGTTGAACAATCATGATATTTTAAATAATGATAATGAAATGAATCGCTTTCTTATCTGTAGATTTGGGAAGGTACATACTGGGAAGAGGGCATGCAATAGTTAAACAGTCTGATAAAATGAGAAGGAGGGGCGGCCCGGCGACTGAGTGGTTAGCGCGTCGGCCTCACAGTAGTAGTCCTGGGTTCAAATCCAGGTTGGTTCACCTGTGTGGAGTTTGTATGTTCTCCCCAGGCCCGTGTGGGTTTTTTCCGGGTACTCCGGTTTCCTCCCACATTCCAAAGACATGCATGTTAGGCTGATGGGGCACTCTAAATTGCCCCTAGGTATGAGTGTGAGGGTGAATAATTGTTTGTCTCCTTGTGCCCTGCCATTGGCTGGCTACCAATTCAGGGTGTCCCCGCCTCTGGCCCAAAGTCAGCTGGGATAGGCTCCAGCACCTCCCGCGACCTTAGTGAGGATAAAGCGGTTCAGAAAATGAGAGAAGATGAAAAGGACAGGGCAGGAAGAATGCCGATATTAAAAGAGGCACTTATACTGAAGTGACTGTATAGTGTCTCGTCCCCTGTGACAACCATTTCTGTCATAGGCAACATCATACTTATGGTTTCCCTCTGAGAGCCATCATGAATGTGAACCCTCTACTGTAAATGTCACCTCAAATAATCACGTAGTATTATACTTGGTTATGAAATCACAAGCCAGTGAAAACATTTTATTCAACCACAACGAAGGATCGGTAAGAAATTATGCTTGCAGTAAACCAATATTTTGACTGAACACAATTTGCCACTTTCATATTCTAGCGAGAAACATGAAGCTGTAGCGCATAATTTGCGATCGCGAGCCACGCTAAATAGAGGATTGGATCCGGCTCCGAAGCCTTAAGTTTGACATGTGACACTATATTATGAGAACTCAAGGGTGGGCAAAGATAAAAATGTATTCACTCTTGAAGCCAGGTTTTCTACTTCAACATTTATAGTCTCACAGATTTCAGGTGTCATTTGACAAAATTTACCAAAAATACATGGTTGAATAATATGATAAAATTGTCTCTATATAAAACAATATTTACTTGACATGCACCTTGGCAACTGTGACATAATTTGGCCTTCATTGAGAACTAATTCTTACTGTAATGATATGGGGTAACAGCATGAAAGTGTACGTTCAACCTTCATGAAGCAAGAGTCAAGCGTTAAGCGTAAATGCTTGCAATGAAAAAACATAGAACCCTCCATAGAGTAACTGGACTATCAATGGAAGGCTTGTTAAGGTCTAATTTCCACCCTCCCATGCTCATCTGCTTCCTGTTTTCCGTCTCGTGTCCTCGCCTACTCTCAGCCTTTCAAAATACAAATAAATGATTTATAAGCAATAATAAAACTCCAAAATGAAGGAATAAAAATAAAAAGTTTGAAATAGCTGTACATATCTTAAATTACAAGAGCAACATAGTGAAATATTATTAAGTAATAAAATACACAGATTTTAGCACAGAAATGCAGGGAAAACAAGCGGACACAAAGGAGTACGGGTACACTAACTATGGTTTACAACTCATGGCAGTTTTTGTTTCATTTTCTGGACCGCATTATCCTCACTAGGGGCGCAGGGGGGTGCTGGAGTCTAGCCCAGCTGACTTCGGGTTAGAGGCGGGGGACACCCTGAACCAGTGGCCAGGATCGTAGGGCACAAGGAGACAGACAATCATTCACTCCCACACTCATACCTAGAGGCAAATTAGAGTTTCCAATCAGCCTACCATGCATGTCTTTGGAATGTGGGAGGAAACCGGAGTGCCCGGATAAAACCCACACAGGCCCGGAGAAAACATGCAAACTCCACACAAGTGGACTAACTTGGATTCAAACCCAGGACCCCCACTGCGAGGACGACACTCTAACCACTCAGCTGCCAGGCCGCCCCATTTTACAAAATAAAACCTTAAATTAAAAAAAAATGTGAAAAAGTAACAACACAAAGAATTAAACCAATACGTAGAAGGGGAAAACACCAAGGGAAGACGTACAACAACATAACCTGACATAATGCAAACATAACTTGAAGATAACCTCTAACAATACTCCGACAAGGGCTGACGAGGACACAGGATGTAAATACACCGACAGGGATTAAGAAGACAATTAGAAACACCTGGGTCACACGAGGGAGGGAGGGCAGGAGAGATGCAGCAGGTGAAACTAATCAGATGAACAGGACACGCCTGAAAAAACACCCAAACCACAAAACCCCAACAAAATGTGACAGTGCTTTGTAACCCAACCGTAATAATTAAAAATCTATTGTTTGACGCACAGGAAGCTCGCATAAAGAGTTTAGGAGCTCAAATATTATTGTGCAAGTTTACAGCTTATACAGGGTACACACATATTGATAATTGCATACCTGTCAACCTCTGCCGATAACTGCCCTTATAAATGATTATGATTCCCCTTACAAACCGACCAAAAAACTTACAAACACCCCCCAAAAAACCTTACAAACACCGTACGACTCGTACGGTGTTTGTAAGGTTTTTTGGGGGTTCGTAAGGGGAATCATAATCATTTATAAGGGCAGTTATCGGCAGAGGTTGACAGGTATGTAATTGCATATGGACTGTGTCAGTGATTTTATTAGTCAGCACCTTGACAGCTTACACACATTGATAATTGCATACCAAGTGTGTCGGTGATTTCCCTCAATCTTTTTGATCTGCTCAGAAAGCAGCCTGAAAATAGCTGTTCTGATTTGTGGATACAGTAGATTAAGCCTTGCTAAATATTTTCCAATTTGTTTTTTTTTCTGTGCTTCATATTACACAAAAAGCCTTATAGATGTCCGTACAGCGTACAAAAAACACTGCATTAGTATAGTCTGCCATAATACAGTCTTGCAATTTCACCATATTATATCTGTACAGTGTGTTTCCAAACATTCAATTCCCATTTACAAGGTTGCAGTGACTGTGCTGCTGAGTCAAAGTACTGTACTTGCAAGAAATACAAAGTACGTACAGGACATTTTACCTCAATGCAGGAAATGCTGCAGGCCAACAAAGCGAGATTTAATTACTGTATACTGTACAACGTTCTTTGTAAGCATACTAGTGTTGTATGGCAAATCTTGTATGAGTCCTGTCATGCATACAACAATATGGCTCAGTGCTCCAAGCCCCTTGTGTGTGCGTGCGCGTGTGTGTATATGCGCACTTCTGCCTGCCCATAGCTGCTCCACTTTGCAAGATGACAGTTCGCAGGGAAGGACGAGCAGAGCAGCTTGAATAGACTAGTAACAGGCTGAGTGGCTTAGAGACAAAGGGGGTTGTGTGGGAGTCTGTGTGTGTGTGCACACGTGTGTAAATCTAGAATCTAGCCAGTCTGTGTATGAGACTGTACGCACTGCTTTCTAGTAAAGATTCGGCCCAAAAACGTATTAAAACACCCTCACACAAGGAGATGCACACAATACATTTTTGACATGGTTGTAATGATCGCGCCGCTGCGTCGTGGCGCGATCGGGAATGGATTAGGACCCAGTCGCGGGGAAGCATGTGAGGACGAGGCAATTAGCTTCAAAACAACAACTTTAATAACTCAAAAGGGCTTTACAAAACAACAAAGGCTTGGAACAAAACGGGAGCATGGGCAATGGTACCTTGTAGAGATTGTGTGCCATAACACGGAGGATGTCACGCAGGGATATGCAGGAACGATCCTACACTGATACTAACTCTCATTCGTGTTTAAATACAAACTCAGGAAGTAATCCCAGATTGATTGCAGCTGCTCTGCCTTGACGGCAAGCCAGGAGGGATAAACGGGCCGCTCCTGACAATGGTGGAGTGAGGACTTGCACTTTTGACTTTTTATGCCTCATTAGTGTATGTGGTATAACAATACAGTCTTCCCTCGATGATGGCAACTTCACATATCGCGAATTTACTATTTCTGCTACTATTTTATTTATTTATTTTCCTAAAAATGTGATAATCCACGCTGAAACTCACAGGTGGAAGCCACTCCCCTGTCTTCTGGTTGCTACTAGGACTCAGCACTGAAGAAAAAAAAGATATAAAAAAGGTAGTTACAATAGGGGTGACCCTACTTCACGATTTTTCGCTTACCGCGGCCATGTCTGGTCTACATTAACCGCAATATTCAAGGGATTACTGTAATAATATATTTTAGTGACCGGACGTTTCATCGAAAGACGTTTGGTCCCCAGACGTTTGGTCCCCGGACGTTTGGTCGACCGGACGTTTGGTCGACCAGACGTTTGGTAGAACGGACGTTTGGTAGAACAGACGTTTGGTAATACGAACGTTTGGTCGCCGGGTTCGCTCGCTGTCAAATTATGACAGAGAGTTTACTGTTGATATTTTGATATTAGAATTTAGATATTAAATTCTCTCTCTCTCTCTCTCTCATGATTATAATTTTGAGAGCTGGTTTCAACAGTAACAACCCGGCGACCAAACGTCCATTCTACCAAACGTTCATTCTACCAAACGTCCGGTCGACCAAACGTCCGGTCGACTAAATGTCCGGTCGACCAAATGTCCGGGGACCAAACGTCTTTCGACCAAACGTCCGAGTACCATATATTTTATATTTGTGCTTTTGGTGACACTCCATTTTGTTCGTTCACTCTATACCAGGCACTATGGTGTGTAACACGATCCCTGGGGCAGAATGACAGTGATATCGATGACCACCACTAACCAATCTCCCTCACACAGGAAAGTTGGGTGACGTGTCCTATACCAAAGTACACAGCGACATCCGTGATTCTACTTTTATTAATTTACAAGAAAATTTGATCATGGATGTCAGTGTAAATTATGGGCCTGTTTTACTAATTACTAAACTGATGTACTGTTGAAAGCTGCAAATTATTCTGTAACAAAAATGGGCAAGTTCAAACCCGGGCTTAAATAGGAAAACAACTTTTCACACAAAATAAATGAAATTATAAGATTTACTCAGAAAAAGAACGATTCAATATCACCAACTTCCCTACATATGATAAGGGCATCACATTTAGTAGTTTTTCTGAACCAGTGTAGCATAAAACATTTTCAGAGCTAACCTGAGATGGGGTTTATATATTTGAATATTTAGATAATAGATATTTCACACCAAAAATATTTGTTCAAATTGGTTTTCACAATTTTCCTCAAGAGAGTGCTCCTTCTCTTTGAGGTGCAGGTAGACAGCTGTGTGTTGGCCTGAGGATTAAGTTTGTCACTCTTTTGCCATGCAGGGTTGTGCCTCTAGCCTTTAGCATAAACTGCTGAGTTGCCACACCAATTCCCAGTTCGGTCCTGTCCCAGCTAAGCCTTTATATGAATTGTTAAAGCCTCCTTGGATTTGATGCAAAACAACTTAATTCCTAAAACAACAACCACAAAACTAGTTGGAAATGAGTCAATGATCAGAGAATGCCTGTTATTGTTATTTTGATTTTGGAGGAGAGCCTACCTCTGGAAAATACTTAGCGTTGTCATTATTACAACAATTATTTGCACATTTTTGTTTTCCAATGCATTTTTAAGAGTCATCATTTATTTACAGATTTATTGGCAAGCCTGTTTTGTCAATAGAGTTCCACTTTATGCACATTATTTAAAACACAAACGTTCGAGAAAAGCAACATTGAAAATCTTTTAGTATTGCAATAATTTCTTATTCATTATATATGATTTCCTTCTTGCTAATGTTCAAAGCTTCATACAAAAATAAAGCGCCATTTTTTTGTTTTGTTTTTATAAAAGCAAATTAGAGTATGCTTTACCCTCCACTAAGCCAGGATGTAGTGCAGCATGGCTACGCTCTTGTGGACCTCTGCTTAATACTTTAAGGCAGGGGTCTCGAACTCAATTTACCTGGGGGCCGCTAGAGGCCGAGTCTGGGTGAGACTGGGCCGCATCAGGATTTCCACAAGAAAAGCACTGATAAAACATTCCAACGTTATCAAATATCTTTATTTTTTAACAAAAAATAATGAATTAAATAAATTAACTTAAAGATGAATAAAAAATAAATCAATCAGTAATACAAAACCAAATAATACTAATGAGCATACAGTAGATATACACTGGCTGGCTAAGTAGAGAAAATGAATTATTTTTATTCCGTTTCAAATGTCTGTATTAACAGCTCTTTAACCTTTAACTTTCTGAACTTGAATGGAACATTGAACATGAAATATTCTGAACACGGCTTCTCTTGCCTACTCCTTGCTGCTAGAGACCTGGCAGCGCTTCTTCTCACATAGTCACATTTGGCTTGAGGGAGGAAGCAGTGGAGACCCTCAGTAGAGCTTGAAGATGCTCATCAGTAAGTCTGGACCTGTACTTGGACTTATTGAAGTTCAAGGTGGAGAAGAGCTTCTCACACAAGTATGTGCTCCCAAAAAGGCACATGGTCCGCTTGAACCTTCGGGAAAGTTCAGGGAAGCTGGGGGTCAACTCTCTCAAAAATTGCCCAAGCTTGTCTGCTTCTCCACTCACCTCCCTGAACTTGTCTTTGAGTGCAGAGTTGCACTGCAGGTCAATGAGCTCCATTTGAAGCTCAGGAGGGGCATCTTGCACATCAAAGGAGAAGGGGTCCGCAAAAATTTGAAATGTGGCTTTGTGTGTCTTGAAGTCTGCAAATCTGTGATCAAATTCCTCCTGTAGCTTCGAAATGGCCTCAACATACTTCTCACCACTGAATGGTGTGCCTGCATCCACGAGAGCCTTGCATGCTGGGAAATGGCAAAGGTTTGTCTGAGAGAGCTGGGCTTTCCATAACACAAGTTTAGTGCAGAATGCTCTCACGTTGTCATAGGCAGCACTGACAAGTTGCCCCTGGCCTTGTAGCTTCTTGTTCAGTACATTAAGCTCATGTGTGATATCAACAAGAAAAGCCAAGTCCATGAGCCATTTGGGATCACTTAGCACAGGATCAATCAACTCACAAACGGCGTAGCTAGCTTTGACTGCTGCATTACCGTCTTTGGTAGCCTTCTTGAAGAGATCCTGTTGCCTCAGAAGACGTGTTTTAAGACTGGCAACCTGGTTGGCTCTCTCATCTCCCTGGTATTTTTCGTACTCCTCAGCATGTCTCGTAGTACAATTACGTTTCAAATTGTATTCCTTGTGCACCGCAACTTTTTCAGTGTAAATGAGACACGTCGGGGTGCCCCTGTGTTCAACAAAGAAATATTGCACTCCCCACTTTTCTTGAAACTGTCTGTGCTCATCACCGACCTTTCTCTTCACGGCAGGCTTTGAAAGAGACATCTCTGGGGCTCTGTAATATGTTTTTCCACTTGGAATGAGTCTCGGGTTGATCTTTCACATTCAGTCGCGCGGGTTTGTGGCGCATGTGCACTTTCGCTCTCCGTTTCAATCGCGGAGATGGCTACAGTCACTGACACAGGCTGGATCACGGATCATAGCGCCTCATTCAGTTCTATGCTGAGAGCAGCGGAGGAGTGTGCGCGCCGAGCGGAGTGATCGGCCTCACGGCTTCTCCTCCGCCCAGCTGATTGGAGGAATGAATGAGTGAGTGAGCGAGGCACTGGACAGCCCGGCCGATGTCCCGCCCTCCAGAGCCATATACCTCACCGTGATTGGTTCATTCAGCTCCGAACCAAAGTTCCCTCTAATTTTTTGTTGGTCTGAGCAGAAAGACAACCTCCCTGAGCGCACTGAGTACCAGTGTGAGCGACATCATCAGTACTCGGATGATTCGCCTAAAGACGTTTCGCCGACGGACGTTTGACAGACGGGCAGGTCGCCGAATGGACGTTCCACCGAACGTTCATTTGGCCGAACCGAGGTTTCGCCGAAACGGGATTCGAACGCTCGCCCCGCCGGATCGTGTGTGTACAAGTTTTTCAACCTCGGCCCGCGGGCCATATACGGCCCGTTAGGATTTTTAATCCGGCCCGCCGCCGGTGTTGTCCAAATTATAGTAAAAATCAATGTTCGTCTACCATCAATGGCAGTCCGGGAGTAAGCACTCTTGGGCAGGCAGATGTAGCAGAACCGAGCCGTAAAATGACAGCAATCGGGTCAAATCCATCCTAAAACAGCATTTAATGATTAAATACAAATACTGGATGATATCGCGATGGAGGCAAAAAAACGTCTATAGACGTCCATTCGCCAAACGGCTCAAAATGCTCTCAAATTCGGTCAAATCCAGCTGAAAACAGCGTTTAATGATTAAATACAAATACTAGTATTTGTATTTAATCATTAAACTAACAAATACTTGTACGACCTGTCCGTCTGTCAAACGTCCGTCGGCGAAACGTCTTTAGGCGAATCATCCGGTCACGACATCATCATTGCTCGCTATCGGCACACCAGTATCACACCTGCCACAAGCAGGTGCATGTCAATGTTCCCTCTAATTTTTCATGTAAAACATGCTGGAAAACAAGAAAAACATGAGTGGACAGAGCTACTGCCACTGGCTGCCACTTAAACGGCGCCATCATGGGGAAAGGGGTAAAAAAAAAATAAAAAAAATAAAAAAAAATAAAAAAAATAAAAAAAATCGATCTTTCATATTAAGACGGGGGCCGCAAATTATCGTCCCGAGGGCCGCAGTTGGCCCGCGGGCCGCAAGTTTGAGACCCCTGCTTTAAGGCCAAGGAGGTAACAGACCAACAGAAAATGTAATGGATTATTATGTGATATTTCATGGAGTATTGCACAACCAGTGAGCTTCAGTAAAGGCTTAGGCCTGTTTCATTTCCACCCATTAGTGCTGCCTGACTTTGGTGCGGGCAGTCTGGGTTCGATTCCCACTCGGTGGCAGTGTGATTGTGAGCGTGAGTGGTTGTTCCCCGTGTCCTGCGATTGGTTGGCAACCAATTCGGGTCTGTTGACTGCCTGCTGCCCATGGTTGGCTGGGACAGGCTCCAGCAGCCCCTGCAATCCTTGTGTGACTAAGCGGTACGGAAGATGAATGATTGAATGTATCTTTCCCAACCGAGTGGTTTATCGACCTTTACATAAAATTCGAGGCATGAGGTAGAGCTAGCATTTTATATTTGTGCCTGCCTTCAGACAGAACTGAATATACCTGGTATACAGCTGTTGCAGTTTCACACATTTTTATAATTACTATAAAACTGTCAGAGACATCAACAATTAACCTTCTAGGACCTGGCGTCCACATGTGTCCTTCCGATGTTTTATGTGGGCTTGCATATTTTTAGCTGTGTTCTGTGTGTTATTCTCGGAACTGCTGGGTGATAGCTCATTCCTTCTAAATTTAGATGGTGAATAAGAAGAAAGATACACTAAATATTAGTGTTTCCGGGGAGATTTATACAAAGAGAGAAAGTGCAAGAAAGCGATTAAGATCTCCCCCATTCCAACAAATATGAGAAAGAAAACAGGAACAGAACTTCAATGTGTTGTACAATCCTGATAATCTGCTGACCCTTGAATTGTTACCAGTCTATTATGGGTAGTGATGCCAGTAACACAGTTCTTAAAGATAAATTAAATAATGACTAACACATACAACTAAGAGGCACTGACACACTTTACACCAAATAATTAGTTACCGAATTTGAGTCCATTTTCTGACCTCTTGCTTCAAAAATATAAATCATTTTTCCTCTGCACAAGCACAACGGTGCGAGTCACATTCTCTGAATTTCCAGACAGACTGTCCAACTAGTGTGTACTATTATTGCATATCTCATCTGTACAAGTACTTGAAATATTAGCTAATGGAAAATATTAGCTTCTACTCCTAACCTTTTGTATTCGGCTCATCACATTAGAACAAAAGAATAGATGTGTACATCATGACCACTGTAAAGTGCATTTTAACAATCCTCTCAAATGATGAGTTGTGCATGTGACAAATCCACTGACTCCTTTCTCTGTGCATGGGTGTGGTTGCAGACACCCTGTGAATAGCGAACGTAAGCCTCAACAGCTAAGCCAGAACCAAACAACCACATTCGTTTGACATGTGGTGTCAATGCATCTGCATGGGATTCAGCAGAAATAAAATATTTAATCACTCCCAGCTTATGGAACTTTTTTTGCAGAAGGGAGAAGTGTGGGCGATCACAAGACAGAAGATAAGGATATCTTTGTACCTCTTATTGATGGGGAAATATAAATAAACAATCTAGTTCAGACTGGAATCATCCAATATTTGTTAATATGTCTTATATCAGGTGATTAGCACATATGGATTGGGATATAGATAAAACAGGCGGCCCGGTGGAGCGAGTGGTTAGCGCGTCAGCCTCACAGCTCTGGGGTCCTGGGTTCAAATCCAGGTCATGTCTATCTGTGTGAAGTTTGCATGTTCTCTGTGGGCCTGTGTAGGTTTCCTCCGGTTACTCTGGTTTCCTCCCACATTCCAAAAACATGCATTGTAGGCTGATTGGACATTCTAAATTGCCCCTAGGTATGGGTGTGAGAGTGCATGGTTGTCCGTCTTCTTGTGTCCTGCGATCGGCTGGCCACCGATTCAGGGTGTCCCCCGCCTCTGGCCCGTCAGCTGGGTGAGGCTCCAGCACCCCCCGCGACCTTAATGAGGATAAAGCGGTTCAGGAAATGAGATGAGAGATATAGATAAAACATTGCAAACATTGTGAAGGAGGGGATAACTGACAGGAATCATCAAATATTTGTAAATATCTTTTATATCAGGTTATTCTCACATATGTATGATAGATAAAACGATGCAGAGGGTGATAATGGGGAAGTAGTGGATCATTGAATGGCACACGAGAGAGAAACATGGGCAAGATGGAATTCTTGGGAGATGAGCATGTCACCATGGCAACTGCAACTAAGAGTCACATGATGCAGAGCGTGAAAAGGGGAGGTAGAATGAGAGGATGGGGCGTGCCACCAGATAAAAGAGGAAAGAGATGGTAATGAGAAATCAGAAAGTAATTCAAGTGGATTGCCTTTTTAGTTGTCTATTTGAATACAATCATGTCATGAAGTTAAAGGTGATATGACAAAAGCCAATTTCATTTTTAAGACAGATGAATGAGATAGTTAAAGCTTACGCTTATCCAAAAATGAAGGGGAAATGGTGGTGGAGTGGTCAGTTTTTTCTTTTTATAAGCACCTAGCTGCTGTTTATATTTCATGTACACATGCTCCTTAAAGAATTGTCTGTGAACAAAGCAAAAATAACTACTTTCAGGAAAAAAAGAAAACTGTTTAAAATGTGCCTTTTGTTCGGTTGAATTCATCAAGATGAAACCTTATCCAGCTGTGTATACTGGTCTATTGGTTTGTTGTTTTATAGGGGGGAATGTTTACACCCTTGTGCAGTAAGAAAGTTCAAAGCATGCAAACTATCTGCATTTGCTTTACATAAATACTACTACATGAACTGTTTAACACAACAACATGATGTAATTCAGACACAAAACAAAGTTCTGACAGTAGATTAAAATGCTTAAATAAATGACAGCTTACTAGAATTTTTGGACTATTAAGGCACGCGCACCAAATTTGACCCCCAAAAATTATTGATTCATTCATAACAGAATTTTATTAAATAATAAGTTTAAGCCACATCAGGATTATAAAGCGCACGGTTCAAAGAGGGTAAAAAGTAATAAAGTCCAAAAATGTAAATTGTTTTTGTTCAAGATTTGAAAACTGGGGCTGCATTCTGATTTGATGAGAACACATGAGTAAAAGGCCGGCCCGGTGGGGCGAGTTGTTAGCGCGTCGGCCTCACAGCCATGTGTGGAGTTTGAATGTTCTCCCTGGGCCTGCGTGGGTTTCCTCTGGTTACTCCGCTTTCCTCCCACATTCCAAAACCATGCATGCTAGGCTGATTGGACACTCTAAATTGCCCCAAGGTGTGAGCGTGAATGGTTGTCCACCGATTCAGGGTGACCCCTGCCTCTGGCCCGGAGTCAGCTGGGATAGGCTCCAGCACCCCCTGCGACCCCAACGAGGATAAAGCAGTTAAGAAAATGAGATGAGATGAATTGAGATTTTTGTGGGTTTTGTTCTGCAAAATTGCAAAGACAATGTTTAGGGAGAGTTCATGGTTTTGAATTAAATTGGAAAATAATTATGTTGTTTTAGAGGTCACTTAGGCCACGCGATTTCTGTTTGTTGAACCCAGACAAACGCAAAAAAATAGGGGGGGGGGGGGGGGGGGTGTCACTAAATTGCCATATCAGCAGGATAAAGCCTACATTTGTCAGACTGGGCCTGCAGTCAGGTGAAAGAATCACTCAAGACTGAGGATAATACTTTATACTTTCCTGTACAATATATTTTAAAGTTTTACATTCCAGGCCTGTATAATTTTGATTTAGATCATTGTGGTAGTTGCACGGCATGGTCTGCCTCAAAGTTCTGTGGTTTGTGTTTTGAATCTCAGCCTTCCTGCATTGTTTCTGTAAGTACTCTGTGACTTCATCCTATGTCCCAAAACGATTTATTTTAGTTAATTTAAGACTTCAAATTTTCCATAAATGTAAGAGTGGGTTTAAATGAATGGTAATTGTCTCTTTTGATGGACTGGACAGTCCAGGGTGTACCCAGGCTTTTACTCAAACTTAGGATAGCATGACACATATGACCTTGAAGGTGCTCTTATGTAATTTTAAGGATTTTTTTTAATGCATGAAATCTGTTTGAAGGTTAGTGTTGAAAACATGGAAACAAGCTGAAAACAAAGGGGTGGTGAATGTCTGATTTATACGAAGAAACTATTGTGATCAGAATCTTGGCAGTTTTTGTTTTAGGCAGGTTTAAAGTGCAAATGTTCCGCCCCATGAGCCCAAGCCCACTGTCATCACTGGCCCACCCCCACTGCTATATAAGAAAGTAGATGTTCTATTGTAGCAAAGACCAATATCAGTTCCTTTAACATGCACCTTTTCTGGATCCTACAATGCACCACGAACATGACACTATTCCTATAACCAAAAAATGAGTAGATTAAAAAAAGACTTCATTAACAGCCACACAAATGGAGACCTATTGGTGTTCATGGTTAATATTAGGCCCTGGGTAGTTCTCAAAGCATGCTTGTGTATTTTTATATACAATACTGTAAGCAGGAGATAAGGGAGGAAAGAGAAAGCAAATGAATGTATGATATCACAGCAAAAAGCTTCTCACCATCATGCACACGCGTAAACACGTGCCCTTGTTCATTGTGATCTGTTTAGACGTTACCCTTTGTCTGTGCTTTGCTTTTTAAGTGTGTCTGTAACCCTATCCCCAGCACCTGAAAGTGGAAAGCACACACAAATAGAAAACAGACTGGGTTTCACTTTGTACTGAACTTCATTTAGACATGCACACACACTCCATATCAAGCAATAGGTGACTGTGAGGAGAGTGTGAGGTGTATCATTCACCAGGCGGAAGCTAAAGTTCAGGTTTAACCGGCACTGTTAAAAAAAAGTTGATATCCAAATCCATTCCAATGGGATAGTTGCCGAGTAAAAAAAGCCAGAGGCTCTACAGTCTATCGAAGGAGTTCATAATCATGGTGTGTGGTGCCTCAGCAGCTGAATGGGTGGTTGGTAGATTTGGTTATTAGCCTATTTCAAGTGCTCCTTTTTTTGCTGACATTCACAGTACAGTAATCCCTTGAATATCGCGGATAATGTAGACCAGACATGGCCACAATATTCGAAAAACCGCGAAGTAGGATCCACCCTATTATTACTACAATACTACATGTTTTCATGCCCATACAAAAAAACAACCGCACAAGTAGAATTATCATGGAGTGTATTTATCAAATACTAAAATTATAAGCATGTATAAATATGCTGTAATGTATTAATATCTAAATCTAATCTATACATAATGTAAATACTTTACTCACAGTGGAAATAGTTCCTCTATGCTTGATACAAATAAAAAAAATGGTTAATGGGAGTTTTAGTCCAAGTCCTCATATATATATATATAAAGCTGTAGCATAAAAAAGAGGTGGATTTTCTGTGAACATATCAAAGGATGAGAGCAAGTTGAAAATGTATTTTAAACCTGCTATAATCGTGCAGAACAAAAGATGGAATTCTCGGTTTCAATCTAAAAAAAAAATGCAAGGATTTTTGGCGTATTACAGTATATGTCATGGAAAAATTGGCACAACTTCTTAAAAAATAGCATTTAACTGCCTTTCATTTCTTGTTCTACTTCACTTTAAGTACTGTAGAAGCCTTGGGTTGACCAATGTGTTGTCTCCCCATTATACTTTTTAATATATTATGGTGTCATATGACTTTAATTACTAAAATGTAATCTTTGGACTTTCCTCTAGAGTGAATTAAGTAGCCACAGACGGTTCTTCATTCCTTTATCTTCTATGGATCTTATTGGCATTAAGGTCACGGAGGGCGCTTGCCAGCCAATCACAAGGCATACAAAGAAAAACAATCAATAATACACAGTCAAAACTACTGAGTGTTACAGTGTTCAATTAACCTAGGATGCCTGTGTCAGGGCTTTGGGAGGAAATAGGAGTTCCCAGAAAAAACCCACGCACTGCACTGCTTGTATAAACAGTTTTTGGTATCAATTATTGGCCTTTTTAGACCAATTACTGCAAGAAATGTTGACAAATATTTTTGTGTTTGAAATTGTTTTACATATTTACACTTTACCAATTTCGTCATACGCAGCTGGGTACGATGACAATTAGGCTTTTGTCGAGTCAATGATGATGACAGAGCCTATGTCCGATTATTATTATCATGAGACCATCTCATGACATTATTCTCCTCTGCTTTCTCTCTATCTAGGCGGATGCGAAGATGGTGTGTGACGTGGTTAGTCGTATGGAGGACACAGAGCCTTACTCCAGCGAGCTGCTCTCCTCCATGATGCGTCTCTGGTCCGACTCGGGCATCCAGGAATGCTTCAGTCGGGCTCGGGAGTATCAGCTCAATGATTCAGCGCAATAGTGAGTCAACGCAACATCAAAAGAATTAAATTTCATCTGTCCTCTGGTTTTTGGATGCTCTTAAGCAAAATAGTGAAATCAAATCAAAGGTGGTGTGCACCAGTAATTATTTTATAATTTTCTCAATGTGATCATACACATGCTATTATTGCACACAGTCAATTACCATTACCATTACTGGCCCTGATTTATACTGAGTGCCCATGCGTGGGTGGAGATGGAGACAGCAGGGGGAAAAAAACAACAAACGAGTAGGGGAGGGGAGCCATTTACGTTAAGTGCCATGTTTGTGCATGCACTTCTTGTTCAACTGTGCACCATAGATCATGCGAAATGACATGCCGTGATGCAGGGAGTAGTTTGATTACTGACAATTTCAGTTAGTTGTAGTTTGCTGTAAAATCAGCTATATTCTTTTAACATCTGTGAAAATTGATAAGAGCATAAGTATATATAGTGGATAGCACATTGGCCTCACAGTTCTGGGATTCTGGGTTCAAATCCAGGTTGGTCCACCTGTGTGGAGTTTGCATTGTTCTCCATGGCCCTGCGTAGATTTTCTCTGAGTACTTTCCTCCCAGATTCCAAAAGCATGCATGGTTGGCTGATTGGACACTAAATTGCCCCTAGGTATGAATGTGAGTTATTGTAGTTGTCCAACTCCTTGTGCCCTGTGATCGACTGGCCACCGATTCACGGTGTCCATTGAAGTCAGTTGAGTGAACGGCCTACACCATCAGGTGGCTGTCATGGAGCTTCAGAGGAATGGAAATACACCAATCCATCAAATATTGTGGATAATGTAGACCAGACATGGCTGCGATAATCGAAAAACCGATCACCCCTATTATTAGTACCAAATTACAGTAATCCCTCGAATATCGCGGTTAATGTAGACCAGACATGGCCGCGATAATCAAAAAATTGCGGATTAGGGTCACCCCTATTTTTTTTTACTCTAGTGCTGAGTCCTAGAAGCAAGAGTAGCTTCCCCTTACGAGTTTCAGCGTGGATTCTAGCGGAAGCCACTCTTGCAACTAGGACTCAGCACTGAAATTTAAAAAAATACACATATATATATATATATATATATATATATATATATATATATATATATATATATATATATATATATATATATATATATATATATATATATATATATATATATTCTTTTTAAGTTCATAAAAATGTGAAAATCCACACTGAAACCCGTAATTGGAAGCCACTCTTGCTTCTAGGACTCAGCACTGAAGTAAAAAAATATATATTTTTTTAAATAATTAATGGCAGAAAAAAAATCGCAAAGTAGTGAATTCGCAATAAGTGAAGTCTCAATAATCAAGCGATTACTGTACAGGTTTTCCCACCTTTACAAAAATACAAGTACACAAGTGCAATTATCAAGAAGTGTATTTATTAAAGTGGCTCTCATGCAGTTTGTTGTCATCCTATCATCATGCCAGCTTCACGGCCTTGGAAAGGGATATTGTTGCCGTATTCCGAAAGTTCACTTCTTCTTCTTAGTATAACGCATGGTACATTCATTTATGCCGCAATGGTGTGTTACGCCTTTAGCATATGTAGCAACGTCACTTTTTCGGTCCCTGTCATCATTTTTGTTTTTTCCTGGGCTCATTAAATGCTTTAGATTGCCAAGGACGCTTAGGAGGCATTTTCAATGGCGACTCAAAATCCAAACAAAGCTGGTATAGGCTCGGCGCAGTCTTTCTCCTCAGGTGATGTGTGTGATGGGAAATTAACTCGCAACAAAACAGGAGAAGACAAGATGTAAGTCCTTCTCTGCCTTTTTTATTATTCGGCGCGTCATTCATCTAAAATGAAATGTGGCTTCTTCTTCAGCGCTGAGTGCCACCCAATTCAGCACCGAAGAAGAAGCAGGGCGTGGATTTCTGTAATTTTTTTGTTCCGATCTTCCGCTTGCGAGTGAATATTGGCATTTTTATGAACTTTTTTATACTTAATATAAATCTCACCGCGATGTACTTTGAAGCCGCGAAATGGTCAAGGATGATAGTATGCATATTATTCTGCTTAGAGGGAAGTCAATTTTGCATCATCAATCAACCATCTCATCAAATACATGCCTTGAAAGAAAGAGTTTACAGTATCCAAAGAAAAAGAATCTAAAGAAAGAAAGCAGAGCATTTGGAAAATGTGCATTTGAACATAAAACAGACTTCACATGAAAATAAGAATTTTCTTGACTAAACTATAAAGGCTTAAAGCCACTGAGTGAAAATTAGAAATTTTCCACCATTTTGTTTAAAAACTAAGAACGCTAACCATTACGGATATTTACACTCCTGTGAGCATTTCTGCAACATTATTGTGGGCTCACGTGCACGCCATTCGTTTGTGCTAAATGTCACATTAAAGATTGACGACAGCTTCCTGTGGTGTTCTGGCCTGCAGAGGCTCTGTGTGTGTGAG
Source organism: Stigmatopora argus (assembly GCF_051989625.1). Taxonomy (NCBI): domain Eukaryota; kingdom Metazoa; phylum Chordata; class Actinopteri; order Syngnathiformes; family Syngnathidae; genus Stigmatopora; species Stigmatopora argus. The sequence goes on along the minus strand of NC_135389.1, from coordinate 6,692,847 downwards.
ACTCGAATGTAAAAAAAATTCTGTTCTCTGTTCTCATACAGTGCACTTTCAACAATGTTATCAGTCACTTGATGGTTTGCGTAATTGGTAGATTCTTTTTTAAATTCCTAAGGGTGTTAATATAGTATCACCCTGTCAAAAGCAGAAATTTCTATTCTAAGAGTGCTGCCTGAAGACTCCTCTGCCTTTCTCAAATGATTGCATGTTGACCTATTTACCACAATGTACATATGCTTATGTATAGCATTATCATTTCCCTTTATAGTGTTGTTATGAGTATGGGGGATGTAAACCAAATCCATATAATCTCTTGAACATTTAATTTAGTGTTTTATTGACTGCACAATCAACCTTTTGCATTTCAGTTTAAAAGTTTATTTTTTTCCATTTTGATGACCTTATCCAGCCTAACTTACTTTTTACAGTGTTCAGTTATTTCATTCATTATCCTCACAAGGTGTCGCGGGGGTGCTGTTGGCGATCCCAGCTATTTATGCACACCAGGCATGGAATTGGTGGCCAGTCAATCGCGGGGCACAGGGAGACTCATACCTACGGGTAATTTAGAGTGTTCAACTGGCCTACCATGCACTTTTTTTGGAATGTGGCAGAAAACCAGAGTACCCAGAGAAAAACCATGCAAAAGGAAGTTAATATGTATAATCTTTTACATCCCAACAATGTGGGTAAGATTTTAATCAATGTGTGAAAAATGTTCATACGAAAAAAGGAACCAAATAAAATCTCAAAGCCATCTCAATCCCCTGAGATGAAATGTGAAATGTAGAGATGTTCTTGCTTGCAGCATTAAAGAACAATACAGTAAGTTGTGATTATTCTTGGCACTCTTAACCTGTTTTTTGCTGATTCACCAATGCAGCTATTTGCCTTTTTTGATTTATGCAGATCAATAATTTGGCCTGTCGGGGGAATTTTTCACGACAGCACCACATAGGGTTTTTTGATGAATGAGAAGCTGCTCACTCATTAGTTAGGTTGAATGACTGGGCCAGACAGAGTATATTACAGAACAATAACAATATCACTTCATTTCACGACAACTTGAATCATTTTACAGTGCAACCAACTGAGTTCTTTACTTTCTTTCATTAACAATATACGATATAATATTATCAGTTATTTTCCACTGAAACGTGTCGACTGTTGCAGTCTATAATTTTTTTAATCTGGTTCCTCACATTTGCTTTTCTAAACTTTTTTACTGATACTTCCTTAACAAAAAACATAGTATTTATCCTGTCTATGAGGTGTATGTATGTGATGAGGGAAAAAGAAATGTCAATGATAAACATTTACTGAAAATAAAACATTGCATCATAAATTCTTTCCAACTTCATCTCAAACATCTGCGCCCTTATGTGTTGTGTTCTATCGACATGTTTGAATAAAAAGTGATTTACTATATTCGAAACAAAAAGTGCACTCAAGCAAATATCAATCTTTGTAGTACTCAGTCGGTAGATATCTATGTAGATCAGGGGTCTCAAACTTGCGGCCCGCGGGCCAACTGCGGCCCGCGGGACGATAATTTGCGGCCCCCGTCTTAATATGAAATATCGATTTTTTTTTTTTTTTGATTTTTTTTTTATTTTTTTTTTTTTTTTATACCCCTTTCCCCATGATGGCGCCGTTTAAGTGGCAGCCAGTGGCAGTAGCTCTGTCCACTCATGTTTTTCTTGTTTTACAGCATGTTTTACATGAAAAATTTGAGGGAACATTGACATGCACCTGCTTGTGGCAGGTGTGATACTGGTGTGCCGATAGCGAGCAATGATGATGTCGTGACCGGATGATTCGCCTAAAGACGTTTCGCCGACGGATGTTTGACAGACGGACAGGTCGTACTAGTATTTGTTAGTTTAATGATTAAATACAAATACTAGTATTTGTATTTAATCATTAAACGCTGTTTTCAGCTGGATTTGACCGAATTTGAGAGCATTTTGAGCCGTTTGGCGAATGGACGTCTATAGACGTTTTTTTGCCTCCATCGCGATATCATCCAGTATTTGTATTTACTCATTAAATGCTGTTTTAGGATGGATTTGACCCGATTGCTGTCATTTTACGGCTCGGTTCTGCTACATCTGCCTGCCCAAGAGTGCTTATTCCCGGACTGCCATTGATGGTAGACGAACATTGATTTTTACTATAATTTGGAAAACACCGGCGGCGGGCCGGATTAAAAATCCTAACGGGCCGTATATGGCCCGCGGGCCGAGGTTGAAAAACTTGTACACACACGATCCGGCGGGGCGAGCGTTCGAATCCCGTTTCGGCGAAACCTCCGTTCGGCCGAATGAACGTTCGGTGGAACGTCCATTCGGCGACCTGCCCGTCTGTCAAACGTCCGTCGGCGAAACGTCTTTAAGCGAATCATCCGAGTACCGATGATGTCGCTCACACTGGTACTCAGTGCGCTCAGGGAGGTTGTCTTTCTGCTCAGACCAACAAAAAATTAGAGGGAACTTTGGTTCGGAGCTGAATGAACCAATCACGGTGAGGTATACGGCTCTGGAGGGCGGGACATCGGCCGGGCTGTCCAGTGCCTCGCTCACTCACTCATTCATTCCTCCAATCAGCTGGGCGGAGGAGAAGCCGTGAGGCCGATCGCTCCGCTCGGCGCGCACACTCCTCCGCTGCTCTCAGCATAGAACTGAATGAGGCGCTATGATCCGTGATCCAGCCTGTGTCAGTGTCTGTAGCCATCTCCGCGATTGAAACGGAGAGCGAAAGTGCACATGCGCCACAAACCCGCGCGACTGAATGTGAAAGATCAACCCGAGACTCATTCCAAGTGGAAAAACATATTACAGAGCCCCAGAGATGTCTCTTTCAAAGCCTGCCGTGAAGAGAAAGGTCGGTGATGAGCACAGACAGTTTCAAGAAAAGTGGGGAGTGCAATATTTCTTTGTTGAACACAGGGGCACCCCGACGTGTCTCATTTACACTGAAAAAGTTGCGGTGCACAAGGAATACAATTTGAAACGTAATTGTACTATGAGACATGCTGAGGAGTACGAAAAATACCAGGGAGATGAGAGAGCCAACCAGGTTGCCAGTCTTAAAACACGTCTTCTGAGGCAACAGGATCTCTTCAAGAAGGCTACCAAAGACAGTAATGCAGCAGTCAAAGCTAGCTATGCCGTTTGTGAGTTGATTGATCCTGTGCTAAGTGATCCCAAATGGCTCATGGACTTGGCTTTTCTTGTTGATATCACACATGAGCTTAATGTACTAAACAAGAAGCTACAAGGCCAGGGGCAACTTGTCAGTGCTGCCTATGACAACGTGAGAGCATTCTGCACTAAACTTGTGTTATGGAAAGCCCAGCTCTCTCAGACAAACCTTTGCCATTTCCCAGCATGCAAGGCTCTCGTGGATGCAGGCACACCATTCAGTGGTGAGAAGTATGTTGAGGCCATTTCGAAGCTACAGGAGGAATTTGATCACAGATTTGCAGACTTCAAGACACACAAAGCCACATTTCAAATTTTTGCGGACCCCTTCTCCTTTGATGTGCAAGATGCCCCTCCTGAGCTTCAAATGGAGCTCATTGACCTGCAGTGCAACTCTGCACTCAAAGCCAAGTTCAGGGAGGTGAGTGGAGAAGCAGACAAGCTTGGGCAATTTTTGAGAGAGTTGACCCCCAGCTTCCCTGAACTTTCCCGAAGGTTCAAGCGGACCATGTGCCTTTTTGGGAGCACATACTTGTGTGAGAAGCTCTTCTCCACCTTGAACTTCAATAAGTCCAAGTACAGGTCCAGACTTACTGATGAGCATCTTCAAGCTCTACTGAGGGTCTCCACTGCTTCCTCCCTCAAGCCAAATGTGACTATGTGAGAAGAAGCGCTGCCAGGTCTCTAGCAGCAAGGAGTAGGCAAAAGAAGCCGTGTTCAGAATATTTCATGTTCAATGTTCCATTCAAGTTCAGAAAGTTAAAGGTTAAAGAGCTGTTAATACAGACATTTGAAACGGAATAAAAATAATTCATTTTCTCTACTTAGCCAGCCAGTGTATATCTACTGTATGCTCATTAGTATTATTTGGTTTTATATTACTGATTGATTTATTTTGTATTCATCTTTAAGTTAATTTATTTAATTCATTATTTTTTGTTAAAAAATAAAGATATTTGATAACGTTGGAAAGTTTTATCAGTGCTTTTCTTGTGGAAATCCTGATGCGGCCCAGTCTCACCCAGACTCGGCCTCTAGCGGCCCCCAGGTAAATTGAGTTCGAGACCCCTGATGTAGATGAAAGGGCATAATTAGTTTTTTATGTTGATGGCTGAGTGTTATGAGACAGGCATGACTGCCGTAGCAGAGTAAGTGGTCATATTAGATTTAAAAAGGTTTCAGGTTAAATAAATAAATTTGTTTCTTCCCTATGAATTGCTATTCATTGCGCATTATGGAAACAACCATAGAGGGTTTAAATTATTAGCACTACTTTATTAAAAAGAGCGGCCCGGCGGGTGTGTGGTTAGTACATCGGCCGCACAGTTCCTCGGGTCCTGGGTTCGAACCCAGGTCGGTCCTCCTGTGTGGAGTTTGCATGTTCTCCCTGGGCTTGCGTGGGTTATCTCCGGGTATTCCGGTTTCTTACCACGGTTCAAAAACATGCACGGTCGGCTGGTTGAACACTCTAAATTGCCCCTAGCTATGAGTGAGCGTGAATGGTTGTCAGTCTCCTCGTGTCCCCTGCCTTGTGCCCAAAGTAAGCTGGGATAGGGTCCAGCCAAACCCCCGCCCCCCCAAACCCTTGTGAGGATAAAGAGGTTCAGAAAATGAAATATATATTATATAAAATATAATACCCCCACAAACACTCACACATTCACATTGGCTTACATCATTATCACTTCAGACGAATCCATGTTATCTGACTGCCTTTTGATTTAAATTCCTTTGCCATGTGTGACACCTTCTGAGGACATATCATACTATCCACCCACGCAGAAGGTCATAAATCAAGTCCGCCTAATTACTGTGCAGCATCTTGCTACAGAATTGCTGTTGACTAACATGCAAACGCTTCATCAGGGACATATTACCTCACTTGACACAAAGTAACAAACAGTACTTTTTTTAAAGCTGAAGAAATTGACCAAAGTCCAACTGAGCTCTTCCATTCTTTCATCATTTGTTATTTGTTTACTATATATTTTTGACTTAAAGTTACAATGCAGGTTGGAGTTAAAAGAATTGAATTCCTGTCTTATATTGAATAGATTTCCCCATAAAAATACAACTTATGCTCAGGTGTGATTTGTGTTTTAAGCTTCCTTATTGTGCATTTTTTTGGCTTGTGCTACTTGTACCCCGGAGTGACTTGTGCTTATAAAAAATACAGTAACATTTTCTAGACTTCCAACAAAATATGAAAGAATATATCTTTGCTTAATTGTCCGTTACAACTATTCCAAACTCCTGTTTAACTACCCATCAGATCAGAGCAATGACAACATGAAAATATATCTGTAATACTAGCAGAGAGAGATTTCTTCATTGATCTGCAGTGACACATTTTCATGATAAATGAGTTGGAATTTATTGGCACTGTTAGTATTATGTATATAATATCACATATTTACAATTGTATACCAGAGACATGGCTGAATCAGGTTTCCCATTACTCTTCCCAATGCACTCTGGTGTTATCAGAACACATTGCAGATAATTTTTCATTGTTTGGACTCCCGATGCAAAAGCTAATAACAAAAGTACATAATCATGTTTGAATAATTGTTGCCAGCTGACTGAAACATCCATCATTCACCACAGTAGTTAGCTAATGATTATCTAACCTAGCAGTCTAACAGAGTGGCATCGTCCAGTTTTTGTTATTGTTTTTGACCCTAAATATTTCAGATATTTTATATAATAGGTTTAGGGTTAATTTCATAGTAGATACTATTGCTGGCATTTTATTGTATTATGTTATATTGTATTAATAGATGTTAAATATAATATACCATATAGAATACAATATTTTGAAAAATATCATTACTAATAGTGCCGTCAAGTAGTTTGTTTTTATTGTCTTATTGTCATGTAATGCTATTTGGCAATCTGAGCATTAATTTAAGTGAAATATTTTTGAATAATTTCAGTTAGTTTTGTATAGTCAATTGGAATACCTGGTATTAACTTTGCTTGTTTTCCCTTGTGTGATTATGATCGGCCATGTAAAATATTGCCATTTAATAATATAATTATCTTTCTTTGTACAGCTATCTAGACAGCCTAGATCGGATTGGCGCTGCTGACTACCAGCCAACAGAGCAGGACATTCTGAGGACTCGGGTGAAAACGACCGGCATTGTGGAGACACACTTTACCTTCAAAAACCTCCACTTCAGGTACAAGAACAAATTAATCGGTCAGAAATACTCACCGTACGCAAAAAAAAAAAACGTTTAAAGTCATCACATATTGCCTGCAACTCTGCTCTTAAGCCTCTTTAATGATTTTTTTGGTAATCTTAAATCCGCAATGAAGATAGCATCAAATGTTCTGCTCTTACACCTCTCTAATATTTTTTTTCTGTAATTGTAAATCCGCAATGAAGATATCATCGAATGTTCTGATCACTCATCATGTAAAAGATTACTTTTCCAGCATGGGCCTGTGAGAATGAAGAGTCTAGTTTCCAAATTCAGTTAGAATATTTGTTTCATATTCTTTAAAGCTTTTGAGTGCACACAGCAATGCATTGCAAGATTTAATGAGAACCACTGAAATTCCTTGTGAGACACATCTATTTAGAGAATAACGATCAATATGACTCTGCCCAGAGAGAGAAAGTCTGGTGGTAAAAACTCAAAGCCTCAAACATGAGAGTAGTTCTTTGCGAAGTTTTTACAGAAAAATATTAGACTCAACTCTGTGTGAAGTGCTGCAGTTCCATATAAAGGCCATATTGTTCAATCAATAACGGGTGTGCCGCTAGTGAGTAAATCCATCCCCCTCTACCAGGTCAGGACTCAAACCGCGCCAGGAGAGAAATGGTAACCACTATAGCCCAGCTGCTAGAATCCTCTCTTGAAGGCATCAGGAAGGAGGTTTCCAGGGCATACAATGCATTTAATACAGTGTTTCCCAACCACTGTGCCACGGCACACTGGTGTGCCGCGGGAAATTGCAAAAAGTCATACATTGTAATATTCATAGAGAAACATTCATATGAATATAACGAGATTAAAATTGAACTATCACAAGGTTAAAATCAAAATGATGAATGTTAAATTATAGATTGTATACTATTACAATATTCAAATTGTGAAACAGTCATTTGTTGCTTATTTTTCTCTAACATAACGCAGAAGTTTTTTGGTTTCTATGGGATCAAACTTTGACGACAAAGTCTATGAACACAACATTTTTTTGCGTAGTATTAGGAGATTTAAGTACTAATATTTGGAGAAAAGTCATAAAATTATGCGATTAAAAACATTACATTACTTATTTTTGCATCACTCGAATCGGAAGTTGTTCAGGGTCCGCAACTTTTGTTGACATTAGGTCAGTGTGAAAAATTAAATTTTGGAATCATTTTGGAGGTTTATGTGATTCCTGCTGATAAAACTTTGATGAGAATGACTATTGTTCATATAGGCGACAAAGTTTTAAATCAAAAGATTTTCAGATGGTGGTGTCCCTTGAGATTTTTTTCAATGCAAAAAGTGTGCCGCATCTCAAACAAGGTTGGAAAACACTGATTTAATGCACTTGCATGCCCCCGTAACATCAATCCAGTAGCTCTCTCATAGGGCAAATGGCAATTGAGCCATATAAACATTGAAAGGGAACCTTGGGGCTGAAGAATTAAACACCCTCAAGTGTTTTAAACCTCTGCATTACCTGAAACATCTGCTTGATCTGGCTTCAAAACAGCAAAGTCCAATTCACAGTTATAAAACATTCAATTTCATCATAAAAATAAACCAGTTTAAAGTCTGTACCAACTTTGACTTTGAACTATCTATATACAGTGAAACAATCGCATCATAACAATTGTACAGGGTGTGATTTTTATTTTTTTTGTTTTTTGTGGCCTCCCAATGGTGCAGTGGTTCTTCCGCCTGACTTTAGTGCGGGAAGTTTGGGTTTGATTCCCACTCGGTGGCAGTATAATTGTGAGCGTGAGTGTCCTGCAATTGATTGACCACCAATTAGGGTCTGTTGACCACCTGCTGCCCATGGTTGTATTTCAAGGTATTACTGTACGCATGCATATGCATGGTGGATAACTGACACGGCAAATGCCCATCGTCAACTCAGATAGGATCCAGTACTGTACATAACCTGGTTGCATTTACAAGGCGTTTCATTTCCTCTCAAGGAGGATAGCTGTACTTGTAGCACAAAAATAGATGTGAGTGATACTTTCCAAATTAGACTTCAGGTAACATGCTCTCAGCCCATTATTGTCTCAGATTCTGAAGCGAGTCGGGAATGTCACATATCTTAAGTGAAGCGTGAGTGTTACAATCAATACTAAATGCTTTCAGAAGAGGATTGGTTTGAGACAACGATTTAACTAAACTCTACATCAGGGATCCCCTATAGATGGTCAGGCTTACTTTTTATAGAATCATTTTCAAATTCACAACTGAAAGCTGCCAATTCAAAATGAATAAACATGTTGTCTTTATTTGCTAAATACTACAAATCAATCACCAGACGTGAACCATGAGGAGCCATGTCTAGTCATACCAGTATAAAATTCAACAAACAAGCATCCAAACTCCCATTTAAACATTCAATTGATGTAGCAGACAAAGCTCTAGACTAATTTCTTTCATTAGGAGCACAGTAGCCCTTAACATAAAATTGTAGGGACCAAAAGTAAATAAGATTCGTTGGGAAGAGAACATGTTCAGAAGCTCCTTGGAAAAGGGCTGTACCAAAAGCACTTTAGATAAGGATTGACCCAGGAGCATTAACCAGTTTTAAGGTTTGTTTTCCCATATTGTGGTTTACTCCCATTTTCCCTGTGTATCGGCATCTACCTCTGTGGTCTCTCAGATCATCTTACAGTATATCTTACCATTTTGAAATATAGATTCTGAAATATAAAAAAATTATATGACGAAATAATTTCATGCCAATTTTTTGGATGGTTTCTGTGTCCATATATTTTGTCAGAATGATATTACAGTTCTTGTCAAAACTACGGGCTGTCAACAGGTTTCTTAAAAAAACTCACAGAACAAAAAATAAATCTTTGAATAAATGTGTTGCTCTCTGACATTGATTCCAAAAAGCACGTTTGCTAATATTTCACTCATTACCATATTTATAAACAACACTGCTTATGCAAATGCAATGCAAAATATAGAATAGATCAGCTTTAAAGACCAGTCTGTAAACTTGCAATTGTACTGTTTATCAATCAGGCTGTTTGATGTCGGGGGCCAGAGGTCAGAGAGGAAGAAGTGGATCCATTGTTTTGAGGATGTGACTGCTATCATTTTCTGTGTCGCACTAAGTGGATACGACCAGGTGTTGCACGAGGATGAGACCACGGTAAGGGCTTGATTGCCTTAGTATACCTCACTATTTTGTGTTACGCTGGACTTACATTACATTATCCAGGTGACCGATCAAAATCGGACCATATGTAAGTACTTGTTGCTATGGGGTGAGGAGATGAAAAGAATATTTGTGTATTTGTAGTCGAACTGTTTTGTGAGACAACCGCTCTAAATTACCCTACCGTAATTATGTCATGTGACGTAAAACAAACACATTTAAATATCAAAATATCATGCGAGATGGGTAATGTTTATAGGGCCCAAAATGTATTGTTTGATATTAGCATTAAGTAGCTGCTGTGTTCAGATGAAGTGCTGCATAATATCCTCTTATGTGTCGCTATCATGGGTTTGCTGTAGACAGTAGCAATCTGTGCAGATGTCGACAGCTGCGCTATTTTTAACACAAGTGTGATCATTTTTGATAGAAGACGTGTCAGTGATCTGCCACAGAATACCCAAATGCCATAACGCTTCTCTAACATAAGATAAGACTCTTCTAGACTCCAATTATTTCAGTAATGAAAAACAGCTACACAATGACCATTTCTTTCTTCTAGCAATCTCTCTTCAGCAAATCTGTCTGCAGCATTTTACCTAGAAGTTGTAAATGAGCATCTGTTGTCCCCTGAGATTGATGTATGGCACAGCCTGCTTTAGTGCGGAGGTGTGCTGATTAAATCATGTATTCATGGTTTAAAAATTCTTTATGTAACTGTTCAACTTTTTTAAATCGATATTGTTTGGTTTGTTCATTCTAGGTGTGTTCTTTTAAGTACAAAAATGCTTGTGTGTTTTTGTTGTTGTTTTTTATAACAAGTGGCAGAGCTGGGGAGCTTTAAAATCAAAATGGTGGTCTATATGCATGCAGAGGCCCATCTGTAATATAGGACAGCTGTGTCCCAATGTTGGATCGGCATCCTCCATCGAATCAGGACTCTGGTGGATGCAATCGATGGAGGACCTGCCTCCGCAGTAACCAAATGGGATGTTGTCCCTTTGGCATATTTCCTGTTTCTGTCACTATCTCATTTTACTACTGTTAAATTTACAGTCTATAAAAAAATACAGCTAGAATTCCCTTGCTAGTTAAATTGCGGTGGAATTATACTTGCACTTTACTCTAATATAGATGTGATGTTATGAAATTCAATGCATACCAAAAACAGACAATAATTATTATAAACCGTAAACAAACCCACGAGAGGAATGTTGATGTTTTGTAAACCGTTACATCCCACGCATACAGCAGTGTGGATATGCACTTCAAGCTTGAAGAAAAGAACCAGGAAGTTTTGCATCACTCAGACACTCTTACATGCACAGTATTTCTGAGTTAAAGAAAGAGTAATGAAAATTCTCAATGAGATAAAAACAAGAGCTCACCACTTGTGGGAGAGTCTCAAGGATATTAAAGTATAGAAACACAAATTGCTTTAACTTTCTTTCATAAGTAGATGCAAATTTAAATTTTTAAGTTTACAGCAAGTAGTCCACCCTTTGGGTGAAACATAACATTGGAAAGGGAAGAAATCCCCACATTGCAAAGTTTTTTTTTAATCTATACTCCTCTTTTGGAGTTAGTTTGCTACTAGCCTCTCACAGTAGAAACACATTGGACGTGACCCTAAATGGGACAGAAACATCATAATTCACTGCCAACCCTCCAGGTTCAAATGGATTGGAAGTCTATCACCATCAGTGTCAGCCAATGTAAAAAGTAAATCAATTCACTAGAGCTAATAATACAGAATTCTGCTTAAATGCATATCGTCTATTTGGTCCCATTAAGTTGGTCAAGAAGTAAAGCTCAGATATTCTACAAGAGCTTTAAGGATTAAGAAGAGGAGTAAGGAGAAGAACTGGGATGGGCCCAATGTCTCGCGATTGGCCTGTCAACGCCTCAGGATCCACCTTGATGAGTTTGATGAAGTTGCAGAGTAGAGGATTCTAACCTGACCTCGGGTGAATCAGCAGAAGATGAATGGTTGGATGGATAAAATAAATCAGTTTTTTTCCCATCCGTAAGAGGACGAGAAATTGAATAATAGCCTGTTGGCAGTGGTCACTACTGTGTCCAGTAAATCCTCCCCTTTCTAAAATGCAGGCTTGTGGCTCTTCACTAAATTAAATAAACTTGGTCTAAAACAGCCCTTTGTCTGGCTCACGTTGGTCTAGGTTTAGACGGGTAACCAAAATAGGCCCCATGTGTTGAGGAGGGAAGCTTTGGAAACAAATAGAAATAGCAAGATGGTGGGAACAGAGTATTCAGAGTGACCGGAACAGCATGACTGTGAGAAAGCAAATTAAAATTCCAATCACTCCCTTCTTCCTTTCTTCATCTTTTGGCATCGAAGGACTCTGCATGTATGGATGGTGTTAAAACTGAAACAGACAGACAAGCCAGAGTGCTGCCATTTGCTGAGCTCCGGCTATGTTGATGATACTTGGTCAAAAGATGACTCTACTCACCATCTGACTCAGTGGAACAGCATTTTAACATGTAAAAAGCTGCAAATCCTCTGCCTGACATAATAAGTGTCAAGAGTTCATTATGAATGTTCACCACGGGGCTGGCAGCGGATTTGTGAAATGAATCAATACGTGAATTGTAGTTGCTGCCTTTGAGCCCCTGTTCATTTGATGTTGTCAAGACTGAGGTGCCCAAAAAATGACATGTCCACCTAATGATGTGTCATTTTAGAATTTAATTTGTAGTTAATAAAACAAAACCTATTCCAAATGATAATGATAACTAGGCCTCGTGTAATACCTCAGGAGACCCAAAGCCAGTTATGTTAGGCATACGCGAGAAAATAAAGGGATGGACCCATGTGCAGGCAAGCAAAGGACGTCATGAACTTAAAATACAAATACATTCAAAACAAAACTCAGGGGAAACACAGAGTAACAAATCAAACCACAACTAAATAAACGAGAAAATAGACATGAATGCTAGACGATCCAACAACGGGCAGACAACGTTCAAGGGTTTAAATACGCAGACACGGTGGGCTCAGACACAAAGGGGCAAACAACACAAGGTGAAATCATTGGAAAATCACAAGGACAAGCCACAAAGTGGGACAAAAAGAAGACAATGATCAAACCCCCAAAAGAAACCAACCTATGCCATGTCTGTGCCATCTGTCTACCATTGTAAATCTAAATAAATACTCAGACGAAATCGCCTGCATTTACATTATTGGGACCTTGAGGCTATTACAAAGCAGGCATATTAAGGGTTTAATCCAAATATGGATGTTTTGGATGTTATTCAATCTTAGCTAGATCACTAGAACTGCCTGCTGGTTCAAAAGCTGTATTCCTAAAGTATCCCATGATATCATCATCTTAACACACTTTGCTGCACATTGTTCCAAATTAAGTCCTAATAGATTGGAAGGCCTTGTTGACTGCTTTACTCAGTGATAAATTGAGTTTTAGCTAAACATTCCTGCCTTGCCAATAGTATGTAGAACAAAAGATTTTTTTTTAGTTAGGTCTAACAAATTGTTGTAACACATTTTTAGATGCAGTGTTAAAAACTAGGCACAGTTTTTCTCTATCACATCAAGTTCTTGAATGATAGCTTTACAGGACAGTGAAAGCATCAAATATGAAAGAAACAACCTTTAATACAACTTCTATCTAACTATAATGTTTTAGATGTGTAACAAAAGCATTGCAAGTAGTTAACCCATAAAAAATGGCATTCTAGAAAAAAAACTTGCACAAACTATTGACATTTTTTGTATAATCAGCATAACTTAACATAACTTTAATTTCCTTCTTTTTTCCCTTGGTGACATACGAACACACTGAGATATCCAAGCTGGGCCCTACATACACCTTGATTTCCGAGCAATTTATTCAGTGTTATAATCTCTATTCATTTGGAATTTTTTGCCCTGCAAAAAAAATGTTTATTGTTGCTCATTATACATGGGAAACATTACATCTCTAGATTAGCCTTGCCTGACAAAAAAAAGAATACCTTCCTACTGAGATCTATTTTAAGGCTCAGGTAAAAGTCATCTTCTACTTCCATATATGGTGCGTCCTAATTAGAGCCACTGAGCTGCCTTAGGCTGTTGATCAACCTGTTTTGTGCATGTGTTTGTGGTCTGAATCCTGAGTTTCTGCAGAGATTGTTTAGAGGCCAAGTGTATGTGTGTGTGTTTTTGTGATTGATACACACTTTAAAGTTGTTTGAAACATATCAAGAGCTCTGGGGTGCAGCAATGGATCCAGTGTGAGTAGAATAAGTACCTAGATGACACTTCTCTACCCATGTTTCCCAACCTTTTTTGAGCTGCGGCACATTGAAAAAATCTCAAGGGACACCACCATCTGAAAATCTTTTAATTTAAATACTACTAAGTTTTATAAGCGGGAATCGCATATACTTCCAAAATCAAATTTTTCACACTGACCTAATGCCACCAAAAGTTGATGTCTGTGGACCCTGAACAACTTGAGGTCTGAATGATGCAAAAATTAGTAATGTAATGTTTTTGATCGCATAATTTTATGACTTTTCTCAAAATACTACTTACATCTTCTAATATTACGCAAAATAATTTGTGCTCACACTTTACATCGACAAACGTTGATGCCCTAGAAACCAAACAACTTCTGATTAGAGAAAAATAAGCAACAAAATGACTTTCACAATTTTAACCTTGTAAAAGTACAATTTTAATCTCAATATATTCATATTAATTTTTCTCTGAATATTACATTGTATGACTTCCCAAACACATTTAAGGCCTGTTAGAAATGTCAAAACAATTTGCCTGATTAATAAAGAAAATGTTATTTCATACACAATGCACAAATCCAAGAAGCTTATGCGATATAATGCCATTTTTCGTGTGTTTGCATGCAGCTGCTTGTCATCACGAACACAGTTTGTTTTGTGTAGTCAAGTGTCGGCTTCAGTGTTCTCTCATTTATTTTATATAGCTGTGAAGTATTTTGCCTTTCTGTTTTAATTGCCAAAATAGCAATATTGCTTTTGATGAGCCAGGAAAATTGTCTTGCCTCCTTTTTTTATTTTCCCTTTGGAGGCAACCCTCTGCTTTAGTTTTGTCTTGCAGCTTTGTTTGTTTGTCTAAAGCACAGCCTGTACGTTTATGTCGCTTATTTATGTGTATCTACTTCTGAATAAGTACAATTTGGGGAGAGACTATTGGAATAGAGCAGCAGTTCCTAACCTTGTTGGAGCTACCGAACCTCACCAGTTTCATATGCGCATTCACCGAACCCCACCAGTTTCATTTGCGCATTCACCAAACTGCACTTTAGCGTAAAATGAAATTTTTTTTTTCAAATTCAATATATATAAATTCCTCATAGCACTGATTGGCCAAGCAATGTCAGGGGATCATCTGCAGCCAGTGATGATCAAGCGGGGCATGTTGTCATGAATAGACATGATGAGTCGATGCGTCTTGACCTCCATGGCAGAGGCTCCACCGAACCCTTGAGACCAACTCACCGAACCCCTAGGATTGTTACGATCACGCCGAGACGTCGTGGCGCGATCGGAGAGATTTGGACCCAGTAGCGGGGAAGCAGGAGGAGGCGAGACGAACTGTGCTCATGATAGTAACTTTAATGACTCAAAACGCCTTACAAAATAACAAGGACTTGTACATCCCAAAACGGAACAAAACCGGAGCATGGTGATCAGTACCTATGCAGCGATGTATGCTGTATCACGGAGGAACAATCCGACAATGACTACCACTTCTGTGGTGCTTAAATACCCACATCAGGAAGTCATCAAGAATCGCTCGCAGCTGCTCTAGCCTAACGGCAAGCCAGGAGGGACAAACGAGCTGCTACTGACAAGGATTCGATCAAACCCAGGTTAAGAACCACTGCAACAGAGCCATGGTGTAGGGGTTCACTTGCCTGACTTCGGTGTGGGCTCAAATGTATGATTGTGAGCAGGAATGGTCGTCTGTCTCTGTCTACTGCTGACTACCTTTCGCCCAAAGTCAGCTGGGATAGGCTCCAGCAACCCCCGATACGGAAGATGAATGAATGAATTATTGCTATATTAATTGTCATCACAGTACACTGTAGCTTGTGCAATGACGTGATGAAAGGAGGGATATACATTGGTGCTTTGAAGTTGCTTCTCGATCTTCCACAATTGTTCAACTCAGACTCTCAGGATGAAGTGCAATCCAGCAGGGCAAGTAATTCACACGGCGTCATCATTGTTCAAGTTTTTGCGCTCAACACCTGCTCTGCTGATGTTACACTTCTGTTCAGGCAAACTTTGTGTGTGATTTATTTCAGGAAAAAGTCAAATGCAAAAGTGCAGAACTGAAGATCTTTTATTTGCATGCGGTGTAATGTGTTGACATTGTATTGAAAAGCTGTTAAAATAATAATCAAGAATATCATGAGTAACTTGATGTGTGGGGTGGCCCGGCGGCTGCTGGGGGACCTGGGTTCAAATCCAGGTCGGTCCACCTGTGTGAAGTTTGCATGTTCTCCCTGGGTCTGCGTGGGTTTTCTCCGAGTACTCCGGTTTCATCCCACATTCCAAAGACATGCATGGTAGGCTGATTGGACACTCTAAAATTGCCCCTAGGTATGAGTGTGAGCGTGAATTGTTGTTTGTCTCCTTGTCCCCCGCCTCTGGCCCGAAGTCAGCTAGGATAGGCTCCAGCACCCCCGCGACCCTAGTGAGGATAAAGCGGTTCAGAAAAAAAATAGATGAGACTTAATGTGTGAATATTATATTTTTTATTATTCAAAAACTTGAAATGAAGAATGTCCATGGCAATTTTTCACTTGATTCCAGAAGATAGTTTAAAAATCTTTTCCAACAAGTGTTTTATTTCATTTGTCTATATTCTTAATTTGGAAAACTCAACATCATCATTCCTTCACTTTTTCCTTCCATAGAATCGCATGCATGAGTCACTGATGCTTTTTGACTCGATCTGCAACAACAAATTCTTCATTGACACATCCATCATCCTCTTCCTCAACAAGAAAGATTTGTTTGCAGAAAAAATCAAGAAGTCAGCACTCAGCATCTGTTTCCCTGAGTATACAGGTAAGACGCATTTCTGCCATAGGAACTGAGTGGATTTGAAATGGAAAATCTCCTCCAAATATGCATGCTTGCATGTGTCCAAAACTCCCACTTTCAAGTAACAGCCTGGTTTGTGTCTGCCTTTGTCGTCTCCTTGCAGGACCAAACACCTACGAAGATGCAGCAGCTTACATCCAAGCACAGTTTGAGAGCAAAAATCGCTCCCCAAATAAAGAAATCTACTGTCATCTGACCTGCGCTACAGATACAGGGAACATCCAGGTGGTGTTTGATGCCGTGACCGATATCATCATTGCCAACAACCTTCGAGGATGTGGCTTGTACTAAGCAAGACCCCATGTACCACACCCCCTTTCTCCCTCTCTCCTTCCTGTGTTCTTGCACCTCGCCCTTTTCCATTTTCTCTTCCTCTGACACTGCTGTGGAAATGATGATGTAACGATACTGATTATTCCAAAAAAGAAGAAAAGAAAAATGCAACTAAGTACATATTATTGAAAAAAACGTTGAAAAATCTAGGCCTACATATATGTATATACACGTGTGTGCGTGTGTATGTATGTGTATATATATATGTAGACGCATATACATACATAAATAGTTTTTAGTTTTTGTTCCTTGCTCTGCCTTTTTCTCCATGTTTGCTGGCCTTCTGCCAGATAGACAAATGTGTTTTAAAAGGAAACACAAAACTGCAGCCTTCAAAACTTCTCGAACATAGTTGATGAAAGTCTGTGTTCAAATCTAATTTCCTTTTCCAGTCGTGTCTTTCGTTGCTAACAATATTTTTTTTTTATTACCTTGGATATGGATTGTATTTTATTTTTGTGTTGATTATACCTATATTTATTACATCGGCCTGTACACAGATTTGTATTCACATTTTGTTTCACCAGACAAATTTGTTGTCTATTATTTTGTTTCTTGCAACAGTAATGTTTATGTAGGAATGAATTTGAATTAATATGTGCAAATGTCTATTGCTAAAAAAGAAAAAATTGAAACAGGTCGGCCAATCAGAACCTTTAAAAAACAACACTCATGACCTGCTGAAAGTGTCAAACTGATTATTTTAACATTTGTCTTTTGTTTACATTCACAGATAGACTTTGGCAACCTTAGTTGCACATTTCCTTCTTAAAATTGTATGAATTTACTGGTCAATGAGTCTTGACATGGACAGGAAGTCTGACATAATTTTTCCTCAACTGGCTTTAGTCTGACAGCCAATGGAAAGCAGTGCCAGGTGACTCCTGCAGGTACAATACTGTGGATAGCAATGCCTTTAGATGCAAGTGTGCGTTATAACTACCTTTCTCAATATTATAACCTCTACTAATAGTCTGGGAGTAAGGAAGGTTGGTTTTGGTTTGAGAATGGTTGATTAATTTATTTATTTATTGATCACATCCTGTCTTAGACATGCTGTATCTAACGGTACCCCTTTCTTCACTTTACATATACAGTAGACAACATCATGCTTCTTCATCTCTCACCTCCACCAGTGCATGGCACCAAGGCATACAGTTATTATTTGAGGTGGGTAAGGGCGTGAAGTTGCTATAAAGGATCAAAAGCCCTTTCATCACTCAAAATCCTTACATTAATAGCATGATATTACTCCCAGCTTTGTATAAAGTTTCCAGTTGTTCAACACTGGAAGAAAAAAAATCAATTAGATGGATATTTTTTAAAAAGTCATAAAAAATGGAAAAACAAAAAACTTTGGAAAAAAAATGTTTTTCTAAAGAAAAAAATTCAAGATCAAGAAGAAAGTGCAAATTGAAAGAGAGACAAAGGTGTTAACATTCTCACTCAGCCAGGTCATTTCCCAGTCAAGGCGTTGTAATGATTGCAACTGGACCATTTTCATTGTCTCGGATTGAAAGACAATGGTGAGACAGGCTCGTGAAAGCAAAAAGTAGTTTTGGCCTCACAGTTTTGTTCGTATACAAGCATTTACCATGAGAGGTTAAGTCTATCCTCGTATACTACCGCTGAGAAATTTTGGGGGTCAAAGCAAAAGAGAGCTCACCTCACCGAGTGGGTTGCCAAGGCAGAGCAAGATAGAGGTTTTTCCGAATTTTGCTCTTATAGTAAAATTTGGTCACGATGCTTGTAGCATCGTCAAAAACTAGTAAGATATTAGATGCTGGTATCATGAGGGTTCACTGTAAGTGTTCTTGGAGGACGGGCCACACGTCAATGCATCTCTACAACAAATTTTGAATTCCAAGAGAGAGTAACAGGCTTTTGTGATTTCTTTCTAACTAAAGAGGATAGTTGTATGGACAAAAACTGACGAAGCTTGTTTAGATGAGAGACAAAACACCTTCTAAGGCTACGTTCACACCGCAGGGCTTGAAACCTGATAAATTCTTGATCGTTGTTGTTAGTAACGTTTTTTTTGTTTGGCTCTGCTTTTTGCAAAGACGCAACTCACGCCATGAGTTGAAAACATCGATGACGTCATGCGCATGCCCACAGTAACACGTTGTCTCATGTCGCAGTGTTTACGAAAGTACGACAACGTCTCGGCTTGGCAAATTTTGAGGATTTTATACGACTAGAGTGAACTTTTTATTTTCATCCTGATATTAGCCTCACGTATCAATAAGTAAAAGGTATTTTGTGTGCCTTTGTCCGCCAATGCTCATTCGTATCTTTTGTTTCTTTTGTTAAACAGCTGTAATGTATATCACTTACTGATGAGGTATGGGTCGCATTCATTTGGATATACAGTCGTTACAAAATTAATTGGTTCCAGAACTTTTTTCGTAACTTGAATTTTTCGTAAGTAGAGCAGTAGTTTATATGTAAATTCTGTAATTCATTTCATGGTCCTCAAAAAACTACCAACTAAACCCTTTAATAATTATCAAAGTGTCCCACTTTTGTATGAAAAGTGGGAGAAACAGACAAAAATGAAAGAAAGTTAAATATTAAAATAAAATAACAGGTACAGGAAATGCATTTACGTTTTGGGGGATTTTGTAACTTGGATCTGGTTATCGTATGTTGGGGCGATCATTTGCATATCAAAGGGTTTCGTAACCTGACAATTTTGTACCTAGAGGCATTCGTAAGTAGAAGCACGACTGTACATTCATATTACAGAGGTCTCGGATACTCGTCCGATTTTTTCCCGCATACGAAATGGTAACAACTGCCGTCTGAACGCAACCTCAACCTTCTTGAATATGACCAACTGCTGTATAATCTAGTACGACAATTAAGGTTTGGAAAGTTAAATGGTTATGTAGGACCCTGTTGGAAAGGTAAAAGCATACATTTCAGAATCATTTTGGTAACGTCAATGAAAAACCTATGGGTGTGACAATAATGGAACAACAAAGAGTATTGCATTATGATCATGTAATATTCTTCACTTTTGGCTGTGTAGCTACAGAAGTTTTTTTTTCCTCTATATTATAATCTCCCTTTTGTAAAATAAAATCAGTTCTGAAATTGGTTCCAGATAGACAGCAAGGCAATTTTGAGCTGCAGTGCTCTGAAAAGAAAATGCATTGTAATGCTTTCAACTGTGCCCTACCGCCCTCTCTTCTTGGTAATGTTTTGCCTGTTTCCCTGAATTAGAACGCGTTTCCTCACTTAAACCTGTAAATAATATCTATTTTTATTATTTTGGAAAAATAAATCCGTTTTTTGGGGAGGGAGAGCACATTTCTTGCTGCGTCCGCTTGTTAGTGATGCTGCATGTTCACACATCATGGCTGTATAAAAACATATTTTTCCTCTGTTACTAATTACTTTGACAAACACCTTTCAGGTCTGCAATGAAAAGCACAGTTCTCACATCACACACTTTATTACACTCACACAATACGTGAATATCAAATTTTCATATCTCCCTCATTGCTTTAAGGAAACTAGTTCTTTGTCTCTTGATTTAGTTTTTGAAAGAAAGCATATGTGTATGATGACATGTGTTTTTGTTGGTTTTTCTGCCATGCTCTTACACCTTCATATTTTTACAGTACATTCTGGTTTAAAAATCAGCAGGGGTTTGTCTGTGCTGCTTTTTCTCTCTCACCCTCCCTCCTCTTACGTGAATGGTTGTTATTTCATGTGGGATGTCTGTGATGGAAAAACAATAGAATGTAGTGTTTACATTAAAAGCCACTGTTTTCATGACTATTAAATGAGTTAACTGATTTGTCTTTTCTGTTTAAAAAAAAAAATCATTGCTTAAGTGAACAAGTTTACATTTCCAGGTTTGAGTTTATGACTCATGGCCAAACTCATCCATCCATTGTTGAGAAATAGATTATTTATGACAAGCCAAAAAAGGTTGTATTTATTTATTTATTTTCAAAATTAAAAAATATATATAAAGTTGAAATACCACACAAATTAACAGTTAAAGCATCCTTAACAATTCCTATTTCTTGTCTGCCGAAATAAGCCTGTCAGAGATGACGATTTTATCTCAACGAGCTAAGCAAATGAGCTCATGGGCCAATGGCTAGAAGTAAGAGTGATAATTGTAAACCGGTTTTGAATACAACTGTGTGGACTCCATTTCCTCGAATATTCAAAGGATAGAGGCTACTGGATTGACAAACCACAGTTAGTTTATTTCTTTGTACTCTATGTGAATTGTAATCCTCATTTAACCAGGTAAAGCATCTGAGAATATGTTCCTATTTACAATGCCAACTATAAAGCAAAGGAGCTCCTTCAATAAGATCATTTAGTAAAATGCAATCCAAAAATCCATTCTCCTTATGGTATTATATGCATATTTAGTGTCAGGATATTCATCCATTCATTTTCCATTCCGCATGCATAGGTTGTGGGGGTGCTGAAGCCTATCACAGTTAACTATGGGCAGTAAGCAAAATTTGCTTTTTTTTTCTCTATCAATATAATCCCTGAAATTGACAATGCGCCTTATAATTTATTGCTATTTTAATGACTTTGAACTCATTTGTGGCAGCAGCCCAGCAAATGTTATCAGATTATAATTATTAATGCAGTTATCAGATACAATATAACACAGAAAATGTATTCATGACTAAAACATTTTACAGTTGAGGTATTTTAAAGTTGCAATAAATAAGTTCAAAGTAGGCCAGTCAGTAGTAGTAGTTTAGTTGAAAAGTATTCATTTATGTAGAATATAAATAAACGGACAAAAGAAATAATGAATAAATGAATCAAACAATAACAATTTGGAGAAAGAACAGACAAATAAAATGGTTTGCACTAGCGTGCCTCGTAATTGGGCGGGTGTGCTTCAAATTTGAAAAAAAAAACTCATTCATTAATGGTATGCCTTACAATCTGATGTTCCTCATGTAGTCCAAAAAAGGTATGTGCTTATTTTATACATTTTTAAATATATGTACTATATTGAAATTATAATGAAATATAAAAGAAACTGGAACGTTTTCAACACCATTATGTTTTTACAAATTATAGGTCTAGTGGTGTCGTGTATGTAGTAATGGCATAAACTGGGTTAAACTGAAAAAAACTCCATCCTGAACAGATTTGTTGGTGAATTTAACAACCATGGAAAAGTTTTCAGTGGAACAAAGAAACTTCAGGAGGCAAGTGAGTTCCCCAAAAGATACCCGGACAAGTGCAGGTTGAGCAGGAAAGCCTGTAATTTGAACCAAAACCTTTCCGCTAGTGCTCTGCAGATTATATAAACATGAATTGCACCCCTAAGATAAGAAAGGAACCTGATAAACAGAATCGTAGATGATGCTGGGCAATAACCACCAAAAGGTAAGGTGGCTGTTTCTGGCACATTTCACTCGTACATGATAACAGTGAGACGGTAGTCTTTCATCATTGCTGGTCTAACACGTTCTGTTCACTGGCTTCAAGAAAGAAAAAGAATGTGAATGACAGTAACAAAATCAGGGATTGAGGTAAGAAGCACCGTGACCAGACATTTCATCAACGGACACTTCGTCGCCGGACGGTTCGTCCCCGGACGCTTCGTCGAACGGACGCTTCGTCGCCGGACACTTCGTCGACGGACAATTCGTCCACCAGACACTTCGTCGACGGACACTTCGTCGCCAGACAGTTTGCCTAACCTTAACCACTATTAAAGAAGACAAAGGAAATTCACATATTCTTTATTAAAGAAAATAAAACAGAAAAACTCGCTCGACAACACAAACACATTGACATTTGGGCGTGTGCGTACTAAATGTGCTCGTCTCTAATCACACTACGCAAGAATGTTAATGTGTTTGTGTTGTCGAGCGAGTTTTTGCTGTTTTATTTTCTTTAATAAAGCATATGTGAATTTCCTTTGTCTTCTTTAGTAGTGGTTAAGGTTAGTGGTTAAGGTTAGGCGAACTGTCTGGCGACTAAGTGTCCGGCGACGAAGCGTCCGTTCGACGAATCGTCCGGGGACGAAGCGTCCGGCGACAAAGTGTCCGTCGACGAAATGTCCGGGTACCAGAAGCACTCATGATAGCAGTCAGTGTTCTTTAGAATTGCTTTGGAACTGTCATACTGTCGTCTCTGTTCCTCCTTTATTTTCAACCACCCCTCAAAGCTTCTGTCCCAGAACATTAACAAGCAACCATTTCACATTCTTCTTATCCTGATTATTATTATGATCATACAATCAAGTGAAAATGTTGACCCAACGACACAGTCAACATTCAATACGGGACCCAAATTACATCAGTGTGTAATAATGAATTGCATCCAATTATTACACTTATGCCACCCGATGGTGCAGTGGTTCTTCCACCTGACATTGGTGCTGGCAGTCTGGGTTCGATTCCCACTCGGTGGCAGTGTGAATAGTTGTCTGTCTCTCCGTGTGCGCTATGACTGCCTGGTGACCAGTCTAGGTTGAAGTAGCTGGCCTTCAAGTCTGCTTTTTCTGGTTTCCCAACTCATCCTTGTCCTATACGCAAAGGGCTCTGCCTGGTGGTGAACGTTTGACACAGCACCACCACGCCCAGTTATGTTTTTGGCTATTCGTTTATTAATGGATCACACCAAGAATGGAAAATAATCACAGACACCATCCGATTTTTGTCTCACAAGATTCAAGTTTCTTAATATTCCTGTGAGCGTGTTGACCTATTGGAGCTCTGCCCTCACTGGAGATGGAAACACACAAATAGAATACCTCAATGAAAACCCAAAACAAATCTAATTGATACATCATACAACTTCTTATCCTACCTTAAAACTAAGTCACACTGACTACATTATGTTACATACTCTTTGCTGCATCTCTGTCCTTTTTGACAACACCCTGTCCATTACATTTTCATTCTTCAAACTGTAATTGCATCCCTCACATCCTTCTTGCTGGTTCCTGGATGAAGGGAGACACTGATGACACTTTATTAACCAAACAGTTATCCGAAGCATTGAATCAATACTGCAAACACCAACTCAAACACAATGGCATCTAAACGCACGCAGACACACAGGCACACATATTCACATCAAATGGATATTTATAGCACTTTAGCTCGAACCTTTCTGTTGCTAGGATACCAGCCGGCTCAGGATTCTCAGATATTGCACATTACTTTTGTTTTAAAAAATGAACACATTTAATGATTTGGCAGAGTCATGTAACTAACACACACACATAAACTGTAAATATGATTGCGTTTAGTGGGCAAGAAGAATTCTCCTGTGATTATGACCAGGGAAAATGTTGACATAATTTTTATACTGGTCCATGGTTGCTACAGCAACAGCCCTTGGCTTTACAAAATTATCTCCTTTAAAGAGAAAGACAACACCTGTAACATTGGAAAGAATCTTGTTTAACAAATCGATAAATCAGAATTTATTTTTTTGTTTGTGTTGTGTAATCGTGTAAGAAAAAGATCAATATAATCCAAGGTTTCTTACAATTATACGAAATTGTTAAATATTACAACTGTTTTTGCAAATCAAATGTGAGGATTTCAGATGGTTAGCCATTGCTTCTGACATTACTTATAATCATCTTTCCATGACGATATTGCAAAAGAGAAGGTGTTTACATGTAAATCATCACTTGAATTATTGAATATACAGGATTCTGGTTGGAAGAAAACACCCTGAAATTAATAAAAAATGTTGTGTATATCTAGTGTGAGAGATGCAGGCTATTATCTTACAGCTGACTACATTTTTCAGATGAGCTGAGTGAAGTATTTATTTCAGTGGTGGGACCTAGACAAGATACTAGGATAAGAAGACGTAGATGTGTGCCAAAAAAACGAGGGGAGGCCACCACAGAGTAGGTTAAGGTTAGGACAACATCCCTCCCACTCGTGCAATGTACCTTGCAAAAAATTAAATTGAATTAAATTTTAAAAAACACCACCATCATCTTGTATGTCACTATGATCATTTTCTCTCTGTTTAGACATTTATGACATTGTGGTGTTAATATATCGCACTCAAATTCAGTGAATTTCAAATTACTCATAATAATATTCAGTCATTCATCATTTGTATATTATTAAAAATATATTTATTGTGCACAGATTTGTTATTTTCTATCAACGTAATAGTAGGCTTTGGGTAAGTTCAAGGAAAATGGTTAAGATTTGTACTGCGTTTAATGAAAGACTGACATTTATTCTGTCTCATCTAGTATCAGAAAAGCCACTACTATAGTGCTGGTATGTACGTTGCCACGACCAGAAGGTGGCAGTGCTGAGTTGAGTTTCACGGAGTAACAGACGTCAGAAATTTTGTTTGCTTTTCTTTAATTCTTTTTCGTGTGCAATTGATTGAAGTATCTGAAATGTTGAAAGACTAATCCTTTCAGTTAAAAAAAATAAAAATAAAAAATCCTGTTCCAGGAGAAACTATTTGTGATAGATCGTGTCTTTTTTTATATTGTCGCATGAGGGCAGTGTTACCTGAAATTTGAAAGTGACCTCTGACTAAAGGTGAATTTTACACGGTTGAAACAAATTTCAGTCGTGTGTGAGTCCATTTCAGATGTTTTAATTTATTTTATCTATATATTTAAATCCTGGCATTTCAAGGTAAATATGTTCTTATATTGAATTGAATTGAATTGAATTGAATTGAATGCCTTCATTTTCATTATACAAGTACATATATTATAGATACATTTATACAAGTATAATGAGATTTATTGAGATTTTATCTGTTCGTTTGTTGTTGTTATTTGTGCACTTCCGTACTTTTTTAAATGTTCTGTCTACTTATTATGTTGACTACTTATTTATTACTTATTTATTGATTATTTATGTAGTATTAGTTATTGTTATTATATTATTTATTAGTTATTTTTATTGTGCACTTTGTGGTTAGGAAAAGCCTCACCACGAAGTGCACAATAACAACAATAAACAGACAGACAAATAAATAATCGATAAATAATAACAATAACTAATAAATAAATAAATAATCAATAAATAAGTAGTCAACACAATAAGTAGACAAAACATTTTTTTAAGTACGGAAGTGGACAAATAACAACAACAAACAAACAGATAAATAATCAATAAAAATAATAATAATAAATAATCAATAACTAAGTAGTCAACATTCTAAATAAGTAGTAGTCAGCATAGATAAGGAAAATATCATTGAATTTAATTTGCGGTCAGGAACACACTATCCGAGAACAAAACTTGGACAAGACCAGAACCTCTTCCACTGCTATTGAAATCTTCTTACAAATCATCCTTAAATATTTTTCATAATGAACTCAAATTTCAGGAGTACGTATATCAGTACTGTGTGTTAGGGAGAGAGAGAGAAAAAAAAACATAAGTGCTTCTGTTTTTATCTGGCTGCGTGTTTCGTGCGTCCTTACAAGAATAAAAACAATATAGCAGAGCGAGACAGACAGGCAGACTGGCTGACCAAACATTGTAACTGATACACTAAATAACCAGACCGTTTGCCATTCCAAATTTGTTAGCCACGAGATCCCACCGTCTGACACCAAAAATAAACACACACATCCAGACGGCTCCCCTGCTTGATGCTGCTTTGTGTTTGTGTGTATGGATGATATTATTGGTCGTAATGGATGTCCTGCAGCTGTTTAAGTGAAAAAGTTTAGCTTTTCTTCATTTTAAAGCTGGTTCGATTTTTCTGAATTTTGCTTAAAAGGAAATCTAAAAAATACTGCCCTCTAAGTTTTTCCTAAGCTGCAATATTTAGAAACTACTGGATGTCAATATCTTCAAATTTGTGGCTCATAAAAAATTTACAGGCAGCAAGAGCAGAAATAGTTGCACTGACAAATCAGGCGACAGTTTTCAGTCTCACTTAAGATGACAAAGTTGGACACAGTGAGGAACATTGGAATATCTGTGGCAACGGATGTGTGAACATTTTTGAACAGAAGCAGACGACACCCAGGTAGCATAACAATCTAGAACACGCACCGCACACCCCCCTCAAAGAACTGTTTCAAGAATGGCATCCCTTGTCTGAGTGCCGACATTATCTCGAGGCAGCTCGGCGCCAATGTAGCATCATTAGCTTTACTCTCTTATTGATGCATTTTAAATATTTATTAGGCTATCTCCAGGACTGCAGCATAATCATCACCAGAAAACAAAGGCTAAATACTGCTGTGTGTGTCCTGGAATAACAATGGGGAGAAAACTAATCATGTAAAACAACACAATATATGACAGATTTTTTTGTTTAAAGTTTAATGATCAAAAATTGTAAGACTGTTACAAAACTGCTGCAAAATAAATTACATACAAAACAGGTGACCTCGGAGAGAGAGTGTGCCCTAGTGTTGCAAAGCTTCTATTGTTATTTTTATTAATAATGTCATTTGGGAAAAGAAAAGTTGACTTGCTGGTAAACTGTCTAATTAAACAGCTTTTTTATGTTAAAACATCATAATTTTGATTTGGAGGACATGAACTTATGTAATAATTGGTCCTGCAAATGACTGGCCACCGATTCACGGTGGGATAGGCTCCAGCATCCCCGCGACCCTTGTGAGGATAAGCGGTATGGAAAATGAATGAATCAATGAATAATATTTGGACTTTTTAAACGTATTTAATCCCCAATTCCAAACAAAACTTTTACGTCATCTGAACAGACAATAAATTTAAAACTAAAGAACATGAATTATTGTAAACTAATTTAATTGTTCTCATATTTTCAAATGTTGGGTGATTATAACCTTTATGTTTGTGATTTGTATCATGATAAACAGAATTATGCAGATTTGAAATTCACTTAAAAAGAATTTCAACTGCATTTTTTCTAACTGAAATTTCCAAGAAGTGTAAAGCTTCTGTCTCTCACGATGCCATATGACATCCCACTTTAGACTGGTCATCATCTCAACAGCTGTTAGTGACAATCTGTCACTTTATTATATCTGCCAAGCGCAAATCATTAAGTCAATTTACTGTTGGGTTCAGATTGCTGCTTGCTGGTCCTGGCGCTGGGTTAGAATTCATCATATTCTAGAGCAGACACTGTACCTCTTGGACTCTTTCCTTCTACAGAGCTGCCAACCTCCGTCGACCCCATTTCAGGAGTACCCCTGTCCCATTTCCGGAGTATTTCCGGAGTGAATGAGATTCACGCAAAATCCATATAAAATGTAAAAAAAAATAAGCGCAGGACAATTTAAATCAAACTTTTATTATCATGTTTTTATATTCATTGAAATATTGTTTTTGCAAACTATTGAAAAAGTACAGAATAATGAAAATAAGTTTATCTTTGTGTTTGAGTCCTTCTACGTGCATTTTACAGTCAGTAATTCCAACATGTGTCACGCTGAAGTCGCAATTGCATGTTCTGCAATGCGCAAATGTCTGTCCTTTTGGAGACGGCTTCAACATGGGATATTTCGTCGAATACGACTCCAAGTGTCTGGGTTTCTTATTAGAAGTTTCATCCAAATTGCCATCCAAGTCTTACCAGTGCTGTGTACGCCTATGTCCTTTTGGAACAACCCCAGAAATGATAGAATTTGTTTCAAAACAAAAGACTGGTGGTTTAGTCAGCCTTAATAATACTTCCCTTGTGAAAGAAACTGAAAACGAAATTGTTAAAGCGACTAAAGCTACCTATGCAATCGATTGCCATGCTGAGGTCGCAGAAGACGAATCATGCGTCAGAACTTGTAACTCGGATGATTCACAATGCATTCGTGTTACCGAATTCTTCCGGTTTACAGTGCAGTTGAATCAAGATGGCAAAGCCGTATTGATGGTGTGAATTTCGAGGGATTTTATTTGGAAATTTGGTACTTTTACAAAATGGTTGCTTAAAAAAAATTAAGTGAAAATTTTGGGGGATTTCCGGAGTTTAGGGAGGTTGTCCGGAGTTCCGGAGTTTGCGTTGCATTTCCGGAGAAACTCCTGAAATTCTGGAGTAGTTGGCAGCCCTGCTTCTAGAAGGAATACTTCCTTGGGATGCACCAGACTAACTATGTGGAATATTGTGTCACAGCTGGTCCAAGAATTAGGAAAGTCTGGTTTCTACCGTCGTGTCCCGGAGCCAGATAACAAATGAAAATTTAACTCAACTGGACAGATAGGGATGGGGATATTTTTTTCTATTAATGCTTTTGATGTGAAAAATCCAGTCCACACAAGAAAAACACCATGCCTCTTTTATATTATATTATTATATTTGTATATATCAGGGGTGGGCAAACTATTCCAGAAAGGGACGCAGTGGTTGCGGGTTTTCGTTACAACCTATGAGACGAAACCTTTCCACCAATCTGCTATCTTAGAAGAGCAATCAGAGAATTGCAGTCAGGTGCTTCTGTTTCAGCAAAAACCTCATTGGTTAAATTGTTTGTGTTGGGTCGGTTGGAATAAAAACCTGCACCCACAGCGCCCCCTAAGGTTTGCCCACCCCTGGTATATATAATATTATATTCACACAGCAGTGCTGTTAGTAACATTTACTATACTATACCCCAGTGGCAGTCCATGCATTTCCTAGTGACGCCGTCAGCAAAAACTATTTCATGGCTATAAAACCTCTACTGCAGGTACAGCTACGACACATAAAAAATAACCAATAATAACCTCATACAATTGAAATATTTTTTAGGAATATAGCCTTATTTTACTCACCAAAAATCCTTTTTAACTGTACACAATATCCATCCTCCTTTCTTTCTTCCTTCTTTTCTATCGCTATCAAAGCTAATGCTGAAAGTCGAGCCTGTCCTGTCGTATTTCTGGCATACGTTTTTATTCAATTTAGTGCTGAAAATGTTCGTTCCCGGTTGTGACAGGCTTGCTTGCTTTGGAGTTGTCCGACCTTTCTTAATGATGTTCAGCTTTTTTTTCTAGAAAAGTCTGTCTTGAATATGGCTTTAAATCAACACAACAATATATCTGCTTGTGCAGCTCGCTCCAGATATAGTTTGGTAGCTCTGGCTAGTCCACTCTATCACTAGCCAATCATAGTTGGTGAAAGTGATGACGTAACCCTACGTCTGTGAGAAGGCAATGACGTATCCCTACGCCTGCGAGAAGGCATTGTGGTGTTGCCAACTCGAAATCTGATTGGTTAAAGCAACTGTCTTATCGACACTTGCAGCGGAGCCTGCAGAACTGATTGTGAAGGCCTTGATGCAGATTTCTGACCGTGGCAACAAATAATGGCTGAAATGTGATTGGTTAAAGGCTTCAATATGAAAACACACATCTGGAAGCAGTGCAACCAGGAGGAAAGCAATGAAAGGAAGCTAACATACAATTTGGAATTATTTAATAAGTATTCATGGACAATGTATAATTAACATCAGTCGGTGATTCAGATATTTCTTAGGCCAGCAGAGAAGGCCTTGAAGGCTCTGACGGCACTCCACTGCTATACCCACAATGTAGGTTGTGTCAATACCCAAACCGATCGGAAAAGGAGACAATATGAAGTTAAAATGAACAAATGATAACAATTTCCCTTAAACCTGAATAAAGCATTCTAATTTGGAAAGTATCGCACATGCAACAGTATTTATTTGAATAAAAATGCAGTAAATAGCATAATTGTAGCATGTGTGCGGGATGGAGAGCTATTCAGCACTTAAGAGGATGCGGGCCTAAGGCTGTAGCATATGTTCCAAATAGTTGTATGAAAGGAAAGACAGCTTTTTATGGCACTCGTGTCATTGATTCCTAGTCATTCTTCTTGATTACACTGGTAGACAAAGCCGACTACTTTATTTCCTCAAAGTGGCCATTTGTGCCAATGTTTGCTGCAGGCTAAACGGTGCATGAGTGATTTCACAATTCTAGCTGGTGATGCAGTAAAAGGTTTATCAATTAGTCAGATAATCTGCGGTTGCCAAAGTGAACCATTTTGATGTTCATGCAGTCTGGTCTCATATTCACATAGTAGAATGAACACAACTTACTTGAGAATACTTTGTGTGTTTATCAGGTGAAGTGTCCGGTGCAGCATTTTTTTTTTAAAAATCTGACACTTTCAGATGACTTTGGGACTTTGGTTTGGAGAAATATATATATATATATATATATATATATATATATATATATATATATATATATATATATATATATATATATATATATATATATATATATATATATATATATATATATATATATAGATCGCTAAAATGTACTACAAGACTATTTCTCGTTGCAAGTGGTCGTGGGTTATCCTATTGTGAGGACATTTGTGTGAATCATTTTCGGAATATTTTGAAGGGAATACGAAGTACAACAGCAAACAGCCCATCGATAGCGAACGTGAGGGTGGAGGCGTGGCAAACAACTAACCCGGCCAGAACGAAGGTAAAAAAAGATTAAAACAAAATTAGAATTCAGTTTTGTGTAAAGTTACATTGAACGTATGTTTGAGTGTCTGTATATATTAATCCAAGTTCATTTAAATTTGTTTGTTCCGTTTACGAGTGCGTTGTCGTGGAAAAGAAAGGAAACCCCCGCCACCCCCCCCCACCCCCCCACGCCCCCAAACGTCTCTGTCTCCCGTCGGCGAAATCGGCCCAATTTTAGTTAGATTAATCACATTTCATTACTATTAAACCACTAGTTATGTGTTACTTTGTTAATAGATGGCAAATTAGAAGAAATGATTTTTTTTTTTCCAATCCAATATCCTGTTTTTGGTGTTTTTTCAGAGAGTTGGAATGAATTAATTTGTTTTCCATTCATTTCAATGGCAAACGTCCGGTCGAGTTACAAGAATCTCGTCATACGATCTCAGTCTCGGAACGGATTACGATCGTATGTCGAGGTACCACTGTATATATATATATATATATATATATATATATATATATATATATATATATATATATATATATATATATATATATATATATATATATATATATATATATATATATATATATATATATATATATATGTATATATATATATATATATATATATATATATATATATATATGTATATATATATATATATATATATATATATATATACACATACACTAAACTAACACACGGATTTAGTCATTCATTTTCCATACCGTTTATCCTAACGTCTTACAGCGTTCATATTATGCTGGAGTTTATCTTAGTTATGAATGGTTTGGGGGCAGGGTGAACTAAAAAAAATTTGCACGTTATTAATTGTCCTATTTAACGTACAGTTTGCATTTTGATGCATTCTCTTCTTTGAGTAGATGAATTAGTAGCTCTGAAGAAAATTGGGCCATTCAACAAACTACTAGTATCTTTAACATTTTCCTGACATAATTTTGGGGATTTTAACCAAAACCAGTACGAACATTGATGGATCTTTTCAGTTTTTGAGCTGGTTTTGTTGGTACATAGACCAACATTCGCTGGATTTCTTAGCAAGGACAGGAATGCGGGCTATATTCAAAGGGTAGCCCACTTCCTCTTAGCCTTCTCTGGAACTAAAGATAAAGAACATTGAACTATTATTAGTAACTCCTTTAAATGATGATAAGTGTGTGTTATGAACTGAAACATCTGCATCCGAAACGTGAAATATTCTTAGTGGATTTTTTTTAAAGAGCTTCAATAATCGTCAAAACTTTGAAACTGTATTGGTTTTGACAGAGAAGTTAAATTGTCCTCATTCTTTCTTGCCTCGGGAAAGAGCGGCCCTGGCTGGTTGTCTTCTCACATATGGATCCCATAAAGTTTGTGGTTTGGGATTGCACATGCGCAATGGGCAGTGGCCCACCAAGCAGGGTGTGTAGTTGTGTTATTATTGTGAATGGGGGTAGTGGGAGTGTGTAGGCGGCTGGTATTTTGGGTGTTCAGTCACAAGAGCAACAGCGACTCTGCGGAGCCAGGAAGGAGACAGAGTGGAGTGCCTTTATGGCCTAGTGGAATTTTTTAAATTTGTGAAATGACGGCCTCTTTTATTTCGTATTTACTAGTGATGAAATTTGAATTTTACTATACGTTTTGCTAAACAAGGTTAGCCTCATTTATTGTTTATCGTTGAACGTTGGTGGCATAAATTTCAAAAAGTTCTCATCTCATTTTCTGAACCGCTTTATCCTCATTAGGGTCGTGGGGGGTGCTGGAGCCTATCCCCGCCAAACGCAGGGCACAAGGAGACGGACAACCATGCACACTCACACCCATACCTAGGGGCAATTTAGAGTGTCCAATCAGCCTACCATGCATGTCTTTGGAATGTGCGAGGAAACCGGAATACCCGGAGGAAACCCACACAGGCCCGTGCAAACTCCACACTGATGGACATGATCTGGATTTGAACCCAGGACCCCAGAGCGGTGAGGCGGACGCGCGAACCACTCGCGGCTTGAGTGGTTTGCCTCGCAGCTCTGGGGTCCTGGATTCAAATCCAGGTCGGTTCACCTGTGTGCAGTTTGCATGTTCTACCTGCGTGGGTTTTCTCTGGGTACTCCGGTTTCCTCCCACATTAAAAAAACATGCATGGTAGGCTGATTGGACACTCTAAATTGCCCCAAGGTATATTTGTTTGCCTCCTTGTGCCCTGGGTGTTCCCCGCCTCTGGCCCGCAGTCAGATGAATAGGCTCCAGCACCCCCCGCCACCCTAGTGAGGATAAAGCGGTTCAGAAAATGAGATGAGATGAAATGAGATTAGCAAACCAGACACTTGTTCTATAAAATGTTAAAGGTTTTTAATATCAACTTTAATAGCTGTCTCCTCTGTAGTGAGAGAGAGAGAAGGGAGAGAGAGAGAGCGAGAGAGAGCGAGAGAGATAGAGAAAGAGAGAGAAAGAGAGAGAGAAAGAGAGAGAGAGAAAGAGAGAGAGAGAGAGAGAGAGAGAGAGAGAGAAAGGGAGAGAAAGAGAGAGAAAGAGAGCGAGAGAGGGAGAGAGAGAGACAGAGGGAGAGAGGGAGGGAGGGAGAGAGAGAGAGAGAGAGAGAGAGAGAAAGTGAGAGAGAGAAAGCGAGAGAGGGAGAGAGAGGAGAGAGAGAGAGAGAGAGAGAGAGAGAGAGAGAGAGAGAGAGAGAGAGAGAGAGAGAGAGAGA
Organism: Stigmatopora argus; assembly: GCF_051989625.1. NCBI lineage: Eukaryota > Metazoa > Chordata > Actinopteri > Syngnathiformes > Syngnathidae > Stigmatopora > Stigmatopora argus. The sequence goes on along the minus strand of NC_135389.1, from coordinate 6,658,738 downwards.
GAGAGAGAGAGAGAGAGAGAGAGAGAGAGAGAGAGAGAGGGAGAGAGAGAGAGAGGAAGCGAGAGAGAGAAAGAGCGAGCGAGAGAGAGAGGCGCGCTCAAATTGATCTTGAGTTTGTTTTCTGTCTCAGTGGGTCACTTATTAAAGGGCAGTCGAATGCAAAGAGAGAGGAGTGATCTGGACAACAGTCGTCATTAGTCACGCGAGTGGAAAGGAAAGCGGCAAACAAATTTCCCCGCAAGAGGAAGACGCCGAGCGAGCCGAGTCGCATACGGAAGGGAAGTGAGTTGAAACACTCGCATAAAGCCCAAAAGAATACGTTTAATTACGTCAACTCGTTTTGTTTCGGGCTGTCGGGGAGGGGGGAAAGTGGGGAAAGTGGGGATTTGAGGGAGGAATCCAAAAGTAGGAAAGATGCCGCGGGTAGTTCCGGACCAGAGGAGCAAGTTTGAGAATGAGGAGTTTTTCCGCAAGTTGAGCAGGGAGTGTGAGGTGAGCCTTCACGACGGAAATGAACACACACACAACATACATACATACACAAATGGCTGTGTAATATTATGATCATTTTAGTCGGACATGTGCTCGACAATTGCTTCAAAACTGCCCGAGGATGAAAAACAACAAATGTGCGTAATGTAATTACCATTTGCAATTGAGTCACTTAAAAAAAATGACGAGCGAGTTGTAAATAACCAATAATTACAATTGGTTCATTTGTCATTTCAAGTATAGATCAATCGCTCACCTTTTTGGGCTCAATTCAAACCAAAGTAATGTCGTTTTTAAATCAAAATCCCAGTTCAGGGTTATCTAAAAAATGCAGGTTAGTGTTGACTTTGCATATCTAATAGCGTCTTCCTGCTGATTACGGGGTTTCGTTTCAGATTAAATACACTGGTTTCAGGGATCGACCCCATGAGGAGAGACAAGCACGTTTCCAGAACGCCTGCAGAGATGGACGGTCAGAAATCGTAAGTAGCACAAAACTCATTCTTTATAATCATTTAGTTCAGGGTTGACGAACAAGTTACACACAAAGAGCAAAAAAATCAAACCGTGAGAGTCAAAGAGCCAAACCACCCACTGACCTGTCAAAACAGACACACACAAACAAAAACACACAATTAAAACCATATTATTCACCATAACACTTCACCATATACGTAATTTATTACTAATGGGCCCTGATGAATTTGAGTGTTTTAAGAGAGAATAAAAAAAAGAGAGACCCGAAACGAGGCTCAGAGCCACAGCATACAGTAATACCTTGAGATATGAGTGCCCAAACATACGAGGAATTTGAGATACGGGGAAAATTCAGAGCAAATATTTGCCTCGAGATATGAGACACATTTTGACATACGAGCATACGAGACAGCCAGGTGGCCGAAATGCGAGAGGCTGCTTATGATAACAGCGCATTGTCTTTCTCGCCACATCTCCCTTGTGTACATAAAGATATTTAGGAGCACTGGGCAGAGCGTTGTATTTTTTTTTTCGTGTTTTTTGCGTTAGTCAGTGGAGAATTAAGGGAAAAACAATGGGTCCAAAGCAAGCAGGTGCAATGAAGGGTAGTGCGAAGAAAGGGCATATGATGACAATCGATATTAAACACGAAATAATCCACAAACATGAGAGTGGTGTACGCGTGACGGAGAAAAAATCCTAGATAGGTTTCTTTTAAAAACTAAGGCAAAAAGTTAAGGTGGAAGCGAGTCAAAAAGAGGAGTAAGAAGAGGAGTAAAAAAAAAATTTAAAAAAATAAAATTAAGTTTAGTGTAAGGTAAGATTAAAACTTATTTTTAAGTGTGTCTGTATCTTTATGTAAGTTCATTTAATTTAAATTTGTTTATGTTATGTTACGAGCGTCTCTCTCTCGCTCCCCTCCGTGCACTCAGTGTTGTACTGGATAATGTCTTGTTTTAATATTGAACATCATAACCACTAGATAGCTATAATGTTACTCTGTTAGTAGATGGTGAATTAGAACCAATAAAAATATGTTTTTCCATTATAATTTTCTGGTTTTGGGTGGTTTTTCAGGGGGGGTGGAACAAATGAATTTCTATCTAGTTCATTTCTATGGGAAAAGTTGATTTGAGATATGAGTAATACAACATAGGAGCTCGGTCCTGGAACGCATTAAGCTCGCGTCTCAAGGTATTACTGTACACAAAATATGATAAGAAGCAAAGAGAGACATTCATCTTGGCCAGGAGCCGCATATGGCTCAAGAGCCACGTTTTTGCCACCCCTGATTTAGTTTTTTAATTACTGGAATTTTTGTTGGCTTAAAAACAAGGGGGTGGGAGGAGGTCAAATTTATACAGACAACGAATGTTAGGAAGTAGACGTGTTGTCAGTCATGCAATGTCGTCAGGTTTGACACATACTTCCTGATAGCATTTTATAACCCACTAATCATGTGTGCATCAGCTGTATATACAAAATGCACACCCAGATGTCGACATCCAAACAGATGATGTTGTAACACACTGTCCAGGTCCTTTATTTTCATCTTCATCTTAATAATTTTGGTGTCATGTCTCAGGAACATGCAAGTGCACACCGGGGAAAACAACTTTGTAAATGGGAAAATAGTAAGTTCAAGTTCATAGGGCTCCTTTATTCTCCACAAACTCATCCTTACTTGGGGCACTGGAGTTTAGCTCAGATGACATCAGGGTAAAGACAGATTCCACTGCGGACTGGTCACAGCCGTTCACACTCACGGTCAATGAGCTCGAATCAAGCCGCCGCTCCCTGCGGCGAAGTCAGGTGAATGTCCACTAAACCATCAGTGATGCCAATTTTTCAATTATCATCCTTAAATCTGAGATACATCACTATCTTTAAGTAAAACTGAAAATTCTGCAAAGGAATTGGACATTCATCTCCTACTACGCGCATATCCATAACAAAACATAAAATGTTGGCCATAAAGATATATGATGAAAAGTTGCAATTAGAAGTATTGATGTCAAAAGTGCTGAAGCATGAGATAAGATTAGATTACACTTTATTCCTCCCGTACTCGGGAAATTCACTTTTGTTGCAGTAGCAAGAAGGTCAAAACACAGGCACAGGAAAAGACATTGTAGAAATAAACAAAATAGTTAAGAAATAAATAAGGGTGCTAAACGGAATATATATACATTTATATATATATATATATATATATATATATATATATATATATATATATATATATATATATATGTAAAAGCATCCCTTCTCTAAACAATAGTCATGTTACCTTATGTCACGAATAAGTGGTCAACATTAACAACACAATTATCAGTATTACCATGATATAAAGCATTACTGATACCCAAAACATTACAGCTATTCTATTGTATTATTTTGAATTCCAAACCAAAGGCTTTCATATTTTTCAGATTATATAGCATGCCATCAATAAACAGTTTCTTTTCATACAAAAGCATTATCTGGTTATAAAATTGATTAGTGCATCAATGCACTTCAAATACCTTTCAAATATCCTTTTCTTTTTAAAATGTAATGATTGCTTTATATATTTTTAATTTGTTTTATTTATGGTTTGATGAGTGCTGGGTACTTTTCAGGAATCGTATAATACACTTATGTTGCAACAAAATAGTTTCAATGACATTAAGCACTACCACAATTCATATACAAGACACAATGTCAAGTTTTAGGGAAAACAATCAAAACACCATTAGTCCAAAAAAATATGGTAACTATTTTTTTTTCTTAATGAGAGCGGTGTTATATTTATTTAATTGTTGTTATGACTACAGTGGACATTTTTTTTAATCCTTTAAAGAAGAGGTGATCATTTTGGTCATTTAAGACCTTTAATCCTTTATAACAGGGGTCCGCAAACTTTTTCCTGTGAGGGCCACATAACTTTTTCCTTCTCTGATGGGGGGCCGGTGTCAGTTTGTAACAGAAAAAGTGTGACAATCGTAGTTGAGCTTAAATTTTTTATTGTTTTCCAGAAAGCCACACTTAACCAAATAACCCTTTCCAGGTTCTTTACAGAAAAAAGTCAGGAAACAAATAATAACACTATTAATGAAATGAATAATAACTAAATAACCCTCTCTGAGTTCTTCACAGAAAAACAGGAAATAAATAACACTATTTATGAAATAAATAATACCTAAATAATTCTCTCAAAGTATGCGCTAACTCCACGAATAAAAATGAGCAGTTGCGCTGTGTCTTGCACGTCCGTGCTTTCATCCAGTGCTAATGAAAAAAAGTCAAATTCTTTCGTCTTCTGCTGCAGCTGGGCATATACATTACTCCCGATTTCTTCAACGCGTCTGGTGATTGTACTCGCCGACAGACTTACGGCATTAAATGCATCTTTCTTCTCGGGACACACCTCCTCCGCGACAGCATCCATACATTTCTTAACAAACTCCGTCAGTGAAAGGCTTACCGCTGCTTGCTATCAGTTTAGCAACCCGAAAGCTGGCCCGAACGGATGCCTGGTTCAGCTGAGCTTGGCGTACAAATGTATTCTGCTGAGATAGTAGTCCACTTTTTAGCTTTGAGAGTTTGTCTGCTCGTATTTGGCCTTGCAAGCTATTGTACTTGTCTTTGTCATAATGTCGGCGAAAATTGTATTCTTTGAATACCGCCACCGTCTCTTGACGGATGAGACAAACAGCCTTTTCTTTGCATTGAACAAAAAAATAATCGTTTGTCCACTGCAGGTTAAATACCCTGCATTCTGAATCAATTTTTCTCTTACCTAACTTTTTCGCCATTATTCCGTTCTCTCTTCGACAGGGCTGGGCCTAGGATTTTTTTTCTGGAGGCCAAATAGGAAAAAAATGCGATAGCATCTCTGGTATTGTTCAGAGGGCCGGGCCAAATGTGCTGACGGGCCGTATCCGGCCCGCAAGCCGTAGTTTGGTGACCACTGCTTTATAAGGCAAGTGACTATTTTTGGTCACTTAAAAAAACTAATTATTAGCCATTATTTTGCTTTCCTACTATAGTTTTCCCATTTTGTGTATTTTTTACAATTACAAATATATTTCTAGATTCATACAAGTTAATACAAATTACACAAATGAAATTAACATGAATAAAAACAGAAATTCATATTGGTTACAGTAACAATTAATATATATATTTTTACATTGAATGTTCATGTAAGTTAAAGAATGTTCATTCTCTCCCCCAGTCAAAAATAGATTGGACATATTGTACCGTCAATGGTAGAATGAGTGGCCAGTTAGGGTTAAAAAATAATTAATTAATATAATAACAATAGTTTGTGGATTAAAGGGTACATTTGTTTTCATGTATATTTAAACAGGATCGGTGGTATAGAAAATTGCCAAATGTATGTGTTCCCAACCTATTTGTCATATTTATCCTAGTGAGTTGCCTGATGCTTTTTAAGGCAGTTTAATAGGTGAAAATGTAGGTGAACACATTTTGTAACCTAAACACACCAGAGTTACTCAAATGTGCAGGAAACAAGACAGATGCTGCTATAACTGTGATGTCATCCCTGATCTGCTGCCAAGGTCACCTTGGTGGACCCCTGAGATTTATTAGTTATTGAGTTTGATTTTTCCTCAACATTCATGTAATTAATTCTGAGTACTGTGTTTTGGCTTTTACTGACACATTCTTTTAAAAAGCATCTTGGAGACAAAGGTGCTGCCTAAAAGTTTTCTCCGGCTGCAAAGGCTATACCCCAGATTTTGTTCATGACCATATTGTTTTGAAATCGCAAATTATTGACAAGGTAATGTAAAATACAGTTCATAAAAGGTACCTGGAGTTGCAGTACAAATATTATATTTAGAAAAAACTCACACACAGACATACAAACACAACATGACTATACAGTTTTAGTTTTCCGGAAAAGAAGTATTACAATGTTCCGGGTCGCTGTAATAATACAGACGATTCAAAATATATTATCCTCAGGTAGCTCTTTATGAATGAGTTGGTCTTTATGAAACTATTGATTTTATTGCAGTACTTGGCTATCGTCTTACCATCTCAATTCCAATTCCATTCCCCCTTTCTCAACTTCTCTTTCTTCCACCTTCCTTCCATTGACCCTGTTCCCTCCATTTTTCTTTATCATCTTTCTGTGTTCTTCCTTCGACCTCCCCTTCTCGCCTCCTTTGTTTCCCTCCCTCTTTTTTCCTCTCGCACAGGCGTTCCTTCCCTCCTCTCTTGCAGTAGTAGGTAGCAAATTACTGTCAGATGGTTGTAATTCAATACTTCAAGGCAGAAATTAGGCCTTGGGTGTTCTTGGATTTTCCAAATCAGTGTGCGTGTGGGTGTGGGAAGTGGTCTGTGAGAGTGTGACAGACACCGGCAGACTTATGGCCTCCTTTATTATTTTATTTGAACTATTTTTATCCGTAGTTCATTGTATCTTTTTACTTAAATTTCATCTTTTTCTCCCCTCACGCTCAAATGTGAGACAGTACATAATTCATACGCATCCAGCTAAGAAGTAGTCTAAATGCCCTTAGTATTGATCTGTCTCCTACGCACACGGGTTCACAGACAACTGACATGCACACACTGATGCATGAAAATGGAAATTTCTTATTTAATGTTCTGCCTCTACAATTTGTTGCTCTCTGTCAGAGCAGTCCAGTTAATCGATTTTATGTTTTAGCGTGTGCGCAAGAAGGCATGTGCAAAGCAAGTGTATTCTCTGCCCTGGCCGTAAAGCCATTTACAGAGGGCAAGTACTTAGAAAATGAGTTTCATTCATTTTAATATTAGAAAATGGAAAATAATGACTTTAGTGAAGTCCATCTTAAAAGCTTAGATAATAAGCTTCAAAGAATCATACATCACAACTCAATAATTTAGATTTTTTTTTACTTAAAAAAAGAGACAAAAAGAAATATATTCCACTCAGATGTCTGATTTTCATGATTAGAGTAGATTAGATTAGATTAGATAACTTTATTCATCCCGTATTCGGAAAATTTCACTGTCACAGTAACAAGAGGGTGAGAATACAGACATAGGAAAAGGCATTTTAGACATAAATAAATAGGTAATAAATAAGTTAATAAATAAATAAGCGTGTTGCTGATATATATATATATATATATATATATATATATATATATATATATATATATATATATATATATATATATATACATACATACATACATACATACATACATACATACACACATACATACACACACACACACACACACACATACACACATACACACATACACACATACACACATACACACATACATACACATAGATGCACATGTATACATAAGGTTGGTCTTAACATTCAGCCATTTCTTTTGTTAAAGAGCCTGACAGCTGATGGAATGGTTGGGTTTAATTGAACTCTCATTGATTAGCTTTTAAAGCAAACAAAAACAATAGGTTAACAGTTTGAGAGATGCTCTTGTTCTGAACTTTCAGTGCCATTGACAGTGATTGACGTCCAACTATGTGGCTCTCCTTTAGATGTAAATTAGTTTTTCACTCTTATACATTCAGTCCATCTGAACTGGGAGCGAATGAACGAATGTTTCAATTGGATTGGATGTCTATTGTCGTCAAAGGCACCCATTGAGTTAATTGAGCTTTCTTTAAAATCAGTCTGTAAAAGTACCTCTTTAATCAAGTTTGCTTTTCTATCAAAACTAGTAAAAACTCTTATGATTGTGATTATACATCTGAGGGTTTTTAATCTCAGCACATTCATTCTTCTTTTCCACAGGCTTTTGTAGCAACAGGTACCAATCTCTCCCTCCAGTTCTTTCCAGCAAATCTTCATGGAGATCAGAGGCAGGTTCCTACGAGAGAGTATGTTGACTTTGAGAGAGAGACAGGAAAGGTAGGGCTAATACACAAACAAACACACACCCTCTCATTTGTTTGTCGTGTGCGTTGACTTATCCTTACAGTAAACTGCTGTAAGCATAATCTTTATTTTTAAAAACGTTCATTCTGGCATTCAATCAACACTTTCCAATGACTGTCTTTTCCCACATGCATTACACAGGGCATTACAGTATTCATACTGAGAACAATTTGCCCTCCGAACAATGCAAAAAAAATATTGGTTAGGCAAATTAACATCAGTAATCATGAAGAATATACAAAATAAAGTGGCAAAAAAATCCAGCTGGCCACTTACAGCATCGCATTTTCTATTCAGTGTCATGGGGAAATAGATAAAATGAAATGTAAACATAGTACATATTCATTCATTTTCAACTATGCCTATCCTTGTCAGGGCCAAGGGGTGCTGGAGCCTGTCTACACCGAGCCAGTCTTAGGGCACACAAATAGACAACCATTTGCACCCAAATTCACGTCATTTCATTAAAAAGTAAATGTCAATCATGTTCATTTTAAAGTTACGGTTGCTTAAAACAGCCCTTATTCAAGCTACAATGTTCAAATACATTTGTGGGTCACTTAAAAAGCTGGAGTCAAAGTAGTCTTAATGTGACTGAGTCCCATGCATCGAGTTTCTATCATCGTCAATTATTATGGGCCGTTGAGCTCTAATTCATCAGTGTGATTGTTGAAATTAGAGCCAAAGTTAAGTCACGAAAAAACAGGAGACAGCGTTAGTGCACAGAGCCATGCAATGCGCTGCTGTGATTGTTAATTGTCTCCCTTGGCACCTCGCCTAAACTCAAAACTTGTGTGTGTATAGGTGTGTGTTTGTGCTATTGTACGCGTGCATATGCGTGTCAGAAGGCCCCTCCATGGACACTGGCCAGCTGAAATGCAGGCTGGCTGCTGGCAGCTTATTAAAAATGCAGACTAAGGAATCGATGGACCTTCTTGCCCCAGAACTGACAGACTAATCTCAATTATTTAACACCAGTGCGCTGATGGTTTGCAACTGAGAGTTGTGTGATTAGTATTTCAGTGTGTAATTGGGTATGTGAGCGGGAATAAGAGAAGAAAGGTGACTACAAGCAGTGGATTTTAGGCGCTGTGTTAGTGTGTTTCAAAGATGATAGCGCCTTCTTTGTTACCTCAACTGTGCTCACAGATCTATGAAGTTTTAATGAGGTCAGGAATGATCAGCATAAAGCAGTTTGCTCAGCTGGTTTCGAAAAGCAAAGTAGACCTAAACAACATTGTTTCAAAGTAGAAATCAACATGATGTCTTTATTTTTATTTATTTTCTTCTTATGAATTCAAGTAGTTTCCCTTTTTCAATAGTTAATTCTTGTGACCGGACGTTTCGTTGAAAGATGTTTGGTCCCCGGACGTTTGGTCGACCGGACGTTTGGTAGAACGGACGTTTGGTAGAACAGACGTTTGGTAGAACGGACGTTTGGTCGCCGGGTTCGCTCACTGTCAAATTATGACAGAGAGTTTACTGTTGATATTTTGATATTAGATATTTAGATATTAAACTCTCTCTCTCATGATTATAATTTTGAGAGCTGGTTTCAACAATAACAACCCGGCGACCAAACGTCCGTTCTACCAAACATCCGTTCGACCAAACGTCCGGTCGACCAAACGTCCGGTCGACCAAACGTCCGGAGACCAAACGTCAGGGGACCAAACGTCTTTCGACGAAACGTCCGAGTACCGTTAATTCTTGCACAGAAGTAAACAACACACAGTAAATCAATCATTACTCACTTTTTCGTTTTGTGGACAAAGCTAACGCACAATACACTTGAAAAGGAAGTGAGCACGCTACTTCCAAAATAATTCAATGTTTTGCTAACGTGCAAAATGCAAAACTTATTTAGAACACGAGGTTGCATTTCAAAATTAATTGTCATGGTGAGTTAAAATGGCGAGCAAAAAAATGAAAATTTTCAACATTTAAATTGTTTTTCATATACCGTGGTACCTCGTCATACGACCGCTCGTCATACAAAATGCTCGTCTTACGGGGGAAATTTCGATCGAATAATTCGCCCGTTATGCGGTCAAAATTTCGTGATGCGACCAAGCCAGGTCTTTTTTACATATCTTTCGTGTATAACAATATTTACGAGCACGGAACGAATAATTCAAACGAGTTCCTTCTCGGACCAGGAAACGCACAACGCGCATGCAAAAAGAAGGCTTTCTGGGTAATGAAGTATACTCCTGCAAACAACACCCATACCTTTCTCAGAATAAAACTTCATTACCCACAATCAATACGTGGGAAGCTCAGCTATGTCATTTCCTGTTATTCTTTCTTAGGAAAGGTAGCGCGTTCGTTCCTTAAAGACTATTTCTCGTTGGCAAGTGGTCGTGCTTTATCCTATTGTGAGGACATTTGTGTGCATCATTTTGGGAATATTTTGAAGGCAATACAACAGCAAACAGTCCATCGATAGCGAACGTGAGGGCAGATGCGTGGCAAACAGCTAACCCGGCCAGAACGAAGGTAAAAAAAAATGAAAACAAAATTAGAATTCAGTTTTGTGTAAAGTTACATTAAACGTATGTTTGAGTGTCTGTATATATAAATCCAAGTTAATTTGAATTTGTTTGTTCCGTTTACGAGTGCGTTGTCGTGGAAAAAAAACAAACCCCACGCCCCCAAACGTCTCTGTCCCCTGTCGGTGAAATCTGCCCAATTTTAGTTAGATTAAACACATTTTATTACTATTAAACCACTAGTTATGTGTTACTTTGTTAATAGATGGTGAATTAGAAGAAATAAAACATTTTTTCCAATCCAATATCCTGTTTTTGGTGTTTTTTCAGAGGGCTGGAACGAATTAATTCTTTTTCCATTCATTTCAATGGAAAACGTCCGCTCGAGTTACGAGAATCTCGTCATACGAGCTCAGTTCCGGAACAGATTAAGCTCGTATCTCGAGGTACCACTGTATATTGCAAAAAAAATACATTGCTTGATTTCTTTTTTTACTTTCGCAGTCTACAAAATGCACATTTAGTCATTTGGCAATGACTCAGTTATTTTTATAAATTACAGGCGATTCTACGGCATCGCAGCAACATAGGCCTAGTTTCCCTTCTTGCGGGTATGTGTAAAAATAACATGTAAAACGATAACGCACCGGAATATAAATCGCAGCCCCCCAAACTATTAAAAAAATGCAAATATAGTCCCAAAAATATGGTAAAGGTATTATGATTGTGGGCTACGTTTTTGTAAATACATATTCACAAACAAGTGTAATGTGAATAGTGTGGTACAATGTTGTGTTCTTATAAATTATAAATTCTGATTTTAGTGGATGCATTCAGCAGTACACTTTATACTGTGATTGTGAGAGTTAAACACATTCTCCTTCTTGCCCATGAAGCCTCGAACCCCTTTTAAAAACCTATGTTAAATTCAAAGGTGGTCAAAGGGTTTGAGGCACTTCACCATTCAGTATGATAGGAAACCTTGTCAAAAGCTTTGACTGATGGTGTACAATTGTTTTTGCAGGCTATTGCCTACATCTTACTTGACCTCCAGAACTAACAAAATAGCCAGGAAATGAACACAAAGGCTGTTTTCATGTTATCGATTTGAAAGGCGTGATATGGCTGTTAAACAAAGTTTAGTTATGTCTAGAGGAAATAAGTTGGTGGAATCTTGTCTTTGACAATGTGTAGCTCTCACATCTTAATCATGTGCCCTTTAATTTGTTACACACGTACAGTATTTTGTCATCCATCCATTTTCTGTATGCTTTTTAATCATTGGTGGTGCAGATGACCTAGAGTTCATCAAAACTGATTATAGGCAAGAAGCAGCGTGAACCATGGGATAGTTGCCTTTAAGGCTGCGTCAAATGTAATAAAGCGTGTGTTTACACGAATACAGATGTGGCAAGAGAAGGCGTTGTTTCTTCAATTGAATCTTTACACAAGAGTGCCTTGGTGTCAGATAAGAAATGCTTTGTATGAATGCGTGGGTATTGGTGTGTGAGCGTGTGTCTGTGTGTAAGCCTCTCGCTTTTTTCAACAAACGCCGTGGCAAGAGTGCTTCATCAATCAGTGACATTATCAAAGTCTCCCCCACTAATTGTTTCCCTACGTTAGTCCTGCTCTGAGGATCTGCCTTTTGGCAATCACAAAACACATGCACATCCTCACATGCCAGGCATCATATTTCCTGCATTTCGGCTTAAGATCAATGACCACACCCACTCCCACAATGCAGTGGAGTAGACACTCAGACCACATCCTCGATTTACAGTACATCCTCCCTGTGGGCCTCCGTTGGACTGTATCTCTCTACAAGCACAGCTAGAAAAATGGGTGTCAGAGAGCTTCACATACAACTGACAGTGACACAATGTTCACTGCAGTGAGATTTCAGTCTGGCGTGGCATCCAGCATGTGTGTGTCAGCTGCATTCCTCTGTTGTATGTCCGTATCCAGTAACTGAAGAAGACATTTAATATTAATTCTTGACAGTTTACCATCAGACATAATTATCATTTGCTTATTGTCATATCATCTGGAACAGGAATATGTGTAGTGTAGTTGTGGTTTTTGGAATGGATGTGTGTGCGTTTCCCTTGTGTGTGCACTTCCGTGTGATTATTGTATGTATTTTCTCCTATAGTGTTCCTCACGGTTTTCCATCCCTCATGTGATCAGGTGTGTGTATTTTGTAATCAACCCCCGTCTGTCTATTTAAGCACTGTGTGTATGTCAGTCTTTGTTGGATCGTCTGCCTTGTCTGCTTTACCCTGCTTTGTTCGCGTTACGCTACGTTGCTACGCCATGTTTCAAGTTCCTCGTTTCCCCATGTCTTCCATGTCAGGTTTGGTTTTGTTATTTAATTACAAGTACTTGTTATTTGATTGACACCCCTCCTGACTTAGTTATTGAAGTTTTTGTTAGAGCACTCCTTCCATGTTGCTTCCCTGCGTTTGGGTCCTTTCTACGTTCCACGCTCGACCCTGTACTGGTATGAATAAGTAACCATAGTCTAGTCATAGCTTGTCATAAATCTTGTATACATTCTCTCTATTTTGCATAACATTTCCATGGCTGGGAAAGTAATAGGAGCATGGAGCAGTTGGTTCACACAAAGCACCCATGTCTTCAGGGTCATAATGGAATTGCAAACTGTCCGTGAACAAATATAACTTGACTCGAAAATGGAAAACACTGGAGATGTTTTTAGTATCTTACTTCTGAGCATGGTATGATGGAGTCACAATTTGTCGTATGGTCTGCATAGGTGACCACAGGATTTTGGAAGGAACTTTAACAAATCCTAACTAACGAGTTAAACAGTTGTCATATCTCTTGCTATCCAACCATACATTACAATAAACAGTGCGCAAGCAACTTTGATTTAAATGCCATACATTGATTAACATATTTCCTCAAGACTCGTTGCTCCTAAAGAGGGAGTGGCTGCATTTTCATACATTATGTACATCTTGGTAAATTTTTCTTCATTGACTTTCATAAAATCCAAAGTGTGCGTGTGTGTGTGTGCGTGCCCATGCGTGTCTATTTATCTAAGTGTATTGTATTCCTTCACTATGTCAGTGTGGGTGCATTTGTGGCACACAAAAGACCAGCAGTGCTTGCTCTCGGTCTGTGGTGTGGAACGGGGTTTCCCACTAACATGCTCTTTATCACCTGCTACTGTCACACCTATCGCACAGACAAACACTAATGAACACAACTAGAAACTAAACTTAACCAACTTCCTACTCCTCTAACCAACTTGTCTTTTCATTTCGAAAATGATTTTTCCATGTCAAATGTGACGTAATCATGAATTTCAACTTCGTCCATACTGGCACATTAGATGAACTTAAAGCAGCTTAAAGTGTAAACTCTAAAATTACTTTTTATGTAGATAATATGCCAAGCCTCTGTTTCCAAAAAACTGTGTGAATTATCCCACAAACATCTGAAATGATTTACAGTGTTGGTGTCATATTCATGAAGGTCAATGTGAAAGGGTCGGGTTAGTGCATGTGAATCAGGCATGAGTAATGAGACAAATACTTGGATCACTTTCTCTCTTGTCCTGGCAGGGAAGCTGATGTTGGTTTGAAAAACAATTAAAGGGTTTCTGATTCCTTCTGACGAATTGAGTGAAGACAGAAGTCAAGGACACTGGATAGAATACTCAAAGTACAAAATAATCACCTTTTGAGATTGGGATGAAATTGTGTACGTATATTTTGGAGGGCACACACAGTCACTTTTCAAGGTTCGGAAAACAAAGCGATCCATTGTGTTATTACAGCTTGTGGGCGTTTGTCTCAATGTGTGTGTGAGTGTGTGAGTGTGTGTGAGTGTGTGAGTGTGTGAGTGTGTGAGTGTGTCTGTGTGTGTGTGTGTGTGTTATGGGCAGTTGTGAGTTCCTGACTGGATGGTTGGCATAAGACATCTGTGACACACACTGTCTGCCAACACTCCTTTCACATACACACAGGCAGACGCACACTTGAGTTAAGGTTTAAATTTTTTATAATTTTAACTTCAACAAAGAGAACGGGGATTGTTATTGTTTAATGGCATAAACACATTTTATGAAATTACCACATATCAAGGTTAGTTGCATAAGTAAACTGCATAACAGGATAAATGCCAGTTTGGGCTTGTGCTCACATTATCATATGAGAACAAATATTAAATGTTAGAGATAATTTGTTGTAATCAGAAGTAGAATATATCTGTCCATGTCACAGCAACCCAGGCCCGCTTACAGTACTTTGGTTGTTTAAGGTTAAATATATTAATAAACCAGCCTGCTGTTTTGCTAGCACAAGTATCTTCTAACATTAGAGAGTCAACTTGTATATAGTGATTGTTATATTAATGTTTTCAACAAACCTTTGAATATTCATGTTCTATGTATATGTTTAACTTCTGAACATTCCAAATTTGTTTGGCGCCGCAAAATGCGATGGCATGTCTTCAAGGAGCCTGGTTGTATTCTTATTTTAAGTTCGAAATTTTTCATTTAAACAAGACGTGAAATAAACTATGAATAATGCAATAACACAATGGCATATTTACAGTTCCTAAGAAAAAAAAACCTCTATTGTTTACTTCAGCATATTCGTAGGTGCCCTTATTGTTCAAGTACCCAATTGCCTGAGTTTTCCTTTCTGTCCAGTTATCTGTTTGTTTCTATTTTCTGTTTTGATTTTAAACGTCTTAATGCTTCAATGTTACTTATCCATGTGTGTTTTTATTTCGATCAATTGTGTTTTTTTATGTAGAGTACTTTTAATTAATTTACAAATAAAGTTTTGAGACGTTTTCCCATGCTACTGAATGGTCAAATGTCTCAAAACTGGGGTCATAGAGCTATTAAAATGAGTCATTTTTTAATAAATATCTGAGACTCTTGAGGACTGTATGGCATGTTGTTAAGAATATATGGCAGATGATTAACTTTACACTAATCAACTTATTCAATCCTAACCTAACCAAATATACCAGATTTTACATTTTGTGTGGGGTTAATTATATGCCATTTTCACTATTCCCTTTCCGTTTTCAGTGTTTCTTTGCAAATGGATGTGGGGGTTGACATGGTTCTCAGAGGAAGTCTGTGGTTGGACCGTTTCTGCATATTTTCCCCTCATAGTAGAAGTACATACACAAACACATGCACATATTTTCCTTGTAAAGCAAAATGAAGTTATTTTTTTAAAGGACCATTCTGCCTCACTTATGTGAAAGCAACGTCTCCCTTTCTGACGCCGATTTTCCCTTGCCTCTGTCTTATGCACGCACATGCAAACTGGAATAAACATAAGAACCCACAGCCTCTCGGGGTGCGGTCCCACTCCATCCTCTGTGCACTGTGAGTAGCTGCGGTAAAAGAAGTCCCTGTATGAGTTCTTCCAAAAATAGCCCAAGTTAAATACTAAAGCATGGAGCTGCAAAAAGAAAAAAAAACTGCAAGTATATAATAGAAGAAGCGTTTGAGTTTGTTGATTGATTTTTAAAACCTTGGAAGTGATGATTAAAATGACCACAAGAAAACAGGTTGAAGAATGGATGTAATTTTGTTTTTTTCTGCTACTCAAAGCATAATTTAAAACATCAGGTGTAAATAAAATTATTCTACAGTACAATCTCTAAAGTCGACACAAAATCTAAGTTTTTAAACATGACATTGGCGTACTAACTCAGCATTTTCTTTAGGGTTGCTGTGGCTTTTCTGCTTCACTATTTTAATAGATTGATCAATGTTTCAATGTGTTTCAATGTTTGTACATTTTCAAAAAAAATATTCAAAAAAAAACAACCAAAAAAAAAATAGTTTCAAAAACAGCAGGGCTTTTTTATTTATTTTTTATGTTTAAGGTGAATGCAATACTCTTCCGTATGTTTTTCCTGAAGGTGACCCAAAACTATTTTCAAGTGAATCCATACAGGCCTTTACTTTTCATCAAAGTAAGGCCACCTTCACATGACAACTATCTTAAGCAAAAATGGTGTGTCCTGTTATTTTAATTCCAGGTTTTAACAGTTTCTTTGTGTTGGAAAATCTGTATGCACAGAGAAACACAAATGTCCATGTAAACTCCAAAGGTGCAATCCTCCCAGGCAATGTTCCCTCTAATTTTTCGTTGGTCTGAGCAGAAAGTCAACCTCCCTGAGCGCACTGAGTACCAGTGTGAGCGACATCATCGGTACTCGGATGATTCGCCTAAAGACGTTTCGCCGACGGTTGTTTGACAGACGGGCAGGTCGCCGAATGGACGTTCCGCCGAACGTTCATTCGGCCGAACGGAGGTTTCGCCGAAACGGGATTTGCGCGCTCGCCCCGCCCCCGGATCGTGTGTTTTTCAACTTCGGCCCGCGGGCCATATACGGCCCGTTAGGATTTTTAATCCGGCCCGCCGCCGGTGTTGTCCAAATTATAGTAAAAATCAATGTTAGTCTACCATCAATGGCAGCCCGGGAATAAGCACTCTTGGGCGGGCGGATGTAGCAGAACCAAGCCGTAAAATGACAGCAATCGGGTCAAATCCATCCTAAAACAGCATTTAATGATTAAATACAAATACTGGAGCTCTTTGGACATTAGAACCGAGCCCAGGGAAGTGAATTCCTCGGTAAAATGTCGCGATGATGACGCGATGGAGGCAAAAAAAAATCCATATACGTCCATTCGCCAAACGGCTCAAAATGCTCTCAAATTCGGTCAAATCCAGCTGAAAACAGCGTTTAATGATTAAATACAAATACTAGTATTTGTATTTAATCATTAAACTAACAAATACTAGTATTTGTATTTAATCATTAAACGCTGTTTGAACGAACGTTCATTCGGCGACCTGTCCGTCTGTCAAACGTCCGTCGGCGAAACGTCTTTAGGCGAATCATCTGGTCACGACATCATCATTGCTCGCTATGGGCACACCAGTATCACACCTGCCACAAGCAGGTGCATGTCAATGTTCCCTCTAATTTTTCATGTAACACATGCTGTAAAACACAAAAAACACAAGTGGACAGAGCTACTGCCACTGGCTGCCGCTTAAACGACGCCATCATGGGGAAAGGGGTTTAAAAAAAATAAATAAATAAATAAAATTTAAAAAAAAAAAAAATCCGATTTTTTTTTTTACTGCGCGCCATATGATTGCTGCTGCGCAGAGAAGACGAGAGTAGTGCGCAATTGCGCACGCGCGCAGCTTAGAGGGAACATTGCTCCCAGGTATCATCCACACTTGTCTTTCTCCTTGGTACGTCTCCTATCCAGCTAAAATTTCATGGATGCCCTGAATTGTTCTGCTGTCCTCTTTTTTACCTAGGTCTACAATGTCGTGTGTGTCTTGTGTCTGTCTTGCTACTGCAACCAAGAAATTTCCCGAATATGGGATTAAATAAAGTTCTAATCTAATCTAAATGACTCTATATTGAGTGTGGTCAACAGTTGACTTGACTCATGTATAGCGTTGACTGCAGTTACGTGAAGTTGTCTTTTCATAACTCCGGCCACGAGCTAGTCATTAGTATATTTGCCCCCTATACATGCAAATACGTCTTGTAGCATTATTGGCACCTACTGTTCCGGCGTATGATAGTCAGATGATACCCAAAACTCACTTCCGTGTTGGCAAAAGAATAGACGTCGACAACAGGGTGGTAGTCAAGATTTCCAGTTTCCATGTAATTATTAGTTTTTGCATTTTCCCCCTTGTTACCATAGTCCTGTAAATGGCCCCACAGAGTATTAAATATGATTTTCTTTGAATATTAGAACAGTACTTTTGTTTTTCTCCACATCCCCAAAACATGCATGTTAGGATTGAACACTCTAAATTGCCAGTAGGTATAATAATAATAATAATAATCGGACATAGGCCCTGTCGTCATTATGAGTGTGAGCGTGAACAGTTGTGCGTCTCCTTGTTCCCTGCAATTGGCTGCCCACCAATTCAGGGTGTCCCTGGCCTGATGCGCATAGTTAGCTGGAATAGGCTCCATCACCCCCCTGTAGCCCTTGTGAGGATAAGCGTTACGGAAAATGAATGAATGAATCAGGAGAACCTTTTTATGAAGTCAAAATAAGTCACTGATGATATAATTAAGAGGTTGGAAACATATGACTAAAGGGCCATATCTGGCTCTTTTGTACTAATATTTTGTTTTATTGATATTATGGTAAACAGTATTTTGAGGTTTTTTTTTTAATCTTCCCTCAGGTCCATTTAAAGGCTCCAATGATCTTGAATGGTGTGTGCGTAATATGGAGAGGTTGGATCGACCTCCAGAGGCTGGATGGGATGGGATTCCTGGAATATGACGATGAGAGGGCACAGGTAGAACTGTCATTACTTAATATACTAAAATACTGGACTCAGCATGCTTTAAAACTTTAAACTCAAGTTTTGATAAGACAACTTGATCTTTCTCTGGAACTTTGAAAGCACAGTTGTTCGACTTTCTGCATTTGTGTGTGTACAAACATAGCATGAAGACGCGTTGGCTCAGGCCGCATTTGAGGAGGCTCGACGTAGAACCAGAGACTTCGAAGAACGAGAGCGATCACACAGAGAGGACCTAGAGGTAATAGAGTGAGTCATAACTGATTCAGAAATGCTTCGCTAATGTCACTTTATTTAAAGCATATTTTTGTCTCGTGATTTTGCTTTCACACTGTTGAGTAGTTCACAGCTGTGTTGCTCAATAATCTTTCAAAAATCTCTGTATTTTTAACCATTACTAAAATAAACATTAGATGAACAATGCCTAAGTTAAGCAGATTTCTGCTACCGTCCAAGATTTTTTTAAGAATCCGAGTAAAAGTACTAGGAAATAGTATTTAGGTGCCAAACTAAAAAAAAATCCTATCATTGATGTTGTTTACTTACAACATTTGCCACACAGATAGGAGTGACAAGATGCACACTTTTTATTCCCAGTAATCACAAAAAAATAATTAAGACCTGCAAAGTAAGAAAATTACAAAAACACGATTTAAAAAAAAAACACCACAAATGAATGAATGAAGTATATTCAAGTACTGCAAGCAAATTAAAAATGTCATAATCTATTTGTGGTGGGTGGCACATTGGAAGACCGTCTAGCATGGTAGGCTTATTGTAATCTTTAAATTGTCTGTAGGTTATGTTCTGTAATTCGTTCCATGATCCTCAAAAACTACCAATTAAACCCTGATCCCACCTTAGTATGAAAGAGACCAAAAACATAAACAGAAAAAAAAAGAAAACATGCAAATGTGGAGTGCCAGACAGATGATTATTCTAAAATGTGCAACTGTTGAATTTACTTTAAATCACTAGGACAACAACAATAAAGGATTTTTCTTGTGGACGTTTCAAAAATATTAACAATATAAATTTAAAAAAAATTTAAAGCAATAATTTAGCAGCTATTATATCTGTAATTACAGCTGTGCTGCAGGTGTAACCACCACAAACGTTCATTTCCTCAATGCAAACTCCCTTTATAATCAAGGCTTTGCCGATATCAACAAAAAGTCGATGGCCTACAGTTGAACCCTGAATATTTGTTGTTCTATTTTAAAGGACCCAGTGGTTTCTAAAATCTGGGACTGATCCTAGAGAGAGACTGACAGCCAGCAGAAAAAGACAGGGTCTGTGTCCTTCATTTCTCACATTTATCACATTTCCATGAACTAAACCACCCTTTGCATAAGTGAGATTTTACAGTAATTATGCGTTTCCGTGTACGTTTGTGTTTTCCTCTTCCATTACTATCTGATGTTTCTTTCTGTTCTTACGTTTCTTTCTGCACTTTGTGTGCTTTTCAATACATTATCTGTGCACGCACAGACAGGAGGACAGTGTGCATGACTTTAAATGACAGCTTTCTCGTAAAATGTTTAATAAATAGCACACTGGATTCCAGACTGTTTCTACTAAAAGAGCTATTTCTCTATTTCTAAACTTCTAGTCTCCCCTAGCCCTCAAAAAACAAAGTACGAGTTACTGATTACAGTAATCCCTCGATTATCGCGGTTAATGTAGACCAGACATGGCCGCGGTAAACGAAAAACCGCGAAGTAGGGTCACCCCTATTTAAATTTATAGTCACAGTAGCAAGCGGGGCATAGGGCAGTGGCCTCCACTTGCAACTTTCAGCATGGATTTTCACATTTTTATGAACTTTAAAAAAAAAGTAATTAAAAAAAAAAAATCCCCTTGAAAAAAAATCTTCGATGTCGAGTGTAAAGTTGAAGCCACGATATTCGAGGGATTACTGTAGTCGAGGGGTCACCAACTTCGGTCCTTGAGGGCCCCTATCCAGTCTGTTTTCCACATCTCCCTCCTCTGCCATACCTGAATCATGTGCTCATGTCATCAGGAAGCTTTCCAGAAGCCAGATAACACTCTTGATCATATGATTTAGGTGTGTTGGAGGAAGACGCAGAAAACATACTGGATAGGTGCCCTTGAGTTTCAGAGTTGGTGACCCCTGGACTAGTCAGTAATCGCAGAGCACTAAGTGAGGAATAAACATTGACACACATTGAAACCTATGGCCGATCTGAGTCAAACCATTAGGCTAGCATACGGTGCATGTTGGGAATGCTAGTGGGAAATCCCACTTAAGCACAGTAGGAATATGCCGGAGAGGCCTTTAAACAAAGATCTACTTGACTATGCCACCATACATTTAGTATTTGATCATCCATGATTTTTGTGGCTGCTATATGTACCAGCCAAACTAGATAAAACAGAAAGAAAGGCATGCTGCAGACTGAGATCAGATGAGTGAAGTACAAAGACTGAAAGTCAGGCATTTATGGGAAGGTCACTTTTCATCTAGCAGATCTCAAATTTCTTCCCTGGGGCACAGAGAAGAAGAAAACTTGTGTTTGGCTCTGAACCAATAGAAGTGCCATTCGTATTCAGCATAGAAATTGTTTTTATGCATATTTGTTCTCAAAAATTACAGAATGTATCCCATGTTTGGGTGTATTTCTTTTCAAATTAGCATTCACTTTTCGTTTTGGAGCTGTGATTCTTTGTTTTTTTGTGTAGTAACATTTTGTTTGAGTACATTTGTTTGATTAAAAACTACTAAAATCAAATTCCTGTAAGGACTGGTTTACTTAAGTAAAAAGTGTGTTGAGCTATATTTTTACATTCTATTTCATAATGTTTGTGGCATCAATTTTTCAGGTTTGCAAAACATTTTGCACTGAAATTGCCTGGATTCCCTAGAATGTCCGTTTTCGTGCTATTTTAGTTGGTCATTTTTGCTTCTATCGACACACAGCCTGGATCTAATTTAAATATGACCTAATTGTCTATTAATCTAAAATTTATTTTATATCTAAGACACACCAGATTATAAGATGCAGTAGTAGTAGTAGTAGTAGTAGTGGTAGTAGTAGTAGTAGTGGTAGTAGTAGTTGTTGTTGTAGTAGTAGTAGTGGTAGTAGTAGAAGTAGTGGTAGTAGTGGTAGTAGTAGTAGTAGTAGTAGTAGTGGTAGTGGTAGTAGTAGTAGTAGTGGTAGTAGTTGCTGTTGTTGTTGTTGTTGTTAGGCCCAGGTGCCTGAGGATTAGCCTCAGCAGCGCTAGAGCTGTCACTGGAACGCGGATTAGTTCATCCAGGGGGTAGCCGTAGGTGTGGGGCAGTGCGAATATCTCCGACTGGATGAAAAACGTAGGGTGCCACGTTCCTGGGTGGCAGCTCTGGGTGGTTTTGTTGGATTCGCAGGCCGCGACGGGCGGCCTCTCGGGAGACACCTCGTGAAGGTTCCAACTGTTGTCTCCCTGCTGTTGTTGTTGTAGTAGTAGTAGTGGCAGTAGTTGCTGTTGTTGTAGTAGTAGTAGTAGTAGTGGTGGTGGTAGTAGTGGTAGTAGTAGTGGTGGTGGTAGTAGTAGTGGTAGTAGTAGTAGTGGTTGTGGTAGTAGTGGTAGTAGTAGTAGTGGTGGTGGTAGTAGTAGTAGTGGTAGTAGTAGTGGTGGTAGTAGTAGTAGTGGTAGTAGTTGCTGTTGTTGTTGTAGTAGTAGTAGTGGTAGTAGTTGCTGTTGTAGTGGTAGTAGTTGCTGTTGTAGTAGTGGTAGTAGTAGTTGCTGTTGTAGTAGTAGTAGTGGTAGTAGTAGTTGCTGTTGTAGTGGTAGTAGTAGTTGCTGTTGTAGTAGTAGTGGTAGTAGTAGTTGCTGTAGTAGTAGTAGTGGTAGTAGTAGTTGCTGTTGTAGTAGTAGTAGTTGCTGTTGTAGTAGTAGTAGTAGTAGTGGTAGTGGTTGTAGTTGTTGTTGTAGTAGTGATGGTGTTGGTGGTGGTAGTGGGGGTAGTAGTAGCGGTAATAATAGTAGTAGTAGTGATGGTGTTGGTGGTGGTAGTGGGGGTAGTAGTAGCGGTAATAATAGTAGTAGTAGTGATGGTGTTGGTGGTGGTAGTGGGGGTAGTAGTAGCGGTAATAATAGTAGTAGTAGTGATGGTGTTGGTGGTGGTAGTGGGGGTAGTAGTAGCTGTAATAATAGTAGTAGTAGTGATGGTGTTGGTGGTGGTAGTGGGGGTAGTAGTAGCGGTAATAATAGTAGTAGTAGTGATGGTGTTGGTGGTGGTAGTGGGGGTAGTAGTAGCGGTAATAATAGTAGTAGTAGTGATGGCGGTGGTGGTAGTGGTTTAATACATCTCAGTTGTTTACAGTACCCTAACTTTCTACATTGCATCCTCACACAGTAACTAAATAGGACATAAAATATGCTGTTGGGTGATTTTTTTATTATATGTATATCGTTAATGATCCAACCTTCCAAAGGTGGACAATGAACATAACACTTTACTTAAACACAACTTTCACTCATCTAAAAGCAAGGATTTGGAAAGGTCAAAATATACCTGTAAAAATGATGGTTAAATAGAATAGATCCACACACACAACAACCTACACACACACACATACGCTGTCACCCCGCAGAAAGAGAATTTGGTGGTAAATGATAATCTAGGCCAGAAAGCATTAATATATCATTAGTATTGATCGACATCATCCCCCTGCTTCATCTCACATTCATATTGTTCAAGTGGATGCATGCACAAACTTGCAAACACAGCAAAGCCGCTGCACAAGTACACCCCCATCCCCACCCACTCTCTTTACTTCTCTCATATCGAGTTGTGGTTAAGCAGCCAACATTGGGCTAGCAGCCTTCAATTTGCCTATGGATCAATAGGGAAAGTTCTCTTTCCCTTATGATTAGTGCTCTCTCCTCTGCAAAGACAAAACACCACACAATGAAATAGCATATACAGCAAAAACAGTGTGCATTTTGGTAACAGAAACTCAACTCTGTCTTTTAGGGAAGACAACATTGAAAGCACTGCCATATTTTTTGGATTTAAAAAAATTATCTAGTTGGTCCAATTGTATATGCTAATTTTCATCTTTCCTTTTAACACTATATTAGCACACTATTTCGCCGTATTGTTTCTCAAGTGTTTGTTTTTGTTCTTGAGCACTACAGCTTCAGTTCTGTCTTGTGTGTGCGTGTGTGCGGGCGTATGTGTGCAAACTCCATGCATATATATAGAGTAATACCTCGACATACAAGTGCCCGAACATACAATCAATTTGAGATACGAGTAAAATTTCGTCCAAATATTTATCTTGAGATACGAGACAAATTTTGATATACGAGCGAGAGGCTGCTTTTGATAACAACATTGGCACTGTCTTTCTGGTCGCAACTCTCTACGAGCACTGGGCTGAGCGTTGCATTCTTTCATTGTTTTTTCCCCCCGTAAGTCAGTGCAGAATGGCGGAGCTTGTTCGATAATACGAGAGGAGTAGTACTTCCTGGGCAAGTTGGCAAGTGGTCGTGCGTTATCCTATTGTGAGGACATTTGTGTGCATCATTTTCAGAATATTTTGAAGGGAAGACAAAAGCAAACAACCCTCGATAGGGTGCATCTGAAAGTCAGGGTGGAGGCAAGGCAAATAGAGCCAAGAAGAAAGGTATAAAAATGTAAAACAAAATTAGAATGAAGTTTAGTGTAAGGTTAGATTAAATTTATTTTTGAGTGTGTCTGCAGTTCATTTAAATTAGTTTGTTATGTTACGAGCACGTTGCCGTGCAAATAGTCTCTCTCTTCCGCGAAATATGTCTAATTTTAGTAATATTAAACACTAGGTATTTGTTACTTTGTTAATAGATGGCGAATTAGAACAAATTAACATGTTTTTTCCAATACAATATCCTGTTTTGGGTGTTTTTTCAGAGGGTTGGAACAAATTAATTAGTTTTTAGTTCATTTCTATGGGAAACGTTCATTTGAGTTACGAGTAAATCGACATACGAGCTCAGTCCCGGAACGCATTTAGCCCGTATCTCGAGGTACCACTGTACGAGGAAAAAAGGTTGACAATTCTAATATACTACTTCTATGTGTAATATGACGGACCACCAAGGGTTGTGTAATACACAGTACAGGCTATAAGTGTTTTGCAGAGAGAGATGCTGACTTTTTCGTTGAATTTGCAGTGGCTAAAATCTGTTTTCTGCTTTAGTGTAAAGGTTTGTATAATCATCTAATACTTTTGATTTTATTCAGTCGGAAAGGGGGGGATGTAAGACAGACTGAAATGGACTCCACTGCACATTTATGACAAGTGCTTTTCCTGGAGTTACAAACTGATAGTGGAGTCAGCCAGGCTGGTAGGAGTAAAATTGTATCATGACATACTGTACTTGTTTGAGCGTGTGACTCTGTGATATTTTGTTGTAATGCTGAGTCACAATCGGCATGCCGTTTGAACCGGTGACTCCATTTACTATCTCTGTCGAGATTTTTCATGCTGCTACCTTGTTCACCACTCGTTCCCAGACTGTTACCTCTGTGCCACCCTCCTCCAGTTCTTTCAGCTATAACCAGTGTAAACACATAACCACAAGTATTTTTACAGCTAGAGGAGACTGTGCCCGACACAAGTTGTCATCAAATACTTATTATTATTATTATTATTATTCCAATCATTTGTGATGACTTAATGTGTGTGTGCGGATATACGATGCGTGTTTATCATTCATTGCTAGACATCATATTAATACGTTTGTCAAAGATATGACTTTGAACCACCATTACACAGCTCTCGTTTACCCTCTAGTGGTGCATAGTGTAACTGCTTCTCATTCCTTTAGCCAAAAATATATGTACATACCTTTCTTTTACCAGGAAATGTTCCATTGAGATTAGAGTTCTTAATCTAAGTGGGACTGGTAAAGTATTGATACATATTTATCCTGAAGGAAAAGAAAGCATTTGCCAGTTACTTTCAATATATGGGTTTACTAATCACAACCAGGTTTTCAAAGCTTTCTACTGGCATTGCCAGTTTCCCATTTTGCTTAATACTTGCACATTGTTTTAATTATTAGGTCAAATTGAATAAAATAATAGGAAATTGGCTAAACTGTATTTCCGTACTCTAAGAACACCCAAAATTCGACAGTATACACCTAACAATTCGAAGTGGATTAACATTAGTTAATCATAGTATGATATTCTTTTAGTGCAGCGCCATCTTGTGCATGCATAACACAACACCCAACTACTACTTCTACGATGTCTACATTCTTCCCTCAATTATCACGACTTCACTTATCGCGAATTCACTTATTTGCAATTTTTTCTGCTATTATTAAAAATGTAAATTAAAAAATATATATATTATTTTTATTTCATAAAAAAGTGAAAATCCACGCCGAAACTCATAAGCCGAAACCACTCTTGCCACTAGGACTCAGCACTGAAGGAAAAAAAAGGTAGTTATAATAGGGGTGACCCGACTTCGCGATTTGTTGATTATCGCGGCCATGTCTGGTCTACATTAACCGCAATATTTGAGGGATAACTGTACTATACTAATTGTCTTATAATAGGGTGTGTTTTATTTCGTTTTAAAACAGGCCCTCCATTTAAGGTGTGTTTTATATTCCCATGTGTTGCACAGTCCAGAAAATACAGTAATTTGAAACATTTTACATGCGGTGAAGTAAAAAGAAAATATATTAATTGTAAAGAAACTGGATGTGTTTTGTGATTTATTTGGATACTTTTAAATTTAAAGTTGTGCCTTTACCACCTCCTCTCTTCCTTGATTTTCTCATTCACTGGTCACTCTCACTTTTTATATTCATTTTCCCCATTTTCTCTCTTCTCTGTCTTCCAAACGACAGTCTAGACGACTATACGAGCCCAGCCAGGACTTAACTATGGCCAGCCCTGATGGGAAACACAAGATGTACAACGGAAAATGACGAGTAAAGGAAGAGAATAAGACGTGGACTGGACTGTTATTCTTTTACTTTCAATTATATTAGCAAAGCAGACATGGTAATTTTTCAATTATTGGCCTAGTCCAATATTTTTTAATGACATTCAGTACTTAATTATTTTGTCATTTTAAGATTGGTGATTTAATAGTCAATCATGTATAGATGCAAAGAAGAATCAAAAGGCTTCGATCCTATTTAAATGTGAGCAAGAGTTGAAGATGAAGTCCTGCAAAATCCTGCCTCTGCTTTTAAGAGCTTATTACAAAGAACTAGAATATAATTTGACTACGAATAAATGTAGGAAATTAAGGTAAACAGAAGGATCAGGTGCAAAATGAATCATTAAGGATGGCTATTTAGCTCTGTATGTCATGTTTGTACTGTCATTATTCAGAGTTCTGTTGTTTCTGAGACCAAAACTCGCCTTGCTAGGAAAGGGAAATTGGTGGGGTCCAGATTGAACTGTTTTCAAATAATCACATTGCATCACCTGTCAACCTCTGCCGATAACTGCCCTTATAAATGATTATGATTCCCCTTACAAACCCCCCAAAAACCTTACAAACCTCGTACGAGTCGTACGGTGTTTGTAAGGTTTTTGGGGGGTTTGTAAGGGGAATCATAATCATTTATAAGGGCAGTTATCGGCAGAGGTTGACAGGTGATGCAATGTGATTATTTGAAACCGTACGAGTCGTACGGTGTTTGTAAGGTTTTTGGGGGGTTTGTAAGGGGAATCATAATCATTTATAAGGGCAGTTATCGGCAGAGGTTGACAGGTATGACATTGACAAATTACCTATCCGAAAGTGTTCAGGGTAAATTGAGCAATGTCTAATTAAGAAAAATTAGAGGTGTTAGGGGGCATTTGGAAGATTTGTCATCAAGGAGGGTTTTGCACTACGTGACACCATGACTCAAGTTCACGCAAATTGTGTTTGCATGGATCTAAACAGAGGGCTACCTAATTTTTTTGGCAGTATTTTATAATAAGCACACTCTTTACAGTTATCCGATGAGGAATAATAGGATGAGTCAGTCTTATAATAAAGGTAATCAACACACCAAGTGAGGCACACATAGATTAATACTAATGAATTCAAATCTTCACTTTTTTTAATGTTTAATATAGCCATTTGCCAGCACCCTGGTTATTCCTCATTGAGGATTGTAAAAGTGTAAATGCAGTACAAGAAATCTATTTCCTGTTCAGCATGAGTGTAATGAAAAGTGGTTTAGTATCCTTTTGTTTTTTGTTGGAAAGTCATGATGTTTACTTTTTATAATGTCACTCCTTTTTATACACATATTCCTTCTCGTTTCATCTTTGTTAGTACTATGACAGTTGTGTTTCCGATGTAAGATACATGGCAAGTCAGTCGGGTCTTCTGAGGTTTGGGGGGGTTTCAAAATTGATGCTCGAGGTGGAGCTAACAAGCAAAGGCTGAATTTGAAAGAACCAATCACAGAAGCGAGGATGAAACTTAAACAAAATCCAAATTACGCTGGCGGTTGTAATCAATTGATAGTCCCAAAAAAATAATGGTGATGACTGCCTTTTTTAGGGGGAAATACTTGGCAGGTAGTTGCCAAGCTAGAAATTTGGAGTATAAAAATACAAACATATTTTCCTTTGCATTTCTTTTTGGGAAATGACTTTTATTCAGTGCTTTCAAATTGGATTAGTACCCTAAATTCTATTATTGTGTCACATTATTATTTTCAAACTCTTTAGCTTGTCATTTCTTGTGTATTTCAAGTCAACCTTGTCCATTGATCCTGCTTAAATGCAGGTTCAAAAACACATTTGTACATGTTTTCTCTATTTGTAAAGAAATTAAATGAAAGAAAATCACTCCAGAGGTCTGAAGTCTGATGTTTGATCTTGTAGTTCACTGTCCACTTTTTCAAACCATTGCAATAATTCCAACAACATCCTCCATGTACTTTTGGGTTATATTGCTTGAAAACAGACAGGAAAAAATATATTTCCTAGGCAAAAACAAGAATATGTACACACTAGCATAGATTTATTGGCACAGTGACGTGTGTATGGATATCAAGTTTCTCTCCCACTTATTGTAGGTTATTTCTCCAGAATAATGAAAACCATTTAACCACAAATGTATGAATTATTCTCTCTTTTTTTAGCTTTACAGGGTACTTATTTAACCCATTGTCTGCCATTGACAGTGCTAGCATTTCAAGCCCTTTTGAATGGGATGACAACAAACATTCAATTGATGCCTCAACATTATCAACCTTACTTATGTAGCTTCATAATTTTTCAAATAAAAAGCACGGCACATTTGTGTTACCGGTAATGGAGTCAGCTCATTCTTGAACCACCCGATTAAAATAGCTGACAATCCTTCCAATATGGATCAAATTGAGCCTCTATTACCGTCAACAGCGGACAATAAGTTAAAGTCGCTCCAGTCATTTTCACAAGCATATTTCCCTGCCGTGGAAACGTGGTTAGCGGGTCAGCCTTGCAATTCTAGGGTCGAGGGTTCAATCCCAGGTTGCTCCTCACTGTGTTCTGCTGTCTCGAAATCCCCTCACAAAGGGTAATGATTGAATGAATGAGAGTGAAAATAGCTGAGGGTTGTGGACCCCTGCTTTGAATTCATTCATTTTCTGAACCGGGAAAAGACAGCGATGAACGTCAATGGCGTACGGGGCAAACATTGCCCGAAAATGGGGTAAAATCCAGCTGAAAACAGCATTTAGTGATTAAATACAAAGACTGGAGCTTTTGAGACATCAGAACTGGGCCCGTAGTATTAATTCCCCGGTAAAAAGACAGCGATGAAAGTCGATATGTCCATATACATCCATACGTGAAACAGCAAAAAAATGCACTAAAATGAGGTAAAATCCACTTCCTAGCTTTATTTATTGATTGAATACAGATACTGGAGCTTTTGAGACATTACAACCAGGAAAGGGGGGGTGATTTTTCCCGGGAAAAGACAGCGATGGAGAGAGACGTATGTCAATTGAGCAGAATACTCAGCTCTTTCCGAGAGGCTGAGTTTTCGAACTTACCTGAAAATGTAAGTCAATCAGGCAGAGCTCTCACATGTTACTGAGGGTGGGCTTGTTGTTTGCAACCACCCAAAATTGACAGTTACTTGTCCAAACCAATCAGTTGTTGACAATGGATAGTTGTTTGGGTCCACCCAGATAGCAGAGTCAATTTCCCAGAGATCTCTACAGTTGACTGTGAGGTAGAAGTTTAAAACGCACCTGGATTTGTGTTTCTTTAGAGAATTTTGTTGTGTGAGTTGATCTTTTTGATTTTAATGTTCCTTTAGCAATAAACGGAGTTGGATACCCATCGTTTTTAAAAGTGGTAGGTTTTTTTAAGATGAGGGTTGAAACCTTCAAATTATTTGAACAAAGTATTATATTAACAAGCCCTAAGTTTGATGAATGTTAGAAAGTTTGATAAATACTTCTGATATTGTAGGTGCTGTGGCTTAGTTGGTCAAAGTGCCTGTCTAGTAAACAGGAAATCCTGGGTTCAACTCCCAGCAGTACCTGATTGTCCTTTCATGTTGATTCTGAAATAAGCAATATGTATTAATAGAGACATTTCTCTAGCTCTCAATGGATGTAAATCCTTCTGACCTATACAAGGTTGAAGCCTAACTTTCCTCTGAAATCACAAGACATGTGATTGCTAATTTTGTACCACTGACTTTCAACATCTCACACGTTTTTCTGTCTATTTCGGGATACGATATTTCAGCAGAATATTTTTTTAAGACAGTAATTTTATTCACTCTTCAAGGTCCATTGAGCTAGTTGCTTGGTTATTGTTTCAGATGAAACCGTCTACCAGTGTCTCTGTGGCGCAATCGGTCAGCGCGCTCGGCTGTTAACCGGGAGGCTGGTGGTTCGAATCCACCCAGAGACGTATGTCAATTGAGCAGAATACTCGTCTCTTTCCGAGAGGCTGAGGTTTCGAACTTACCTGAAAATGTAAGTCAATCAGGCAGAGATCTCACATGTTACTGAGGGTGGGCTTGTTGTTTGCAACCACCCAAAATTGACAGTTACTTGTCCAAACCAATCAGTTGTTGACAATGGATAGTTGTTTGGGTCCACCCAGATAGCAGAGTCAATTTCCCAGAGAACTCTACAGTTGACTGTGAGGTAGAAGTTTAAAACGCACCTGGATTTGTGTTTCTTTAGAGAATTTTGTTGTGTGATTTGATCTTTTTGATTTTAATGTTCCTTTAGCAATAAACGGAGTTGGATACCCATCGTTTTTAAAAGTGGTAGGTTTTTTTAAGATGAGGGTTGAAACCTTCAAATTATTTGAACAAAGTATTATATTAACAAGCCCTAAGTTTGATGAACGTTAGAAAGTTTGATAAGTACTTCTGATTTTGTAGGTGCTGTGGCTTAGTTGGTCAAAGTGCCTGTCTAGTAAACAGGAGATCCTGGGTTCAACTCCCAGCAGTACCTGATTGACCTTTCATGTTGATTCTGAAATAAGCAATATGTATTATTAGAGACATTTCTCTAGCTCTCAATGGATGTAGTTCCTTCTGACCTATACACAAGGTTGAACCCTAACTTTCCTCTGAAATCACAAGACATGTGATTGCTAATTTTGTACCACTGACTTTCAACATCTCACACGTTTTTCTGTCTATTTCGGGATACGATATTTCAGCAAAATATTTTTTAAGACAGTAATTTTATTCACTCTTCAAGATCCATTGAGCTAGTTGCTTGGTTATTGTTTCAGATGGAACCATCTACCAGTGTCTCTGTGGCGCAATCGGTCAGCGCGCTCATGTCAATTGAGCAGAATACTCTGCTCTTTCTGAATGGCTGAGGGTTCAAACCGACCTGAAAATGAAAGTCAATCAGGCAGAGCTCTCAAATCTTACTGAGAGTGGGCTTGTTGTTTGCAACCACCCAAAATTGACAGGTACTTGTCCAAACCAATCAGTTGTTGACAATGGATAGTTGTTTGGGTCCACCGAGATAGCAGAGTCAATTTCCCAGAGAACTCTACAGTTGACTATGTGGTAGAAGTTTAAAACGCACCTGGATTTGTGTTTCTTTAGAGAATTTTGTTGTGTGATTTGATCTTTTTGATTTTAATGTTCCTTTAGCAATAAACGGAGTTGGATACCCATCGTTTTTAAAAGTGGTAGGTTTTTTTAAGATGAGGGTTGAAACCTTCTAATTATTTGAACAAAGTATTATATTAACAAGCCCTTAGTTTGATGAACGTTAGAAAGTTTGATAAATACTTCTGATATTGTAGGTGCTGTGGCTTAGTTGGTCAAAGTGCCTGTCTTGTAAACAGGAGATCCTGGGTTCAACTCCCAGCAGTACCTGATTGTCCTTTCATGTTGATTCTGAAATAAGCAATATGTATTATTAGAGACATTTCTCTAGCTCTCAATGGATGTAGTTCCTTCTGACTTATACACAAGGTTGAACCCTAACTTTCCTCTGAAATCACAAGACATGTGATTGCTAATTTTGTACCACTGACTTTCAACATCTCACACGTTTTTCTGTCTATTTCGGGATACGATATTTCAGCAGAATATTTTTTTAAGACAGTAATTTTATTCACTCTTCAAGATCCATTGAGCTAGTTGCTTGGTTATTGTTTCAGATGGAACCATCTACCAGTGTCTCTGTGGCGCAATCGGTCAGCGCGCTCGGCTGTTAACCGGGAGGCTGGTGGTTCGAATCCACCCAGAGACGTATGTCAATTGAGCAGAATACTCAGCTCTTTCCGAGAGGCTGAGTTTTCGAACTTACCTCAAAATGTAATTCAATCAGGCAGAGCTCTCACATGTTACTGAGGGTTGGCTTGTTGTTTGCAACCACCCAAAATTGACAGTTACTTGTCCAAACCAATCAGTTGTTGACAATGGATAGTTGTTTGGGTCCACCCAGATAGCAGAGTCAATTTCCCAGAGAACTCTACAGTTGACTATGTGGTAGAAGTTTAAAACGCACCTGGATTTGTGTTTGTTTAGAGAATTTTGTTGTGTGATTTGATCTTTTTGATTTTAATGTTCCTTTAGCAATAAACGGAGTTGGATGCCCATCGTTTTTAAAAGTGGTAGGTTTTTTTTTAAATGAGGGTTGAAACCTTCAAATTATTTGAACAAAGTATTATATTAACAAGCCCTAAGTTTGATGAACGTTAGAAAGTTTGATAAATACTTCTGAAATTGTAGGTGCTGTGGCTTTGTTGGTCAAAGTGCCTGTCTAGTAAACAGGAGATCCTGGGTTCAACTCCCAGCAGTACCTGATTGTCCTTTCATGTTGATTCTGAAATAAGCAATATGTATTAATAGAGACATTTCTCTAGCTCTCAATGGATGTAAATCCTTCTGACCTATACAAGGTTGAAGCCTAACTTTCCTCTGAAATCACAAGACATGTGATTGCTAATTTTGTACCACTGACTTTCAACATCTCACACGTTTTTCTGTCTATTTCGGGATACGATATTTCAGCAGAATATTTTTTTAAGACAGTAATTTTATTCACTCTTCAAGGTCCATTGAGCTAGTTGCTTGGTTATTGTTTCAGATGAAACCGTCTACCAGTGTCTCTGTGGCGCAATCGGTCAGCGCGCTCGGCTGTTAACCGGGAGGCTGGTGGTTCGAATCCACCCAGAGACGTATGTCAATTGAGCAGAATACTCGTCTCTTTCCGAGAGGCTGAGGTTTCGAACTTACCTGAAAATGTAAGTCAATCAGGCAGAGATCTCACATGTTACTGAGGGTGGGCTTGTTGTTTGCAACCACCCAAAATTGACAGTTACTTGTCCAAACCAATCAGTTGTTGACAATGGATAGTTGTTTGGGTCCACCCAGATAGCAGAGTCAATTTCCCAGAGAACTCTACAGTTGACTGTGAGGTAGAAGTTTAAAACGCACCTGGATTTGTGTTTCTTTAGAGAATTTTGTTGTGTGATTTGATCTTTTTGATTTTAATGTTCCTTTAGCAATAAACGGAGTTGGATACCCATCGTTTTTAAAAGTGGTAGGTTTTTTTAAGATGAGGGTTGAAACCTTCAAATTATTTGAACAAAGTATTATATTAACAAGCCCTAAGTTTGATGAACGTTAGAAAGTTTGATAAGTACTTCTGATTTTGTAGGTGCTGTGGCTTAGTTGGTCAAAGTGCCTGTCTAGTAAACAGGAGATCCTGGGTTCAACTCCCAGCAGTACCTGATTGACCTTTCATGTTGATTCTGAAATAAGCAATATGTATTATTAGAGACATTTCTCTAGCTCTCAATGGATGTAGTTCCTTCTGACCTATACACAAGGTTGAACCCTAACTTTCCTCTGAAATCACAAGACATGTGATTGCTAATTTTGTACCACTGACTTTCAACATCTCACACGTTTTTCTGTCTATTTCGGGATACGATATTTCAGCAAAATATTTTTTAAGACAGTAATTTTATTCACTCTTCAAGATCCATTGAGCTAGTTGCTTGGTTATTGTTTCAGATGGAACCATCTACCAGTGTCTCTGTGGCGCAATCGGTCAGCGCGCTCATGTCAATTGAGCAGAATACTCTGCTCTTTCTGAATGGCTGAGGGTTCAAACCGACCTGAAAATGAAAGTCAATCAGGCAGAGCTCTCAAATCTTACTGAGAGTGGGCTTGTTGTTTGCAACCACCCAAAATTGACAGGTACTTGTCCAAACCAATCAGTTGTTGACAATGGATAGTTGTTTGGGTCCACCGAGATAGCAGAGTCAATTTCCCAGAGAACTCTACAGTTGACTATGTGGTAGAAGTTTAAAACGCACCTGGATTTGTGTTTCTTTAGAGAATTTTGTTGTGTGATTTGATCTTTTTGATTTTAATGTTCCTTTAGCAATAAACGGAGTTGGATACCCATCGTTTTTAAAAGTGGTAGGTTTTTTTAAGATGAGGGTTGAAACCTTCTAATTATTTGAACAAAGTATTATATTAACAAGCCCTTAGTTTGATGAACGTTAGAAAGTTTGATAAATACTTCTGATATTGTAGGTGCTGTGGCTTAGTTGGTCAAAGTGCCTGTCTTGTAAACAGGAGATCCTGGGTTCAACTCCCAGCAGTACCTGATTGTCCTTTCATGTTGATTCTGAAATAAGCAATATGTATTATTAGAGACATTTCTCTAGCTCTCAATGGATGTAGTTCCTTCTGACTTATACACAAGGTTGAACCCTAACTTTCCTCTGAAATCACAAGACATGTGATTGCTAATTTTGTACCACTGACTTTCAACATCTCACACGTTTTTCTGTCTATTTCGGGATACGATATTTCAGCAGAATATTTTTTTAAGACAGTAATTTTATTCACTCTTCAAGATCCATTGAGCTAGTTGCTTGGTTATTGTTTCAGATGGAACCATCTACCAGTGTCTCTGTGGCGCAATCGGTCAGCGCGCTCGGCTGTTAACCGGGAGGCTGGTGGTTCGAATCCACCCAGAGACGTATGTCAATTGAGCAGAATACTCAGCTCTTTCCGAGAGGCTGAGTTTTCGAACTTACCTCAAAATGTAATTCAATCAGGCAGAGCTCTCACATGTTACTGAGGGTTGGCTTGTTGTTTGCAACCACCCAAAATTGACAGTTACTTGTCCAAACCAATCAGTTGTTGACAATGGATAGTTGTTTGGGTCCACCCAGATAGCAGAGTCAATTTCCCAGAGAACTCTACAGTTGACTATGTGGTAGAAGTTTAAAACGCACCTGGATTTGTGTTTGTTTAGAGAATTTTGTTGTGTGATTTGATCTTTTTGATTTTAATGTTCCTTTAGCAATAAACGGAGTTGGATGCCCATCGTTTTTAAAAGTGGTAGGTTTTTTTTTAAATGAGGGTTGAAACCTTCAAATTATTTGAACAAAGTATTATATTAACAAGCCCTAAGTTTGATGAACGTTAGAAAGTTTGATAAATACTTCTGAAATTGTAGGTGCTGTGGCTTTGTTGGTCAAAGTGCCTGTCTAGTAAACAGGAGATCCTGGGTTCAACTCCCAGCAGTACCTGATTGTCCTTTCATGTTGATTCTGAAATAAGCAATATGTATTAATAGAGACATTTCTCTAGCTCTCAATGGATGTAAATCCTTCTGACCTATACAAGGTTGAAGCCTAACTTTCCTCTGAAATCACAAGACATGTGATTGCTAATTTTGTACCACTGACTTTCAACATCTCACACGTTTTTCTGTCTATTTCGGGATACGATATTTCAGCAGAATATTTTTTTAAGACAGTAATTTTATTCACTCTTCAAGGTCCATTGAGCTAGTTGCTTGGTTATTGTTTCAGATGAAACCGTCTACCAGTGTCTCTGTGGCGCAATCGGTCAGCGCGCTCGGCTGTTAACCGGGAGGCTGGTGGTTCGAATCCACCCAGAGACGTATGTCAATTGAGCAGAATACTCGTCTCTTTCCGAGAGGCTGAGGTTTCGAACTTACCTGAAAATGTAAGTCAATCAGGCAGAGATCTCACATGTTACTGAGGGTGGGCTTGTTGTTTGCAACCACCCAAAATTGACAGTTACTTGTCCAAACCAATTAGTTGTTGACAATGGATAGTTGTTTGGGTCCACCCAGATAGCAGAGTCAATTTCCCAGAGAACTCTACAGTTGACTGTGAGGTAGAAGTTTAAAACGCACCTGGATTTGTGTTTCTTTAGAGAATTTTGTTGTGTGATTTGATCTTTTTGATTTTAATGTTCCTTTAGCAATAAACGGAGTTGGATACCCATCGTTTTTAAAAGTGGTAGGTTTTTTTAAGATGAGGGTTGAAACCTTCAAATTATTTGAACAAAGTATTATATTAACAAGCCCTAAGTTTGATGAACGTTAGAAAGTTTGATAAGTACTTCTGATTTTGTAGGTGCTGTGGCTTAGTTGGTCAAAGTGCCTGTCTAGTAAACAGGAGATCCTGGGTTCAACTCCCAGCAGTACCTGATTGACCTTTCATGTTGATTCTGAAATAAGCAATATGTATTATTAGAGACATTTCTCTAGCTCTCAATGGATGTAGTTCCTTCTGACCTATACACAAGGTTGAACCCTAACTTTCCTCTGAAATCACAAGACATGTGATTGCTAATTTTGTACCACTGACTTTCAACATCTCACACGTTTTTCTGTCTATTTCGGGATACGATATTTCAGCAAAATATTTTTTAAGACAGTAATTTTATTCACTCTTCAAGATCCATTGAGCTAGTTGCTTGGTTATTGTTTCAGATGGAACCATCTACCAGTGTCTCTGTGGCGCAATCGGTCAGCGCGCTCATGTCAATTGAGCAGAATACTCTGCTCTTTCTGAATGGCTGAGGGTTCAAACCGACCTGAAAATGAAAGTCAATCAGGCAGAGCTCTCAAATCTTACTGAGAGTGGGCTTGTTGTTTGCAACCACCCAAAATTGACAGTTACTTGTCCAAACCAATCAGTTGTTGACAATGGATAGTTGTTTGGGTCCACCGAGATAGCAGAGTCAATTTCCCAGAGAACTCTACAGTTGACTATGTGGTAGAAGTTTAAAACGCACCTGGATTTGTGTTTCT
The DNA here is from genome assembly GCF_051989625.1 of Stigmatopora argus. NCBI lineage: Eukaryota > Metazoa > Chordata > Actinopteri > Syngnathiformes > Syngnathidae > Stigmatopora > Stigmatopora argus. Next base: position 6,621,458 of record NC_135389.1, on the reverse strand, counting down.
TTAGAGAATTTTGTTGTGTGATTTGATCTTTTTGATTTTAATGTTCCTTTAGCAATAAACGGAGTTGGATACCCATCGTTTTTAAAAGTGGTAGGTTTTTTTAAGATGAGGGTTGAAACCTTCTAATTATTTGAACAAAGTATTATATTAACAAGCCCTTAGTTTGATGAACGTTAGAAAGTTTGATAAATACTTCTGATATTGTAGGTGCTGTGGCTTAGTTGGTCAAAGTGCCTGTCTTGTAAACAGGAGATCCTGGGTTCAACTCCCAGCAGTACCTGATTGTCCTTTCATGTTGATTCTGAAATAAGCAATATGTATTATTAGAGACATTTCTCTAGCTCTCAATGGATGTAGTTCCTTCTGACTTATACACAAGGTTGAACCCTAACTTTCCTCTGAAATCACAAGACATGTGATTGCTAATTTTGTACCACTGACTTTCAACATCTCACACGTTTTTCTGTCTATTTCGGGATACGATATTTCAGCAGAATATTTTTTTAAGACAGTAATTTTATTCACTCTTCAAGCTCCATTGAGCTAGTTGCTTGGTTATTGTTTCAGATGGAACCATCTACCAGTGTCTCTGTGGCGCAATCGGTCAGCGCGCTCGGCTGTTAACCGGGAGGCTGGTGGTTCGAATCCACCCAGAGATGTATGTCAATTGAGCAGAATACTCAGCTCTTTCCGAGAGGCTGAGTTTTCAAACTTACCTCAAAATGTAATTCAATCAGGCAGAGCTCTCACATGTTACTGAGGGTTGGCTTGTTGTTTGCAACCACCCAAAATTGACAGTTACTTGTCCAAACCAATCAGTTGTTGACAATGGATAGTTGTTTGGGTCCACCCAGATAGCAGAGTCAATTTCCCAGAGAACTCTACAGTTGACTATGTGGTAGAAGTTTAAAACGCACCTGGATTTGTGTTTCTTTAGAGAATTTTGTTGTGTGATTTGATCTTTTTGATTTTAATGTTCCTTTAGCAATAAACGGAGTTGGATACCCATCGTTTTTAGAAGAGGTAGGTTTTTTTAAGATGAGGGTTGAAACCTTCAAATTATTTGAACAAAGTATTATATTAACAAGCCCTAAGTTTGATGAACGTTAGAAAGTTTGATAAATACTTCTGATATTGTAGGTGCTGTGGCTTAGTTGGTTAAAGTGCCTGTCTAGTAAACAGGAGATCCTGGGTTCAACTCCCAGCAGTACCTAATTGTCCTTTCATGTTGATTCTGAATTAAGCAATATGTATTAATAAAGACATTTCTCTAGCTCTCAATGGATGTAGTTCCTTCTGACCTATACACAAGGTTGAACCCTAACTTTCCTCTGAAATCACAAGACATGTGATTGCTAATTTTGTACCACTGACTTTCAACATCTCACACGTTTTTCTGTCTATTTCGGGATACGATATTTCAGCAAAATATTTTTTTAAGACAGTAAATTTATTCACTCTTCAAGGTCCATTGAGCTAGTTGCTTGGTTATTGTTTCAGATGGAACCATCTACCAGTGTCTCTGTGGCGCAATCGGTCAGCGCTCGGCTGTTAACCGGGAGGCTGGTGGTTCGAATCCACCCAGAGACGTATGTCAATTGAGCAGAATACTCAGCTCTTTCCGAGAGGCTGAGTTTTCGAATTTACCTCAAAATGTAATTCAATCAGAAAGAGCTCTCACATGTTACTGAGGGTTGGCTTGTTGTTTGCAACCACCCAAAATTGACAGGTACTTGTCCAAACCAATCAGTTGTTGACAATGGATAGTTGTTTGGGTCCACCCAGATAGCAGAGTAAAATTCTCAGAGAACTCTACAGTTGACTGTGAGGTAGAAGTTTAAAATGCACCTGGATTTGTGTTTCTTTAGAGAATTTTGTTGTGTGATTTGATCTTTTTGATTTTAATGTTCCTTTAGCAATAAACGGAGTTGGATGCCCATCGTTTTTAAAATTGGTAGGTTTTTTTTAAAATGAGGGTTGAAACCTTCAAATTATTTGAACAAAGTATTATATTAACAAGCCCTAAGTTTGATGAACGTTAGAAAGTTTGATAAATACTTCTGAAATTGTAGGTGCTGTGGCTTAGTTGGTCAAAGTGCCTGTCTAGTAAACAGGAGATCCTGGGTTCAACTCCCAGCAGTACCTGATTGTCCTTTCATGTTGATTCTGAAATAAGCAATATGTATTAATAGACATTTCTCTAGCTCTCAATGGATGTAGTTCCTTCTGACCTATACACAAGGTTGAATCCTAACTTTCCTCTGAAATCACAAGACATGTGATTGCTAATTTTGTACCACTGACTTTCAACATCTCACACATTTTTCTGTCTATTTCGGGATACGATATTTCAGCAAAATATTTTTTTAAGACAGTAAATTTATTCACTCTTCAAGGTCCATTGAGCTAGTTGCTTGGTTATTGTTTCAGATGGAACCAACCACCAGTGTCTCTGTGGCGCAATCGGTCAGCGCGCTCGGCTGTTAACCGGGAGGCTGGTGGTTCGAATCCACCCAGAGACGTATGTCAATTGAGCAGAATACTCAGCTCTTTCCGAGAGGCTGAGTTTTCGAACTTACCTCAAAATGTAATTCAATCAGGCAGAGCTCTCACATGTTACTGAGGGTTGGCTTGTTGTTTGCAACCACCCAAAATTGACAGTTACTTGTCCAAACCAATCAGTTGTTGACAATGGATAGTTGTTTGGGTCCACCCAGATAGCAGAGTCAATTTCCCAGAGAACTCTACAGTTGACTATGTGGTAGAAGTTTAAAACGCACCTGGATTTGTGTTTCTTTAGAGAATTTTGTTGTGTGATTTGATCTTTTTGATTTTAATGTTCCTTTAGCAATAAGCGGAGTTGGATACCCATCGTTTTTAAAAGTGGTAGGTTTTTTTAAGATGAGGGTTGAAACCTTCAAATTATTTGAACAAAGTATTATATTAACAAGCCCTAAGTTTGATGAACGTTAGAAAGTTTGATAAATACTTCTGATATTGTAGGTGCTGTGGCTTAGTTGGTCAAAGTGCCTGTCTAGTAAACAGGAGATCCTGGGTTCAACTCCCAGCAGTACCTGGTTGTCCTTTCATGTTGATTCTGAAATAAGTAATATGTTGAAATAGAAACATTTCTCTAGCTCTCAATGGATGTAGTTCCTTCTGACCTATACACAAGGTTGAACCCTAACTTTCCTCTGAAATCACAAGACATGTGATTGCTAATTTTGTACCACTGACTTTCAACATCTCACACGTTTTTCTGTCTATTTCGGGATACAATATTTCACCAAAATATTTTTTAAGACAGTAATTTTATTCACTCTTCAAGGTCCATTGAGCTAGTTGCAGAGGAAAGTTAGGGTTCAAACTTGTGTATAAGTCAGAAGGAACTACATCCATTGAGAGCTAGAGAAATGTCTCTAATAATACATATTGCTTATTTCAGAATCAACATGAAAGGACAATCAGGTACTGCTGGGAGTTGAACCCAGGATCTCCTGTTTACAAGACAGGCACTTTGACCAACTAAGCCACAGCACCTACAAAATCAGAAGTATTTATCAAACTTTCTAACGTTCATCAAACTAAGGGCTTGTTAATATAATACTTTGTTCAAATAATTTGAAGGTTTCAACCCTCATCTTAAAAAAACCTACCACTTTTAAAAACGATGGGTATCCAACTCCGTTTATTGCTAAAGGAACATTAAAATCAAAAAGATCAAATCACACAACAAAATTCTCTAAAGAAACACAAATCCAGGTGCGTTTTAAACTTCTACCTCACAGTCAACTGTAGAGTTCTCTGGGAAATTGACTCTGCTATCTGGGTGGACCCAAACAACTATCCATTGTCAACAACTGATTGGTTTGGACAAGAAACTGTCAATTTTGGGTGGTTGCAAACAACAAGCCAACGCTCAGTAACATCTGAGAGCTCTGCCTGATTGACTTACATTTTCAGGTAAGTTCGAAACCTCAGCCTCTCGGATAGAGCTGAGTATTCTGCTCAGTTGACGTACGTCTCTGGGTGGATTCGAACCACCAGCCTCCCGGTTAACAGCCGAGCGCGCTGACCGGTTGCGCTACAGAGACACTGGCAGAATATTTTTTTAAGACAGTAATTTTATTCACTCTTCAAGCTCCATTGAGCTAGTTGCTTGGTTATTGTTTCAGATGGAACCATCTACCAGTGTCTCTGTGGCGCAATCGGTCAGCGCGCTCGGCTGTTAACCGGGAGGCTGGTGGTTCGAATCCACCCAGAGATGTATGTCAATTGAGCAGAATACTCAGCTCTTTCCGAGAGGCTGAGTTTTCGAACTTACCTCAAAATGTAATTCAATCAGGCAGAGCTCTCACATGTTACTGAGGGTTGGCTTGTTGTTTGCAACCACCCAAAATTGACAGTTACTTGTCCAAACCAATCAGTTGTTGACAATGGATAGTTGTTTGGGTCCACCCAGATAGCAGAGTCAATTTCCCAGAGAACTCTAGAGTTGACTATGTGGTAGAAGTTTAAAACGCACCTGGATTTGTGTTTCTTTAGAGAATTTTGTTGTGTGATTTGATCTTTTTGATTTTAATGTTCCTTTAGCAATAAACGGAGTTGGATACCCATCGTTTTTAGAAGAGGTAGGTTTTTTTAAGATGAGGGTTGAAACCTTCAAATTATTTGAACAAAGTATTATATTAACAAGCCCTAAGTTTGATGAACGTTAGAAAGTTTGATAAATACTTCTGATATTGTAGGTGCTGTGGCTTAGTTGGTCAAAGTGCCTGTCTAGTAAACAGGAGATCCTGGGTTCAACTCCCAGCAGTACCTAATTGTCCTTTCATGTTGATTCTGAATTAAGCAATATGTATTAATAAAGACATTTCTCTAGCTCTCAATGGATGTAGTTCCTTCTGACCTATACACAAGGTTGAACCCTAACTTTCCTCTGAAATCACAAGACATGTGATTGCTAATTTTGTACCACTGACTTTCAACATCTCACACGTTTTTCTGTCTATTTCGGGATACGATATTTCAGCAAAATATTTTTTTAAGACAGTAAATTTATTCACTCTTCAAGGTCCATTGAGCTAGTTGCTTGGTTATTGTTTCAGATGGAACCATCTACCAGTGTCTCTGTGGCGCAATCGGTCAGCGCGCTCGGCTGTTAACCGGGAGGCTGGTGGTTCGAATCCACCCAGAGACGTATGTCAATTGAGCAGAATACTCAGCTCTTTCCGAGAGGCTGAGTTTTCGAATTTACCTCAAAATGTAATTCAATCAGAAAGAGCTCTCACATGTTACTGAGGGTTGGCTTGTTGTTTGCAACCACCCAAAATTGACAGGTACTTGTCCAAACCAATCAGTTGTTGACAATGGATAGTTGTTTGGGTCCACCCAGATAGCAGAGTAAAATTCTCAGAGAACTCTACAGTTGACTGTGAGGTAGAAGTTTAAAATGCACCTGGATTTGTGTTTCTTTAGAGAATTTTGTTGTGTGATTTGATCTTTTTGATTTTAATGTTCCTTTAGCAATAAACGGAGTTGGATGCCCATCGTTTTTAAAATTGGTAGGTTTTTTTTAAAATGAGGGTTGAAACCTTCAAATTATTTGAACAAAGTATTATATTAACAAGCCCTAAGTTTGATGAACGTTAGAAAGTTTGATAAATACTTCTGAAATTGTAGGTGCTGTGGCTTAGTTGGTCAAAGTGCCTGTCTAGTAAACAGGAGATCCTGGGTTCAACTCCCAGCAGTACCTGATTGTCCTTTCATGTTGATTCTGAAATAAGCAATATGTATTAATAGACATTTCTCTAGCTCTCAATGGATGTAGTTCCTTCTGACCTATACACAAGGTTGAATCCTAACTTTCCTCTGAAATCACAAGACATGTGATTGCTAATTTTGTACCACTGACTTTCAACATCTCACACATTTTTCTGTCTATTTCGGGATACGATATTTCAGCAAAATATTTTTTTAAGACAGTAAATTTATTCACTCTTCAAGGTCCATTGAGCTAGTTGCTTGGTTATTGTTTCAGATGGAACCAACCACCAGTGTCTCTGTGGCGCAATCGGTCAGCGCGCTCGGCTGTTAACCGGGAGGCTGGTGGTTCGAATCCACCCAGAGACGTATGTCAATTGAGCAGAATACTCAGCTCTTTCCGAGAGGCTGAGTTTTCGAACTTACCTCAAAATGTAATTCAATCAGGCAGAGCTCTCACATGTTACTGAGGGTTGGCTTGTTGTTTGCAACCACCCAAAATTGACAGTTACTTGTCCAAACCAATCAGTTGTTGACAATGGATAGTTGTTTGGGTCCACCCAGATAGCAGAGTCAATTTCCCAGAGAACTCTACAGTTGACTATGTGGTAGAAGTTTAAAACGCACCTGGATTTGTGTTTCTTTAGAGAATTTTGTTGTGTGATTTGATCTTTTTGATTTTAATGTTCCTTTAGCAATAAGCGGAGTTGGATACCCATCGTTTTTAAAAGTGGTAGGTTTTTTTAAGATGAGGGTTGAAACCTTCAAATTATTTGAACAAAGTATTATATTAACAAGCCCTAAGTTTGATGAACGTTAGAAAGTTTGATAAATACTTCTGATATTGTAGGTGCTGTGGCTTAGTTGGTCAAAGTGCCTGTCTAGTAAACAGGAGATCCTGGGTTCAACTCCCAGCAGTACCTGGTTGTCCTTTCATGTTGATTCTGAAATAAGTAATATGTTGAAATAGAAACATTTCTCTAGCTCTCAATGGATGTAGTTCCTTCTGACCTATACACAAGGTTGAACCCTAACTTTCCTCTGAAATCACAAGACATGTGATTGCTAATTTTGTACCACTGACTTTCAACATCTCACACGTTTTTCTGTCTATTTCGGGATACAATATTTCACCAAAATATTTTTTAAGACAGTAATTTTATTCACTCTTCAAGGTCCATTGAGCTAGTTGCAGAGGAAAGTTAGGGTTCAACCTTGTGTATAAGTCAGAAGGAACTACATCCATTGAGAGCTAGAGAAATGTCTCTAATAATACATATTGCTTATTTCAGAATCAACATGAAAGGACAATCAGGTACTGCTGGGAGTTGAACCCAGGATCTCCTGTTTACAAGACAGGCACTTTGACCAACTAAGCCACAGCACCTACAAAATCAGAAGTATTTATCAAACTTTCTAACGTTCATCAAACTAAGGGCTTGTTAATATAATACTTTGTTCAAATAATTTGAAGGTTTCAACCCTCATCTTAAAAAAACCTACCACTTTTAAAAACGATGGGTATCCAACTCCGTTTATTGCTAAAGGAACATTAAAATCAAAAAGATCAAATCACACAACAAAATTCTCTAAAGAAACACAAATCCAGGTGCGTTTTAAACTTCTACCTCACAGTCAACTGTAGAGTTCTCTGGGAAATTGACTCTGCTATCTGGGTGGACCCAAACAACTATCCATTGTCAACAACTGATTGGTTTGGACAAGAAACTGTCAATTTTGGGTGGTTGCAAACAACAAGCCAACGCTCAGTAACATCTGAGAGCTCTGCCTGATTGACTTACATTTTCAGGTAAGTTCGAAACCTCAGCCTCTCAGATAGAGCTGAGTATTCTGCTCAGTTGACGTACGTCTCTGGGTGGATTCGAACCACCAGCCTCCCGGTTAACAGCCGAGCGCGCTGACCGGTTGCGCTACAGAGACACTGGCAGAATATTTTTTTAAGACAGTAATTTTATTCACTCTTCAAGCTCCATTGAGCTAGTTGCTTGGTTATTGTTTCAGATGGAACCATCTACCAGTGTCTCTGTGGCGCAATCGGTCAGCGCGCTCGGCTGTTAACCGGGAGGCTGGTGGTTCGAATCCACCCAGAGACGTATGTCAATTGAGCAGAATACTCAGCTCTTTCCGAGAGGCTGAGTTTTCGAACTTACCTCAAAATGTAATTCAATCAGGCAGAGCTCTCACATGTTACTGAGGGTTGGCTTGTTGTTTGCAACCACCCAAAATTGACAGTTACTTGTCCAAACCAATCAGTTGTTGACAATGGATAGTTGTTTGGGTCCACCCAGATAGCAGAGTCAATTTCCCAGAGAACTCTACAGTTGACTATGTGGTAGAAGTTTAAAACGCACCTGGATTTGTCTTTCTTTAGAGAATTTTGTTGTGTGATTTGATCTTTTTGATTTTAATGTTCCTTTAGCAATAAACGGAGTTGGATACCCATCGTTTTTAGAAGAGGTAGGTTTTTTTAAGATGAGGGTTGAAACCTTCAAATTATTTGAACAAAGTATTATATTAACAAGCCCTAAGTTTGATGAACGTTAGAAAGTTTGATAAATACTTCTGATATTGTAGGTGCTGTGGCTTAGTTGGTCAAAGTGCCTGTCTAGTAAACAGGAGATCCTGGGTTCAACTCCCAGCAGTACCTAATTGTCCTTTCATGTTGATTCTGAATTAAGCAATATGTATTAATAAAGACATTTCTCTAGCTCTCAATGGATGTAGTTCCTTCTGACCTATACACAAGGTTGAACCCTAACTTTCCTCTGAAATCACAAGACATGTGATTGCTAATTTTGTACCACTGACTTTCAACATCTCACACGTTTTTCTGTCTATTTCGGGATACGATATTTCAGCAAAATATTTTTTTAAGACAGTAAATTTATTCACTCTTCAAGGTCCATTGAGCTAGTTGCTTGGTTATTGTTTCAGATGGAACCATCTACCAGTGTCTCTGTGGCGCAATCGGTCAGCGCGCTCGGCTGTTAACCGGGAGGCTGGTGGTTCGAATCCACCCAGAGACGTATGTCAATTGAGCAGAATACTCAGCTCTTTCCGAGAGGCTGAGTTTTCGAATTTACCTCAAAATGTAATTCAATCAGAAAGAGCTCTCACATGTTACTGAGGGTTGGCTTGTTGTTTGCAACCACCCAAAATTGACAGGTACTTGTCCAAACCAATCAGTTGTTGACAATGGATAGTTGTTTGGGTCCACCCAGATAGCAGAGTAAAATTCTCAGAGAACTCTACAGTTGACTGTGAGGTAGAAGTTTAAAATGCACCTGGATTTGTGTTTCTTTAGAGAATTTTGTTGTGTGATTTGATCTTTTTGATTTTAATGTTCCTTTAGCAATAAACGGAGTTGGATGCCCATCGTTTTTAAAATTGGTAGGTTTTTTTTAAAATGAGGGTTGAAACCTTCAAATTATTTGAACAAAGTATTATATTAACAAGCCCTAAGTTTGATGAACGTTAGAAAGTTTGATAAATACTTCTGAAATTGTAGGTGCTGTGGCTTAGTTGGTCAAAGTGCCTGTCCAGTAAACAGGAGATCCTGGGTTCAACTCCCAGCAGTACCTGATTGTCCTTTCATGTTGATTCTGAAATAAGCAATATGTATTAATAGACATTTCTCTAGCTCTCAATGGATGTAGTTCCTTCTGACCTATACACAAGGTTGAATCCTAACTTTCCTCTGAAATCACAAGACATGTGATTGCTAATCTTGTACCACTGACTTTCAACATCTCACACATTTTTCTGTCTATTTCGGGATACGATATTTCAGCAAAATATTTTTTTAAGACAGTAAATTTATTCACTCTTCAAGGTCCATTGAGCTAGTTGCTTGGTTATTGTTTCAGATGGAACCAACCACCAGTGTCTCTGTGGCGCAATCGGTCAGCGCGCTCGGCTGTTAACCGGGAGGCTGGTGGTTCGAATCCACCCAGAGACGTATGTCAATTGAGCAGAATACTCAGCTCTTTCCGAGAGGCTGAGTTTTCGAACTTACCTCAAAATGTAATTCAATCAGGCAGAGCTCTCACATGTTACTGAGGGTTGGCTTGTTGTTTGCAACCACCCAAAATTGACAGTTACTTGTCCAAACCAATCAGTTGTTGACAATGGATAGTTGTTTGGGTCCACCCAGATAGCAGAGTCAATTTCCCAGAGAACTCTACAGTTGACTATGTGGTAGAAGTTTAAAACGCACCTGGATTTGTGTTTCTTTAGAGAATTTTGTTGTGTGATTTGATCTTTTTGATTTTAATGTTCCTTTAGCAATAAGCGGAGTTGGATACCCATCGTTTTTAAAAGTGGTAGGTTTTTTTAAGATGAGGGTTGAAACCTTCAAATTATTTGAACAAAGTATTATATTAACAAGCCCTAAGTTTGATGAACGTTAGAAAGTTTGATAAATACTTCTGATATTGTAGGTGCTGTGGCTTAGTTGGTCAAAGTGCCTGTCTAGTAAACAGGAGATCCTGGGTTCAACTCCCAGCAGTACCTGGTTGTCCTTTCATGTTGATTCTGAAATAAGCAATATGTATTATTAGAGACATTTCTCTAGCTCTCAATGGATGTAGTTCCTTCTGACCTATACACAAGGTTGAACCCTAACTTTCCTCTGAAATCACAAGACATGTGATTGCTAATTTTGTACCACTGACTTTCAACATCTCACACGTTTTTCTGTCTATTTCGGGATACAATATTTCACCAAAATATTTTTTAAGACAGTAATTTTATTCACTCTTCAAGGTCCATTGAGCTAGTTGCTTGGTTATTGTTTCAGATGGAACCATCTACCAGTGTCTCTGTAGCGCAACCGGTCAGCGCGCTCGGCTGTTAACCGGGAGGCTGGTGGTTCGAATCCACCCAGAGACGTACGTCAACTGAGCAGAATACTCAGCTCTATCCGAGAGGCTGAGGTTTCGAACTTACCTGAAAATGTAAGTCAATCAGGCAGAGCTCTCAGATGTTACTGAGCGTTGGCTTGTTGTTTGCAACCACCCAAAATTGACAGTTTCTTGTCCAAACCAATCAGTTGTTGACAATGGATAGTTGTTTGGGTCCACCCAGATAGCAGAGTCAATTTCCCAGAGAACTCTACAGTTGACTGTGAGGTAGAAGTTTAAAACGCACCTGGATTTGTGTTTCTTTAGAGAATTTTGTTGTGTGATTTGATCTTTTTGATTTTAATGTTCCTTTAGCAATAAACGGAGTTGGATACCCATCGTTTTTAAAAGTGGTAGGTTTTTTTAAGATGAGGGTTGAAACCTTCAAATTATTTGAACAAAGTATTATATTAACAAGCCCTAAGTTTGATGAACGTTAGAAAGTTTGATAAGTACTTCTGATTTTGTAGGTGCTGTGGCTTAGTTGGTCAAAGTGCCTGTCTAGTAAACAGGAGATCCTGGGTTCAACTCCCAGCAGTACCTGATTGTCCTTTCATGTTGATTCTGAAATAAGCAATATGTGTTATTAGAGACATTTCTCTAGCTCTCAATGGATGTCGTTCCTTCTGACCTATACACAAGGTTGAACCCTAACTTTCCTCTGAAATCACAAGACATGTGATTGCTAATTTTGTACCACTGACTTTCAACATCTCACACGTTTTTCTGTCTATTTCGGGATACAATATTTCAGCAAAATATTTTTTAAGACAGTAATTTTATTCACTCTTCAAGATCCATTCCGCTAGTTGCTTGGTTATTGTTTCAGATGGAACCATCTACCAGTGTTTCTGTGGCGCAATCGGTCAGCGCGCTCGGCTGTTAACCGGGAGGCTGGTGGTTCGAATCCACCCAGAGACGTATGTCAATTGAGCAGAATACTCAGCTCTTTCCGAGAGGCTGAGTTTTCGAACTTACCTGAAAATGTAAGTCAATCAGGCAGAGCTCTCACATGTTACTGAGCGTTGCCTTGTTGTTTGCAACCACCCAAAATTGACAGTTTCTTGTCCAAACCAATCAGTTGTTGACAATGGATAGTTGTTTGGGTCCACCCAGATAGCAGAGTCAATTTCCCAGAGAACTCTACAGTTGACTGTGAGGTAGAAGTTTAAAACGCACCTGGATTTGTCTTTCTTTAGAGAATTTTGTTGTGTGATTTGATCTTTTTGATTTTAATGTTCCTTTAGCAATAAACGGAGTTGGATACCCATCGTTTTTAAAAGTGGTAGGTTTTTTTAAGATGAGGGTTGAAACCTTCAAATTATTTGAACAAAGTATTATATTAACAAGCCCTAAGTTTGATGAACGTTAGAAAGTTTGATAAATACTTCTGATATTGTAGGTGCTGTGGCTTAGTTGGTCAAAGTGCCTGTCTAGTAAACAGGAGATCCTGGGTTCAACTCCCAGCAGTACCTGATTGTCCTTTCATGTTGATACTGAAATAAGTAATATGTTGTAATAGAGACATTTCTCTAGCTCTCAATGGATGTAGTTCCTTCTGACCTATCTACAAGGTTGAACCCTAACTTTCCTCTGAAATCACAAGACATGTGATTGCTAATTTTGTACCACTGACTTTCAACATCTCACACGTTTTTCTGTCTATTACGGGATACGATATTTCAGCAAAATATTTTTTTAAGACAGTAAATTTATTCACTCTTCAAGGTCCATTGAGCTAGTTGCTTGGTTATTGTTTCAGATGGAACCATCTACCAGTGTCTCTGTGGCGCAATCGGTCAGCGCGCTCGGCTGTTAACCGGGAGGCTGGTGGTTCGAATCCACCCAGAGACGTCTGTCAATTGAGCAGAATACTCAGCTCTTTCCGAGAGGCTGAGTTTTCGAACTTACCTCAAAATGTAATTCAATCAGGCAGAGCTCTCACATGTTACTGAGGGTTGGTTTGTTGTTTGCAACCACCCAAAATTGACAGTTACTTGTCCAAACCAATCAGTTGTTGACAATGGATAGTTGTTTGGGTCCACCCAGATAGCAGAGTCAATTTCCCAGAGAACTCTACAGTTGACTATGTGGTAGAAGTTTAAAATGCACCTGGATTTGTGTTTCTTTAGAGAATTTTGTTGTGTGATTTGATCTTTTTGATTTTAATGTTCCTTTAGCAATAAGCGGAGTTGGATACCCATCGTTTTTAAAAGTGGTAGGTTTTTTTAAGATGAGGGTTGAAACCTTCAAATTATTTGAACAAAGTATTATATTAACAAGCCCTAAGTTTGATGAACGTTAGAAAGTTTGATAAATACTTCTGATATTGTAGGTGCTGTGGCTTAGTTGGTCAAAGTGCCTGTCTAGTAAACAGGAGATCCTGGGTTCAACTCCCAGCAGTACCTGATTGTCCTTTCATGTTGATTCTGAAATAAGCAATATGTGTTATTAGAGACATTTCTCTAGCTCTCAATGGATGTCGTTCCTTCTGACCTATACACAAGGTTGAACCCTAACTTTCCTCTGAAATCACAAGACATGTGATTGCTAATTTTGTACCACTGACTTTCAACATCTCACACGTTTTTCTGTCTATTTCGGGATACAATATTTCAGCAAAATATTTTTTAAGACAGTAATTTTATTCACTCTTCAAGATCCATTCAGCTAGTTGCTTGGTTATTGTTTCAGATGGAACCATCTACCAGTGTTTCTGTGGCGCAATCGGTCAGCGCGCTCGGCTGTTAACCGGGAGGCTGGTGGTTCGAATCCACCCAGAGACGTATGTCAATTGAGCAGAATACTCAGCTCTTTCCGAGAGGCTGAGTTTTCGAATTTACCTCAAAATGTAATTCAATCAGAAAGAGCTCTCACATGTTACTGAGGGTTGGCTTGTTGTTTGCAACCACCCAAAATTGACAGGTACTTGTCCAAACCAATCAGTTGTTGACAATGGATAGTTGTTTGGGTCCACCCAGATAGCAGAGTCAAATTCTCAGAGAACTCTACAGTTGACTGTGAGGTAGAAGTTTAAAATGCACCTGGATTTGTGTTTCTTTAGAGAATTTTGTTGTGTGATTTGATCTTTTTGATTTTAATGTTCCTTTAGCAATAAACGGAGTTGGATGCCCATCGTTTTTAAAAGTGGTAGGTTTTTTTTAAAATGAGGGTTGAAACCTTCAAATTATTTGAACAAAGTATTATATTAACAAGCCCTAAGTTTGATGAACGTTAGAAAGTTTGATAAATACTTCTGATATTGTAGGTGCTGTGGCTTAGTTGGTCAAAGTGCCTGTCTAGTAAACAGGAGATCCTGGGTTCAACTCCCAGCAGTACCTGGTTGTCCTTTCATGTTGATTCTGAAATAAGCAATATGTATTATTAGAGACATTTCTCTAGCTCTCAATGGATGTCGTTCCTTCTGACCTATACACAAGGTTGAACCCTAACTTTCCTCTGAAATCACAAGACATGTGATTGCTAATTTTGTACCACTGACTTTCAACATCTCACACGTTTTTCTGTCTATTTCGGGATACAATATTTCAGCAAAATATTTTTTAAGACAGTAATTTTATTCACTCTTCAAGATCCATTCAGCTAGTTGCTTGGTTATTGTTTCAGATGGAACCATCTACCAGTGTTTCTGTGGCGCAATCGGTCAGCGCGCTCGGCTGTTAACCGGGAGGCTGGTGGTTCGAATCCACCCAGAGACGTATGTCAATTGAGCAGAATACTCAGCTCTTTCCGAGAGGCTGAGTTTTCGAACTTACCTGAAAATGTAAGTCAATCAGGCAGAGCTCTCACATGTTACTGAGCGTTGCCTTGTTGTTTGCAACCACCCAAAATTGACAGTTTCTTGTCCAAACCAATCAGTTGTTGACAATGGATAGTTGTTTGGGTCCACCCAGATAGCAGAGTCAAATTCTCAGAGAACTCTACAGTTGACTGTGAGGTAGAAGTTTAAAACGCACCTGGATTTGTGTTTGTTTAGAGAATTTTGTTGTGTGATTTGATCTTTTTGATTTTAATGTTCCTTTAGCAATAAACGGAGTTGGATGCCCATCGTTTTTAAAAGTGGTAGGTTTTTTTTTAAATGAGGGTTGAAACCTTCAAATTATTTGAACAAAGTATTATATTAACAAGCCCTAAGTTTGATGAACGTTAGAAAGTTTGATAAATACTTCTGAAATTGTAGGTGCTGTGGCTTTGTTGGTCAAAGTGCCTGTCTAGTAAACAGGAGATCCTGGGTTCAACTCCCAGCAGTACCTGATTGTCCTTTCATGTTGATTCTGAAATAAGCAATATGTATTAATAGAGACATTTCTCTAGCTCTCAATGGATGTAGTTCCTTCTGACCTATACACAAGGTTGAACCCTAACTTTCCCCTGAAATCACAAGACATGTGATTGCTAATTTTGTACCACTGACTTTCAACATCTCACACGTTTTTCTGTCTATTTCGGGATACAATATTTCACCAAAATATTTTTTAAGACAGTAATTTTATTCACTCTTCAAGGTCCATTGAGCTAGTTGCTTGGTTATTGTTTCAGATGGAACCATCTACTAGTGTCTCTGTGGCGCAATCGGTCAGCGCGCTCGGCTGTTAACCGGGAGGCTGGTGGTTCGAATCCACCCAGAGAGGTACGTCAATTGAGCAGAATACTCAGCTCTATCCGAGAGGCTGAGTTTTCGAACTTACCTCAAAATGTAATTCAATCAGGCAGAGCTCTCACATGTTACTGAGGGTGGGCTTGTTGTTTGCAACCACCCAAAATTGACAGTTACTTGTCCAAACCAATCAGTTGTTGACAATGGATAGTTGTTTGGGTCCACCCAGATAGCAGAGTCAAATTCTCAGAGAACTCTACAGTTGACTGTGAGGTAGAAGTTTAAAACGCACCTGGATTTGTGTTTCTTTAGAGAATTTTGTTGTGTGATTTGATCTTTTTGATTTTAATGTTCCTTTAGCAATAAACGGAGTTGGATACCCATCGTTTTTAAAAGTGGTAGGTTTTTTTAAGATGAGGGTTGAAACCTTCAAATTATTTGAACAAAGTATTATATTAACAAGCCCTAAGTTTGATGAACGTTAGAAAGTTTGATAAGTACTTCTGAAATTGTAGGTGCTGTGGCTTAGTTGGTCAAAGTGCCTGTCTTGTAAACAGGAGATCCTGGGTTCAACTCCCAGCAGTACCTGATTGTCCTTTCATGTTGATTCTGAAATAAGCAATATGTATTATTAGAGACATTTCTCTAGCTCTCAATGGATGTAGTTCCTTCTGACTTATACACAAGGTTGAACCCTAACTTTCCTCTGAAATCACAAGACATGTGATTGCTAATTTTGTACCACTGACTTTCAACATCTCACACATTTTTCTGTCTATTTCGGGATACGATATTTCAGCAGAATATTTTTTTAAGACAGTAATTTTATTCACTCTTCAAGATCCATTGAGCTAGTTGCTTGGTTATTGTTTCAGATGGAACCATCTACCAGTGTCTCTGTGGCGCAATCGGTCAGCGCGCTCGGCTGTTAACCGGGGGGCTGGTGGTTCGAATCCACCCAGAGACGTATGTCAATTGAGCAGAATACTCAGCTCTTTCCGAGAGGCTGAGTTTTCGAACTTACCTCAAAATGTAGTTCAATCAGGCAGAGCTCTCACATGTTACTGAGGGTTGGCTTGTTGTTTGCAACCACCCAAAATTGACAGTTACTTGTCCAAACCAATCAGTTGTTGACAATGGATAGTTGTTTGGGTCCACCCAGATAGCAGAGTCAATTTCCCAGAGAACTCTACAGTTGACTATGTGGTAGAAGTTTAAAACGCACCTGGATTTGTGTTTCTTTAGAGAATTTTGTTGTGTGATTTGATCTTTTTGATTTTAATGTTCCTTTAGCAATAAACGGAGTTGGATGCCCATCGTTTTTAAAATTGGTAGGTTTTTTTTAAAATGAGGGTTGAAACCTTCAAATTATTTGAACAAAGTATTATATTAACAAGCCCTAAGTTTGATGAACGTTAGAAAGTTTGATAAATACTTCTGAAATTTGTAGGTGCTGTGGCTTAGTTGGTCAAAGTGCCTGTCTAGTAAACAGGAGATCCTGGGTTCAACTCCCAGCAGTACCTGATTGTCCTTTCATGTTGATTCTGAAATAAGCAATATGTATTAATAGACATTTCTCTAGCTCTCAATGGATGTAGTTCCTTCTGACCTATACACAAGGTTGAATCCTAACTTTCCTCTGAAATCACAAGACATGTGATTGCTAATTTTGTACCACTGACTTTCAACATCTCACACATTTTTCTGTCTATTTCGGGATACGATATTTCAGCAAAATATTTTTTTAAGACAGTAAATTTATTCACTCTTCAAGGTCCATTGAGCTAGTTGCTTGGTTATTGTTTCAGATGGAACCAACCACCAGTGTCTCTGTGGCGCAATCGGTCAGCGCGCTCGGCTGTTAACCGGGAGGCTGGTGGTTCGAATCCACCCAGAGACGTATGTCAATTGAGCAGAATACTCAGCTCTTTTCGAGAGGCTGAGTTTTCGAACTTACCTCAAAATGTAATTCAATCAGGCAGAGCTCTCACATGTTACTGAGGGTTGGCTTGTTGTTTGCAACCACCCAAAATTGACAGTTACTTGTCCAAACCAATCAGTTGTTGACAATGGATAGTTGTTTGGGTCCACCCAGATAGCAGAGTCAATTTCCCAGAGAACTCTACAGTTGACTATGTGGTAGAAGTTTAAAACGCACCTGGATTTGTGTTTCTTTAGAGAATTTTGTTGTGTGATTTGATCTTTTTGATTTTAATGTTCCTTTAGCAATAAGCGGAGTTGGATACCCATCGTTTTTAAAAGTGGTAGGTTTTTTTAAGATGAGGGTTGAAACCTTCAAATTATTTGAACAAAGTATTATATTAACAAGCCCTAAGTTTGATGAACGTTAGAAAGTTTGATAAATACTTCTAATATTGTAGGTGCTGTGGCTTAGTTGGTCAAAGTGCCTGTCTAGTAAACAGGAGATCCTGGGTTCAACTCCCAGCAGTACCTGGTTGTCCTTTCATGTTGATTCTGAAATAAGCAATATGTATTATTAGAGACATTTCTCTAGCTCTCAATGGATGTAGTTCCTTCTGACCTATACACAAGGTTGAACCCTAACTTTCCTCTGAAATCACAAGACATGTGATTGCTAATTTTGTACCACTGACTTTCAACATCTCACACGTTTTTCTGTCTATTTCGGGATACAATATTTCACCAAAATATTTTTTAAGACAGTAATTTTATTCACTCTTCAAGGTCCATTGAGCTAGTTGCTTGGTTATTGTTTCAGATGGAACCATCTACCAGTGTCTCTGTGGCGCAACCGGTCAGCGCGCTCGGCTGTTAACCGGGAGGCTGGTGGTTCGAATCCACCCAGAGACGTACGTCAACTGAGCAGAATACTCAGCTCTTTCCGAGAGGCTGAGTTTTCGAACTTACCTGAAAATGTAAGTCAATCAGGCAGAGCTCTCACATGTTACTGAGCGTTGCCTTGTTGTTTGCAACCACCCAAAATTGACAGTTTCTTGTCCAAACCAATCAGTTGTTGACAATGGATAGTTGTTTGGGTCCACCCAGATAGCAGAGTCAATTTCCCAGAGAACTCTACAGTTGACTGTGAGGTAGAAGTTTAAAACGCACCTGGATTTGTGTTTCTTTAGAGAATTTTGTTGTGTGATTTGATCTTTTTGATTTTAATGTTCCTTTAGCAATAAACGGAGTTGGATACCCATCGTTTTTAAAAGTGGTAGGTTTTTTTAAGATGAGGGTTGAAACCTTCAAATTATTTGAACAAAGTATTATATTAACAAGCCCTAAGTTTGATGAACGTTAGAAAGTTTGATAAGTACTTCTGATTTTGTAGGTGCTGTGGCTTAGTTGGTCAAAGTGCCTGTCTAGTAAACAGGAGATCCTGGGTTCAACTCCCAGCAGTACCTGATTGTCCTTTCATGTTGATTCTGAAATAAGCAATATGTGTTATTAGAGACATTTCTCTAGCTCTCAATGGATGTCGTTCCTTCTGACCTATACACAAGGTTGAACCCTAACTTTCCTCTGAAATCACAAGACATGTGATTGCTAATTTTGTACCACTGACTTTCAACATCTCACACGTTTTTCTGTCTATTTCGGGATACAATATTTCAGCAAAATATTTTTTAAGACAGTAATTTTATTCACTCTTCAAGATCCATTCAGCTAGTTGCTTGGTTATTGTTTCAGATGGAACCATCTACCAGTGTTTCTGTGGCGCAATCGGTCAGCGCGCTCGGCTGTTAACCGGGAGGCTGGTGGTTCGAATCCACCCAGAGACGTATGTCAATTGAGCAGAATACTCAGCTCTTTCCGAGAGGCTGAGTTTTCGAACTTACCTGAAAATGTAAGTCAATCAGGCAGAGCTCTCACATGTTACTGAGCGTTGCCTTGTTGTTTGCAACCACCCAAAATTGACAGTTTCTTGTCCAAACCAATCAGTTGTTGACAATGGATAGTTGTTTGGGTCCACCCAGATAGCAGAGTCAATTTCCCAGAGAACTCTACAGTTGACTGTGAGGTAGAAATTTAAAACGCACCTGGATTTGTCTTTCTTTAGAGAATTTTGTTGTGTGATTTGATCTTTTTGATTTTAATGTTCCTTTAGCAATAAACGGAGTTGGATACCCATCGTTTTTAAAAGTGGTAGGTTTTTTTAAGATGAGGGTTGAAACCTTCAAATTATTTGAACAAAGTATTATATTAACAAGCCCTAAGTTTGATGAACGTTAGAAAGTTTGATAAATACTTCTGATATTGTAGGTGCTGTGGCTTAGTTGGTCAAAGTGCCTGTCTAGTAAACAGGAGATCCTGGGTTCAACTCCCAGCAGTACCTGGTTGTCCTTTCATGTTGATTCTGAAATAAGCAATATGTATTATTAGAGACATTTCTCTAGCTCTCAATGGATGTCGTTCCTTCTGACCTATACACAAGGTTGAACCCTAACTTTCCTCTGAAATCACAAGACATGTGATTGCTAATTTTGTACCACTGACTTTCAACATCTCACACGTTTTTCTGTCTATTTCGGGATACAATATTTCAGCAAAATATTTTTTAAGACAGTAATTTTATTCACTCTTCAAGATCCATTGAGCTAGTTGCTTGGTTATTGTTTCAGATGGAACCATCTACCAGTGTTTCTGTGGCGCAATCGGTCAGCGCGCTCGGCTGTTAACCGGGAGGCTGGTGGTTCGAATCCACCCAGAGAGGTACGTCAATTGAGCAGAATACTCAGCTCTATCCGAGAGGCTGAGTTTTCGAACTTACCTCAAAATGTAATTCAATCAGGCAGAGCTCTCACATGTTACTGAGGGTGGGCTTGTTGTTTGCAACCACCCAAAATTGACAGTTACTTGTCCAAACCAATCAGTTGTTGACAATGGATAGTTGTTTGGGTCCACCCAGATAGCAGAGTCAAATTCTCAGAGAACTCTACAGTTGACTGTGAGGTAGAAGTTTAAAACGCACCTGGATTTGTGTTTCTTTAGAGAATTTTGTTGTGTGATTTGATCTTTTTGATTTTAATGTTCCTTTAGCAATAAACGGAGTTGGATACCCATCGTTTTTAAAAGTGGTAGGTTTTTTTAAGATGAGGGTTGAAACCTTCAAATTATTTGAACAAAGTATTATATTAACAAGCCCTAAGTTTGATGAACGTTAGAAAGTTTGATAAGTACTTCTGAAATTGTAGGTGCTGTGGCTTAGTTGGTCAAAGTGCCTGTCTTGTAAACAGGAGATCCTGGGTTCAACTCCCAGCAGTACCTGATTGTCCTTTCATGTTGATTCTGAAATAAGCAATATGTATTATTAGAGACATTTCTCTAGCTCTCAATGGATGTAGTTCCTTCTGACTTATACACAAGGTTGAACCCTAACTTTCCTCTGAAATCACAAGACATGTGATTGCTAATTTTGTACCACTGACTTTCAACATCTCACACATTTTTCTGTCTATTTCGGGATACGATATTTCAGCAGAATATTTTTTTAAGACAGTAATTTTATTCACTCTTCAAGATCCATTGAGCTAGTTGCTTGGTTATTGTTTCAGATGGAACCATCTACCAGTGTCTCTGTGGCGCAATCGGTCAGCGCGCTCGGCTGTTAACCGGGGGGCTGGTGGTTCGAATCCACCCAGAGACGTATGTCAATTGAGCAGAATACTCAGCTCTTTCCGAGAGGCTGAGTTTTCGAACTTACCTCAAAATGTAGTTCAATCAGGCAGAGCTCTCACATGTTACTGAGGGTTGGCTTGTTGTTTGCAACCACCCAAAATTGACAGTTACTTGTCCAAACCAATCAGTTGTTGACAATGGATAGTTGTTTGGGTCCACCCAGATAGCAGAGTCAATTTCCCAGAGAACTCTACAGTTGACTATGTGGTAGAAGTTTAAAACGCACCTGGATTTGTGTTTCTTTAGAGAATTTTGTTGTGTGATTTGATCTTTTTGATTTTAATGTTCCTTTAGCAATAAACGGAGTTGGATGCCCATCGTTTTTAAAATTGGTAGGTTTTTTTTAAAATGAGGGTTGAAACCTTCAAATTATTTGAACAAAGTATTATATTAACAAGCCCTAAGTTTGATGAACGTTAGAAAGTTTGATAAATACTTCTGAAATTTGTAGGTGCTGTGGCTTAGTTGGTCAAAGTGCCTGTCTAGTAAACAGGAGATCCTGGGTTCAACTCCCAGCAGTACCTGATTGTCCTTTCATGTTGATTCTGAAATAAGCAATATGTATTAATAGACATTTCTCTAGCTCTCAATGGATGTAGTTCCTTCTGACCTATACACAAGGTTGAATCCTAACTTTCCTCTGAAATCACAAGACATGTGATTGCTAATTTTGTACCACTGACTTTCAACATCTCACACATTTTTCTGTCTATTTCGGGATACGATATTTCAGCAAAATATTTTTTTAAGACAGTAAATTTATTCACTCTTCAAGGTCCATTGAGCTAGTTGCTTGGTTATTGTTTCAGATGGAACCAACCACCAGTGTCTCTGTGGCGCAATCGGTCAGCGCGCTCGGCTGTTAACCGGGAGGCTGGTGGTTCGAATCCACCCAGAGACGTATGTCAATTGAGCAGAATACTCAGCTCTTTTCGAGAGGCTGAGTTTTCGAACTTACCTCAAAATGTAATTCAATCAGGCAGAGCTCTCACATGTTACTGAGGGTTGGCTTGTTGTTTGCAACCACCCAAAATTGACAGTTACTTGTCCAAACCAATCAGTTGTTGACAATGGATAGTTGTTTGGGTCCACCCAGATAGCAGAGTCAATTTCCCAGAGAACTCTACAGTTGACTATGTGGTAGAAGTTTAAAACGCACCTGGATTTGTGTTTCTTTAGAGAATTTTGTTGTGTGATTTGATCTTTTTGATTTTAATGTTCCTTTAGCAATAAGCGGAGTTGGATACCCATCGTTTTTAAAAGTGGTAGGTTTTTTTAAGATGAGGGTTGAAACCTTCAAATTATTTGAACAAAGTATTATATTAACAAGCCCTAAGTTTGATGAACGTTAGAAAGTTTGATAAATACTTCTAATATTGTAGGTGCTGTGGCTTAGTTGGTCAAAGTGCCTGTCTAGTAAACAGGAGATCCTGGGTTCAACTCCCAGCAGTACCTGGTTGTCCTTTCATGTTGATTCTGAAATAAGCAATATGTATTATTAGAGACATTTCTCTAGCTCTCAATGGATGTCGTTCCTTCTGACCTATACACAAGGTTGAACCCTAACTTTCCTCTGAAATCACAAGACATGTGATTGCTAATTTTGTACCACTGACTTTCAACATCTCACACGTTTTTCTGTCTATTTCGGGATACAATATTTCAGCAAAATATTTTTTAAGACAGTAATTTTATTCACTCTTCAAGATCCATTGAGCTAGTTGCTTGGTTATTGTTTCAGATGGAACCATCTACCAGTGTTTCTGTGGCGCAATCGGTCAGCGCGCTCGGCTGTTAACCGGGAGGCTGGTGGTTCGAATCCACCCAGAGAGGTACGTCAATTGAGCAGAATACTCAGCTCTATCCGAGAGGCTGAGTTTTCGAACTTACCTCAAAATGTAATTCAATCAGGCAGAGCTCTCACATGTTACTGAGGGTGGGCTTGTTGTTTGCAACCACCCAAAATTGACAGTTACTTGTCCAAACCAATCAGTTGTTGACAATGGATAGTTGTTTGGGTCCACCCAGATAGCAGAGTCAAATTCTCAGAGAACTCTACAGTTGACTGTGAGGTAGAAGTTTAAAACGCACCTGGATTTGTGTTTCTTTAGAGAATTTTGTTGTGTGATTTGATCTTTTTGATTTTAATGTTCCTTTAGCAATAAACGGAGTTGGATACCCATCGTTTTTAAAAGTGGTAGGTTTTTTAAGATGAGGGTTGAAACCTTCAAATTATTTGAACAAAGTATTATATTAACAAGCCCTAAGTTTGATGAACGTTAGAAAGTTTGATAAGTACTTCTGAAATTGTAGGTGCTGTGGCTTAGTTGGTCAAAGTGCCTGTCTTGTAAACAGGAGATCCTGGGTTCAACTCCCAGCAGTACCTGATTGTCCTTTCATGTTGATTCTGAAATAAGCAATATGTATTATTAGAGACATTTCTCTAGCTCTCAATGGATGTAGTTCCTTCTGACTTATACACAAGGTTGAACCCTAACTTTCCTCTGAAATCACAAGACATGTGATTGCTAATTTTGTACCACTGACTTTCAACATCTCACACATTTTTCTGTCTATTTCGGGATACGATATTTCAGCAGAATATTTTTTTAAGACAGTAATTTTATTCACTCTTCAAGATCCATTGAGCTAGTTGCTTGGTTATTGTTTCAGATGGAACCATCTACCAGTGTCTCTGTGGCGCAATCGGTCAGCGCGCTCGGCTGTTAACCGGGAGGCTGGTGGTTCGAATCCACCCAGAGACGTATGTCAATTGAGCAGAATACTCAGCTCTTTCCGAGAGGCTGAGTTTTCGAACTTACCTCAAAATGTAGTTCAATCAGGCAGAGCTCTCACATGTTACTGAGGGTTGGCTTGTTGTTTGCAACCACCCAAAATTGACAGTTACTTGTCCAAACCAATCAGTTGTTGACAATGGATAGTTGTTTGGGTCCACCCAGATAGCAGAGTCAATTTCCCAGAGAACTCTACAGTTGACTATGTGGTAGAAGTTTAAAACGCACCTGGATTTGTGTTTCTTTAGAGAATTTTGTTGTGTGATTTGATCTTTTTGATTTTAATGTTCCTTTAGCAATAAACGGAGTTGGATGCCCATCGTTTTTAAAATTGGTAGGTTTTTTTTAAAATGAGGGTTGAAACCTTCAAATTATTTGAACAAAGTATTATATTAACAAGCCCTAAGTTTGATGAACGTTAGAAAGTTTGATAAATACTTCTGAAATTTGTAGGTGCTGTGGCTTAGTTGGTCAAAGTGCCTGTCTAGTAAACAGGAGATCCTGGGTTCAACTCCCAGCAGTACCTGATTGTCCTTTCATGTTGATTCTGAAATAAGCAATATGTATTAATAGACATTTCTCTAGCTCTCAATGGATGTAGTTCCTTCTGACCTATACACAAGGTTGAATCCTAACTTTCCTCTGAAATCACAAGACATGTGATTGCTAATTTTGTACCACTGACTTTCAACATCTCACACATTTTTCTGTCTATTTCGGGATACGATATTTCAGCAAAATATTTTTTTAAGACAGTAAATTTATTCACTCTTCAAGGTCCATTGAGCTAGTTGCTTGGTTATTGTTTCAGATGGAACCAACCACCAGTGTCTCTGTGGCGCAATCGGTCAGCGCGCTCGGCTGTTAACCGGGAGGCTGGTGGTTCGAATCCACCCAGAGACGTATGTCAATTGAGCAGAATACTCAGCTCTTTTCGAGAGGCTGAGTTTTCGAACTTACCTCAAAATGTAATTCAATCAGGCAGAGCTCTCACATGTTACTGAGGGTTGGCTTGTTGTTTGCAACCACCCAAAATTGACAGTTACTTGTCCAAACCAATCAGTTGTTGACAATGGATAGTTGTTTGGGTCCACCCAGATAGCAGAGTCAATTTCCCAGAGAACTCTACAGTTGACTATGTGGTAGAAGTTTAAAACGCACCTGGATTTGTGTTTCTTTAGAGAATTTTGTTGTGTGATTTGATCTTTTTGATTTTAATGTTCCTTTAGCAATAAGCGGAGTTGGATACCCATCGTTTTTAAAAGTGGTAGGTTTTTTTAAGATGAGGGTTGAAACCTTCAAATTATTTGAACAAAGTATTATATTAACAAGCCCTAAGTTTGATGAACGTTAGAAAGTTTGATAAATACTTCTAATATTGTAGGTGCTGTGGCTTAGTTGGTCAAAGTGCCTGTCTAGTAAACAGGAGATCCTGGGTTCAACTCCCAGCAGTACCTGGTTGTCCTTTCATGTTGATTCTGAAATAAGCAATATGTATTATTAGAGACATTTCTCTAGCTCTCAATGGATGTAGTTCCTTCTGACTTATACACAAGGTTGAACCCTAACTTTCCTCTGAAATCACAAGACATGTGATTGCTAATTTTGTACCACTGACTTTCAACATCTCACACATTTTTCTGTCTATTTCGGGATACGATATTTCAGCAGAATATTTTTTTAAGACAGTAATTTTATTCACTCTTCAAGATCCATTGAGCTAGTTGCTTGGTTATTGTTTCAGATGGAACCATCTACCAGTGTCTCTGTGGCGCAATCGGTCAGCGCGCTCGGCTGTTAACCGGGGGGCTGGTGGTTCGAATCCACCCAGAGACGTATGTCAATTGAGCAGAATACTCAGCTCTTTCCGAGAGGCTGAGTTTTCGAACTTACCTCAAAATGTAGTTCAATCAGGCAGAGCTCTCACATGTTACTGAGGGTTGGCTTGTTGTTTGCAACCACCCAAAATTGACAGTTACTTGTCCAAACCAATCAGTTGTTGACAATGGATAGTTGTTTGGGTCCACCCAGATAGCAGAGTCAATTTCCCAGAGAACTCTACAGTTGACTATGTGGTAGAAGTTTAAAACGCACCTGGATTTGTGTTTCTTTAGAGAATTTTGTTGTGTGATTTGATCTTTTTGATTTTAATGTTCCTTTAGCAATAAACGGAGTTGGATGCCCATCGTTTTTAAAATTGGTAGGTTTTTTTTAAAATGAGGGTTGAAACCTTCAAATTATTTGAACAAAGTATTATATTAACAAGCCCTAAGTTTGATGAACGTTAGAAAGTTTGATAAATACTTCTGAAATTTGTAGGTGCTGTGGCTTAGTTGGTCAAAGTGCCTGTCTAGTAAACAGGAGATCCTGGGTTCAACTCCCAGCAGTACCTGATTGTCCTTTCATGTTGATTCTGAAATAAGCAATATGTATTAATAGACATTTCTCTAGCTCTCAATGGATGTAGTTCCTTCTGACCTATACACAAGGTTGAATCCTAACTTTCCTCTGAAATCACAAGACATGTGATTGCTAATTTTGTACCACTGACTTTCAACATCTCACACATTTTTCTGTCTATTTCGGGATACGATATTTCAGCAAAATATTTTTTTAAGACAGTAAATTTATTCACTCTTCAAGGTCCATTGAGCTAGTTGCTTGGTTATTGTTTCAGATGGAACCAACCACCAGTGTCTCTGTGGCGCAATCGGTCAGCGCGCTCGGCTGTTAACCGGGAGGCTGGTGGTTCGAATCCACCCAGAGACGTATGTCAATTGAGCAGAATACTCAGCTCTTTTCGAGAGGCTGAGTTTTCGAACTTACCTCAAAATGTAATTCAATCAGGCAGAGCTCTCACATGTTACTGAGGGTTGGCTTGTTGTTTGCAACCACCCAAAATTGACAGTTACTTGTCCAAACCAATCAGTTGTTGACAATGGATAGTTGTTTGGGTCCACCCAGATAGCAGAGTCAATTTCCCAGAGAACTCTACAGTTGACTATGTGGTAGAAGTTTAAAACGCACCTGGATTTGTGTTTCTTTAGAGAATTTTGTTGTGTGATTTGATCTTTTTGATTTTAATGTTCCTTTAGCAATAAGCGGAGTTGGATACCCATCGTTTTTAAAAGTGGTAGGTTTTTTTAAGATGAGGGTTGAAACCTTCAAATTATTTGAACAAAGTATTATATTAACAAGCCCTAAGTTTGATGAACGTTAGAAAGTTTGATAAATACTTCTAATATTGTAGGTGCTGTGGCTTAGTTGGTCAAAGTGCCTGTCTAGTAAACAGGAGATCCTGGGTTCAACTCCCAGCAGTACCTGGTTGTCCTTTCATGTTGATTCTGAAATAAGCAATATGTATTATTAGAGACATTTCTCTAGCTCTCAATGGATGTCGTTCCTTCTGACCTATACACAAGGTTGAACCCTAACTTTCCTCTGAAATCACAAGACATGTGATTGCTAATTTTGTACCACTGACTTTCAACATCTCACACGTTTTTCTGTCTATTTCGGGATACAATATTTCAGCAAAATATTTTTTAAGACAGTAATTTTATTCACTCTTCAAGATCCATTGAGCTAGTTGCTTGGTTATTGTTTCAGATGGAACCATCTACCAGTGTTTCTGTGGCGCAATCGGTCAGCGCGCTCGGCTGTTAACCGGGAGGCTGGTGGTTCGAATCCACCCAGAGAGGTACGTCAATTGAGCAGAATACTCAGCTCTATCCGAGAGGCTGAGTTTTCGAACTTACCTCAAAATGTAATTCAATCAGGCAGAGCTCTCACATGTTACTGAGGGTGGGCTTGTTGTTTGCAACCACCCAAAATTGACAGTTACTTGTCCAAACCAATCAGTTGTTGACAATGGATAGTTGTTTGGGTCCACCCAGATAGCAGAGTCAAATTCTCAGAGAACTCTACAGTTGACTGTGAGGTAGAAGTTTAAAACGCACCTGGATTTGTGTTTCTTTAGAGAATTTTGTTGTGTGATTTGATCTTTTTGATTTTAATGTTCCTTTAGCAATAAACGGAGTTGGATACCCATCGTTTTTAAAAGTGGTAGGTTTTTTAAGATGAGGGTTGAAACCTTCAAATTATTTGAACAAAGTATTATATTAACAAGCCCTAAGTTTGATGAACGTTAGAAAGTTTGATAAGTACTTCTGAAATTGTAGGTGCTGTGGCTTAGTTGGTCAAAGTGCCTGTCTTGTAAACAGGAGATCCTGGGTTCAACTCCCAGCAGTACCTGATTGTCCTTTCATGTTGATTCTGAAATAAGCAATATGTATTATTAGAGACATTTCTCTAGCTCTCAATGGATGTAGTTCCTTCTGACTTATACACAAGGTTGAACCCTAACTTTCCTCTGAAATCACAAGACATGTGATTGCTAATTTTGTACCACTGACTTTCAACATCTCACACATTTTTCTGTCTATTTCGGGATACGATATTTCAGCAGAATATTTTTTTAAGACAGTAATTTTATTCACTCTTCAAGATCCATTGAGCTAGTTGCTTGGTTATTGTTTCAGATGGAACCATCTACCAGTGTCTCTGTGGCGCAATCGGTCAGCGCGCTCGGCTGTTAACCGGGAGGCTGGTGGTTCGAATCCACCCAGAGACGTATGTCAATTGAGCAGAATACTCAGCTCTTTCCGAGAGGCTGAGTTTTCGAACTTACCTCAAAATGTAGTTCAATCAGGCAGAGCTCTCACATGTTACTGAGGGTTGGCTTGTTGTTTGCAACCACCCAAAATTGACAGTTACTTGTCCAAACCAATCAGTTGTTGACAATGGATAGTTGTTTGGGTCCACCCAGATAGCAGAGTCAATTTCCCAGAGAACTCTACAGTTGACTATGTGGTAGAAGTTTAAAACGCACCTGGATTTGTGTTTCTTTAGAGAATTTTGTTGTGTGATTTGATCTTTTTGATTTTAATGTTCCTTTAGCAATAAACGGAGTTGGATGCCCATCGTTTTTAAAATTGGTAGGTTTTTTTTAAAATGAGGGTTGAAACCTTCAAATTATTTGAACAAAGTATTATATTAACAAGCCCTAAGTTTGATGAACGTTAGAAAGTTTGATAAATACTTCTGAAATTTGTAGGTGCTGTGGCTTAGTTGGTCAAAGTGCCTGTCTAGTAAACAGGAGATCCTGGGTTCAACTCCCAGCAGTACCTGATTGTCCTTTCATGTTGATTCTGAAATAAGCAATATGTATTAATAGACATTTCTCTAGCTCTCAATGGATGTAGTTCCTTCTGACCTATACACAAGGTTGAATCCTAACTTTCCTCTGAAATCACAAGACATGTGATTGCTAATTTTGTACCACTGACTTTCAACATCTCACACATTTTTCTGTCTATTTCGGGATACGATATTTCAGCAAAATATTTTTTTAAGACAGTAAATTTATTCACTCTTCAAGGTCCATTGAGCTAGTTGCTTGGTTATTGTTTCAGATGGAACCAACCACCAGTGTCTCTGTGGCGCAATCGGTCAGCGCGCTCGGCTGTTAACCGGGAGGCTGGTGGTTCGAATCCACCCAGAGACGTATGTCAATTGAGCAGAATACTCAGCTCTTTTCGAGAGGCTGAGTTTTCGAACTTACCTCAAAATGTAATTCAATCAGGCAGAGCTCTCACATGTTACTGAGGGTTGGCTTGTTGTTTGCAACCACCCAAAATTGACAGTTACTTGTCCAAACCAATCAGTTGTTGACAATGGATAGTTGTTTGGGTCCACCCAGATAGCAGAGTCAATTTCCCAGAGAACTCTACAGTTGACTATGTGGTAGAAGTTTAAAACGCACCTGGATTTGTGTTTCTTTAGAGAATTTTGTTGTGTGATTTGATCTTTTTGATTTTAATGTTCCTTTAGCAATAAGCGGAGTTGGATACCCATCGTTTTTAAAAGTGGTAGGTTTTTTTAAGATGAGGGTTGAAACCTTCAAATTATTTGAACAAAGTATTATATTAACAAGCCCTAAGTTTGATGAACGTTAGAAAGTTTGATAAATACTTCTAATATTGTAGGTGCTGTGGCTTAGTTGGTCAAAGTGCCTGTCTAGTAAACAGGAGATCCTGGGTTCAACTCCCAGCAGTACCTGGTTGTCCTTTCATGTTGATTCTGAAATAAGCAATATGTATTATTAGAGACATTTCTCTAGCTCTCAATGGATGTAGTTCCTTCTGACCTATACACAAGGTTGAACCCTAACTTTCCTCTGAAATCACAAGACATGTGATTGCTAATTTTGTACCACTGACTTTCAACATCTCACACGTTTTTCTGTCTATTTCGGGATACAATATTTCACCAAAATATTTTTTAAGACAGTAATTTTATTCACTCTTCAAGGTCCATTGAGCTAGTTGCTTGGTTATTGTTTCAGATGGAACCATCTACCAGTGTCTCTGTGGCGCAACCGGTCAGCGCGCTCGGCTGTTAACCGGGAGGCTGGTGGTTCGAATCCACCCAGAGACGTACGTCAACTGAGCAGAATACTCAGCTCTTTCCGAGAGGCTGAGTTTTCGAACTTACCTGAAAATGTAAGTCAATCAGGCAGAGCTCTCACATGTTACTGAGCGTTGCCTTGTTGTTTGCAACCACCCAAAATTGACAGTTTCTTGTCCAAACCAATCAGTTGTTGACAATGGATAGTTGTTTGGGTCCACCCAGATAGCAGAGTCAATTTCCCAGAGAACTCTACAGTTGACTGTGAGGTAGAAGTTTAAAACGCACCTGGATTTGTGTTTCTTTAGAGAATTTTGTTGTGTGATTTGATCTTTTTGATTTTAATGTTCCTTTAGCAATAAACGGAGTTGGATACCCATCGTTTTTAAAAGTGGTAGGTTTTTTTAAGATGAGGGTTGAAACCTTCAAATTATTTGAACAAAGTATTATATTAACAAGCCCTAAGTTTGATGAACGTTAGAAAGTTTGATAAGTACTTCTGATTTTGTAGGTGCTGTGGCTTAGTTGGTCAAAGTGCCTGTCTAGTAAACAGGAGATCCTGGGTTCAACTCCCAGCAGTACCTGATTGTCCTTTCATGTTGATTCTGAAATAAGCAATATGTGTTATTAGAGACATTTCTCTAGCTCTCAATGGATGTCGTTCCTTCTGACCTATACACAAGGTTGAACCCTAACTTTCCTCTGAAATCACAAGACATGTGATTGCTAATTTTGTACCACTGACTTTCAACATCTCACACGTTTTTCTGTCTATTACGGGATACGATATTTCAGCAAAATATTTTTTTAAGACAGTAAATTTATTCACTCTTCAAGGTCCATTGAGCTAGTTGCTTGGTTATTGTTTCAGATGGAACCATCTACCAGTGTCTCTGTGGCGCAATCAGTCAGCGCGCTCGGCTGTTAACCGGGAGGCTGGTGGTTCGATCCACCCAGAGACGTCTGTCAATTGAGCAGAATACTCAGCTCTTTCCGAGAGGCTGAGTTTTCGAACTTACCTGAAAATGTAAGTCAATCAGGCAGAGCTCTCACATGTTACTGAGCGTTGGCTTGTTGTTTGCAACCACCCAAAATTGACAGTTTCTTGTCCAAACCAATCAGTTGTTGACAATGGATAGTTGTTTGGGTCCACCCAGATAGCAGAGTCAATTTCCCAGAGAACTCTACAGTTGACTGTGAGGTAGAAGTTTAAAACGCACCTGGATTTGTGTTTCTTTAGAGAATTTTGTTGTGTGATTTGATCTTTTTGATTTTAATGTTCCTTTAGCAATAAACGGAGTTGGATACCCATCGTTTTTAAAAGTGGTAGGTTTTTTTAAGATGAGGGTTGAAAACTTCAAATTATTTGAACAAAGTATTATATTAACAAGCCCTAAGTTTGATGAACGTTAGAAAGTTTGATAAGTACTTCTGATTTTGTAGGTGCTGTGGCTTAGTTGGTCAAAGTGCCTGTCTAGTAAACAGGAGATCCTGGGTTCAACTCCCAGCAGTACCTGATTGACCTTTCATGTTGATTCTGAAATAAGCAATATGTATTATTAGAGACATTTCTCTAGCTCTCAATGAATGTAGTTCCTTCTGACCTATACACAAGGTTGAACCCTAACTTTCCTCTGAAATCACAAGACATGTGATTGCTAATTTTGTACCACTGACTTTCAACATCTCACACGTTTTTCTGTCTATTTCGGGATACGATATTTCAGCAAAATATTTTTTAAGACAGTAATTTTATTCACTCTTCAAGATCCATTGAGCTAGTTGCTTGGTTATTGTTTCAGATGGAACCATCTACCAGTGTCTCTGTGGCGCAATCGGTCAGCGCGCTCATGTCAATTGAGCAGAATACTCTGCTCTTTCTGAATGGCTGAGGGTTCAAACCGACCTAAAAATGAAAGTCAATCAGGCAGAGCTCTCAAATCTTACTGAGAGTGGGCTTGTTGTTTGCAACCACCCAAAATTGACAGTTACTTGTCCAAACCAATCAGTTGTTGACAATGGATAGTTGTTTGGGTCCACCCAGATAGCAGAGTCAATTTCCCAGAGAACTCTACAGTTGACTATGTGGTAGAAGTTTAAAACGCACCTGGATTTGTGTTTCTTTAGAGAATTTTGTTGTGTGATTTGATCTTTTTGATTTTAATGTTCCTTTAGCAATAAGCGGAGTTGGATACCCATCGTTTTTAAAAGTGGTAGGTTTTTTTAAGATGAGGGTTGAAACCTTCAAATTATTTGAACAAAGTATTATATTAACAAGCCCTAAGTTTGATGAACGTTAGAAAGTTTGATAAATACTTCTAATATTGTAGGTGCTGTGGCTTAGTTGGTCAAAGTGCCTGTCTAGTAAACAGGAGATCCTGGGTTCAACTCCCAGCAGTACCTGGTTGTCCTTTCATGTTGATTCTGAAATAAGCAATATGTATTATTAGAGACATTTCTCTAGCTCTCAATGGATGTCGTTCCTTCTGACCTATACACAAGGTTGAACCCTAACTTTCCTCTGAAATCACAAGACATGTGATTGCTAATTTTGTACCACTGACTTTCAACATCTCACACGTTTTTCTGTCTATTTCGGGATACAATATTTCAGCAAAATATTTTTTAAGACAGTAATTTTATTCACTCTTCAAGATCCATTGAGCTAGTTGCTTGGTTATTGTTTCAGATGGAACCATCTACCAGTGTTTCTGTGGCGCAATCGGTCAGCGCGCTCGGCTGTTAACCGGGAGGCTGGTGGTTCGAATCCACCCAGAGAGGTACGTCAATTGAGCAGAATACTCAGCTCTATCCGAGAGGCTGAGTTTTCGAACTTACCTCAAAATGTAATTCAATCAGGCAGAGCTCTCACATGTTACTGAGGGTGGGCTTGTTGTTTGCAACCACCCAAAATTGACAGTTACTTGTCCAAACCAATCAGTTGTTGACAATGGATAGTTGTTTGGGTCCACCCAGATAGCAGAGTCAAATTCTCAGAGAACTCTACAGTTGACTGTGAGGTAGAAGTTTAAAACGCACCTGGATTTGTGTTTCTTTAGAGAATTTTGTTGTGTGATTTGATCTTTTTGATTTTAATGTTCCTTTAGCAATAAACGGAGTTGGATACCCATCGTTTTTAAAAGTGGTAGGTTTTTTAAGATGAGGGTTGAAACCTTCAAATTATTTGAACAAAGTATTATATTAACAAGCCCTAAGTTTGATGAACGTTAGAAAGTTTGATAAGTACTTCTGAAATTGTAGGTGCTGTGGCTTAGTTGGTCAAAGTGCCTGTCTTGTAAACAGGAGATCCTGGGTTCAACTCCCAGCAGTACCTGATTGTCCTTTCATGTTGATTCTGAAATAAGCAATATGTATTATTAGAGACATTTCTCTAGCTCTCAATGGATGTAGTTCCTTCTGACTTATACACAAGGTTGAACCCTAACTTTCCTCTGAAATCACAAGACATGTGATTGCTAATTTTGTACCACTGACTTTCAACATCTCACACATTTTTCTGTCTATTTCGGGATACGATATTTCAGCAGAATATTTTTTTAAGACAGTAATTTTATTCACTCTTCAAGATCCATTGAGCTAGTTGCTTGGTTATTGTTTCAGATGGAACCATCTACCAGTGTCTCTGTGGCGCAATCGGTCAGCGCGCTCGGCTGTTAACCGGGAGGCTGGTGGTTCGAATCCACCCAGAGACGTATGTCAATTGAGCAGAATACTCAGCTCTTTCCGAGAGGCTGAGTTTTCGAACTTACCTCAAAATGTAGTTCAATCAGGCAGAGCTCTCACATGTTACTGAGGGTTGGCTTGTTGTTTGCAACCACCCAAAATTGACAGTTACTTGTCCAAACCAATCAGTTGTTGACAATGGATAGTTGTTTGGGTCCACCCAGATAGCAGAGTCAATTTCCCAGAGAACTCTACAGTTGACTATGTGGTAGAAGTTTAAAACGCACCTGGATTTGTGTTTCTTTAGAGAATTTTGTTGTGTGATTTGATCTTTTTGATTTTAATGTTCCTTTAGCAATAAACGGAGTTGGATGCCCATCGTTTTTAAAATTGGTAGGTTTTTTTTAAAATGAGGGTTGAAACCTTCAAATTATTTGAACAAAGTATTATATTAACAAGCCCTAAGTTTGATGAACGTTAGAAAGTTTGATAAATACTTCTGAAATTTGTAGGTGCTGTGGCTTAGTTGGTCAAAGTGCCTGTCTAGTAAACAGGAGATCCTGGGTTCAACTCCCAGCAGTACCTGATTGTCCTTTCATGTTGATTCTGAAATAAGCAATATGTATTAATAGACATTTCTCTAGCTCTCAATGGATGTAGTTCCTTCTGACCTATACACAAGGTTGAATCCTAACTTTCCTCTGAAATCACAAGACATGTGATTTCTAATTTTGTACCACTGACTTTCAACATCTCACACATTTTTCTGTCTATTTCGGGATACGATATTTCAGCAAAATATTTTTTTAAGACAGTAAATTTATTCACTCTTCAAGGTCCATTGAGCTAGTTGCTTGGTTATTGTTTCAGATGGAACCAACCACCAGTGTCTCTGTGGCGCAATCGGTCAGCGCGCTCGGCTGTTAACCGGGAGGCTGGTGGTTCGAATCCACCCAGAGACGTATGTCAATTGAGCAGAATACTCAGCTCTTTTCGAGAGGCTGAGTTTTCGAACTTACCTCAAAATGTAATTCAATCAGGCAGAGCTCTCACATGTTACTGAGGGTTGGCTTGTTGTTTGCAACCACCCAAAATTGACAGTTACTTGTCCAAACCAATCAGTTGTTGACAATGGATAGTTGTTTGGGTCCACCCAGATAGCAGAGTCAATTTCCCAGAGAACTCTACAGTTGACTATGTGGTAGAAGTTTAAAACGCACCTGGATTTGTGTTTCTTTAGAGAATTTTGTTGTGTGATTTGATCTTTTTGATTTTAATGTTCCTTTAGCAATAAGCGGAGTTGGATACCCATCGTTTTTAAAAGTGGTAGGTTTTTTTAAGATGAGGGTTGAAACCTTCAAATTATTTGAACAAAGTATTATATTAACAAGCCCTAAGTTTGATGAACGTTAGAAAGTTTGATAAATACTTCTAATATTGTAGGTGCTGTGGCTTAGTTGGTCAAAGTGCCTGTCTAGTAAACAGGAGATCCTGGGTTCAACTCCCAGCAGTACCTGGTTGTCCTTTCATGTTGATTCTGAAATAAGCAATATGTATTATTAGAGACATTTCTCTAGCTCTCAATGGATGTAGTTCCTTCTGACCTATACACAAGGTTGAACCCTAACTTTCCTCTGAAATCACAAGACATGTGATTGCTAATTTTGTACCACTGACTTTCAACATCTCACACGTTTTTCTGTCTATTTCGGGATACAATATTTCACCAAAATATTTTTTAAGACAGTAATTTTATTCACTCTTCAAGGTCCATTGAGCTAGTTGCTTGGTTATTGTTTCAGATGGAACCATCTACCAGTGTCTCTGTGGCGCAACCGGTCAGCGCGCTCGGCTGTTAACCGGGAGGCTGGTGGTTCGAATCCACCCAGAGACGTACGTCAACTGAGCAGAATACTCAGCTCTTTCCGAGAGGCTGAGTTTTCGAACTTACCTGAAAATGTAAGTCAATCAGGCAGAGCTCTCACATGTTACTGAGCGTTGCCTTGTTGTTTGCAACCACCCAAAATTGACAGTTTCTTGTCCAAACCAATCAGTTGTTGACAATGGATAGTTGTTTGGGTCCACCCAGATAGCAGAGTCAATTTCCCAGAGAACTCTACAGTTGACTGTGAGGTAGAAGTTTAAAACGCACCTGGATTTGTGTTTCTTTAGAGAATTTTGTTGTGTGATTTGATCTTTTTGATTTTAATGTTCCTTTAGCAATAAACGGAGTTGGATACCCATCGTTTTTAAAAGTGGTAGGTTTTTTTAAGATGAGGGTTGAAACCTTCAAATTATTTGAACAAAGTATTATATTAACAAGCCCTAAGTTTGATGAACGTTAGAAAGTTTGATAAGTACTTCTGATTTTGTAGGTGCTGTGGCTTAGTTGGTCAAAGTGCCTGTCTAGTAAACAGGAGATCCTGGGTTCAACTCCCAGCAGTACCTGATTGTCCTTTCATGTTGATTCTGAAATAAGCAATATGTGTTATTAGAGACATTTCTCTAGCTCTCAATGGATGTCGTTCCTTCTGACCTATACACAAGGTTGAACCCTAACTTTCCTCTGAAATCACAAGACATGTGATTGCTAATTTTGTACCACTGACTTTCAACATCTCACACGTTTTTCTGTCTATTACGGGATACGATATTTCAGCAAAATATTTTTTTAAGACAGTAAATTTATTCACTCTTCAAGGTCCATTGAGCTAGTTGCTTGGTTATTGTTTCAGATGGAACCATCTACCAGTGTCTCTGTGGCGCAATCGGTCAGCGCGCTCGGCTGTTAACCGGGAGGCTGGTGGTTCGATCCACCCAGAGACGTCTGTCAATTGAGCAGAATACTCAGCTCTTTCCGAGAGGCTGAGTTTTCGAACTTACCTGAAAATGTAAGTCAATCAGGCAGAGCTCTCACATGTTACTGAGCGTTGGCTTGTTGTTTGCAACCACCCAAAATTGACAGTTTCTTGTCCAAACCAATCAGTTGTTGACAATGGATAGTTGTTTGGGTCCACCCAGATAGCAGAGTCAATTTCCCAGAGAACTCTACAGTTGACTGTGAGGTAGAAGTTTAAAACGCACCTGGATTTGTGTTTCTTTAGAGAATTTTGTTGTGTGATTTGATCTTTTTGATTTTAATGTTCCTTTAGCAATAAACGGAGTTGGATACCCATCGTTTTTAAAAGTGGTAGGTTTTTTTAAGATGAGGGTTGAAAACTTCAAATTATTTGAACAAAGTATTATATTAACAAGCCCTAAGTTTGATGAACGTTAGAAAGTTTGATAAGTACTTCTGATTTTGTAGGTGCTGTGGCTTAGTTGGTCAAAGTGCCTGTCTAGTAAACAGGAGATCCTGGGTTCAACTCCCAGCAGTACCTGATTGACCTTTCATGTTGATTCTGAAATAAGCAATATGTATTATTAGAGACATTTCTCTAGCTCTCAATGAATGTAGTTCCTTCTGACCTATACACAAGGTTGAACCCTAACTTTCCTCTGAAATCACAAGACATGTGATTGCTAATTTTGTACCACTGACTTTCAACATCTCACACGTTTTTCTGTCTATTTCGGGATACGATATTTCAGCAAAATATTTTTTAAGACAGTAATTTTATTCACTCTTCAAGATCCATTGAGCTAGTTGCTTGGTTATTGTTTCAGATGGAACCATCTACCAGTGTCTCTGTGGCGCAATCGGTCAGCGCGCTCATGTCAATTGAGCAGAATACTCTGCTCTTTCTGAATGGCTGAGGGTTCAAACCGACCTAAAAATGAAAGTCAATCAGGCAGAGCTCTCAAATCTTACTGAGAGTGGGCTTGTTGTTTGCAACCACCCAAAATTGACAGTTACTTGTCCAAACCAATCAGTTGTTGACAATGGATAGTTGTTTGGGTCCACCCAGATAGCAGAGTCAATTTCCCAGAGAACTCTACAGTTGACTATGTGGTAGAAGTTTAAAACGCACCTGGATTTGTGTTTCTTTAGAGAATTTTGTTGTGTGATTTGATCTTTTTGATTTTAATGTTCCTTTAGCAATAAGCGGAGTTGGATACCCATCGTTTTTAAAAGTGGTAGGTTTTTTTAAGATGAGGGTTGAAACCTTCAAATTATTTGAACAAAGTATTATATTAACAAGCCCTAAGTTTGATGAACGTTAGAAAGTTTGATAAATACTTCTAATATTGTAGGTGCTGTGGCTTAGTTGGTCAAAGTGCCTGTCTAGTAAACAGGAGATCCTGGGTTCAACTCCCAGCAGTACCTGGTTGTCCTTTCATGTTGATTCTGAAATAAGCAATATGTATTATTAGAGACATTTCTCTAGCTCTCAATGGATGTCGTTCCTTCTGACCTATACACAAGGTTGAACCCTAACTTTCCTCTGAAATCACAAGACATGTGATTGCTAATTTTGTACCACTGACTTTCAACATCTCACACGTTTTTCTGTCTATTTCGGGATACAATATTTCAGCAAAATATTTTTTAAGACAGTAATTTTATTCACTCTTCAAGATCCATTGAGCTAGTTGCTTGGTTATTGTTTCAGATGGAACCATCTACCAGTGTTTCTGTGGCGCAATCGGTCAGCGCGCTCGGCTGTTAACCGGGAGGCTGGTGGTTCGAATCCACCCAGAGAGGTACGTCAATTGAGCAGAATACTCAGCTCTATCCGAGAGGCTGAGTTTTCGAACTTACCTCAAAATGTAATTCAATCAGGCAGAGCTCTCACATGTTACTGAGCGTTGCCTTGTTGTTTGCAACCACCCAAAATTGACAGTTTCTTGTCCAAACCAATCAGTTGTTGACAATGGATAGTTGTTTGGGTCCACCCAGATAGCAGAGTCAATTTCCCAGAGAACTCTACAGTTGACTGTGAGGTAGAAGTTTAAAACGCACCTGGATTTGTGTTTCTTTAGAGAATTTTGTTGTGTGATTTGATCTTTTTGATTTTAATGTTCCTTTAGCAATAAACGGAGTTGGATACCCATCGTTTTTAAAAGTGGTAGGTTTTTTTAAGATGAGGGTTGAAACCTTCAAATTATTTGAACAAAGTATTATATTAACAAGCCCTAAGTTTGATGAACGTTAGAAAGTTTGATAAGTACTTCTGATTTTGTAGGTGCTGTGGCTTAGTTGGTCAAAGTGCCTGTCTAGTAAACAGGAGATCCTGGGTTCAACTCCCAGCAGTACCTGATTGTCCTTTCATGTTGATTCTGAAATAAGCAATATGTGTTATTAGAGACATTTCTCTAGCTCTCAATGGATGTCGTTCCTTCTGACCTATACACAAGGTTGAACCCTAACTTTCCTCTGAAATCACAAGACATGTGATTGCTAATTTTGTACCACTGACTTTCAACATCTCACACGTTTTTCTGTCTATTACGGGATACGATATTTCAGCAAAATATTTTTTTAAGACAGTAAATTTATTCACTCTTCAAGGTCCATTGAGCTAGTTGCTTGGTTATTGTTTCAGATGGAACCATCTACCAGTGTCTCTGTGGCGCAATCGGTCAGCGCGCTCGGCTGTTAACCGGGAGGCTGGTGGTTCGATCCACCCAGAGACGTCTGTCAATTGAGCAGAATACTCAGCTCTTTCCGAGAGGCTGAGTTTTCGAACTTACCTGAAAATGTAAGTCAATCAGGCAGAGCTCTCACATGTTACTGAGCGTTGGCTTGTTGTTTGCAACCACCCAAAATTGACAGTTTCTTGTCCAAACCAATCAGTTGTTGACAATGGATAGTTGTTTGGGTCCACCCAGATAGCAGAGTCAATTTCCCAGAGAACTCTACAGTTGACTGTGAGGTAGAAGTTTAAAACGCACCTGGATTTGTGTTTCTTTAGAGAATTTTGTTGTGTGATTTGATCTTTTTGATTTTAATGTTCCTTTAGCAATAAACGGAGTTGGATACCCATCGTTTTTAAAAGTGGTAGGTTTTTTTAAGATGAGGGTTGAAAACTTCAAATTATTTGAACAAAGTATTATATTAACAAGCCCTAAGTTTGATGAACGTTAGAAAGTTTGATAAGTACTTCTGATTTTGTAGGTGCTGTGGCTTAGTTGGTCAAAGTGCCTGTCTAGTAAACAGGAGATCCTGGGTTCAACTCCCAGCAGTACCTGATTGACCTTTCATGTTGATTCTGAAATAAGCAATATGTATTATTAGAGACATTTCTCTAGCTCTCAATGAATGTAGTTCCTTCTGACCTATACACAAGGTTGAACCCTAACTTTCCTCTGAAATCACAAGACATGTGATTGCTAATTTTGTACCACTGACTTTCAACATCTCACACGTTTTTCTGTCTATTTCGGGATACGATATTTCAGCAAAATATTTTTTAAGACAGTAATTTTATTCACTCTTCAAGATCCATTGAGCTAGTTGCTTGGTTATTGTTTCAGATGGAACCATCTACCAGTGTCTCTGTGGCGCAATCGGTCAGCGCGCTCATGTCAATTGAGCAGAATACTCTGCTCTTTCTGAATGGCTGAGGGTTCAAACCGACCTAAAAATGAAAGTCAATCAGGCAGAGCTCTCAAATCTTACTGAGAGTGGGCTTGTTGTTTGCAACCACCCAAAATTGACAGTTACTTGTCCAAACCAATCAGTTGTTGACAATGGATAGTTGTTTGGGTCCACCCAGATAGCAGAGTCAATTTCCCAGAGAACTCTACAGTTGACTATGTGGTAGAAGTTTAAAACGCACCTGGATTTGTGTTTCTTTAGAGAATTTTGTTGTGTGATTTGATCTTTTTGATTTTAATGTTCCTTTAGCAATAAGCGGAGTTGGATACCCATCGTTTTTAAAAGTGGTAGGTTTTTTTAAGATGAGGGTTGAAACCTTCAAATTATTTGAACAAAGTATTATATTAACAAGCCCTAAGTTTGATGAACGTTAGAAAGTTTGATAAATACTTCTAATATTGTAGGTGCTGTGGCTTAGTTGGTCAAAGTGCCTGTCTAGTAAACAGGAGATCCTGGGTTCAACTCCCAGCAGTACCTGGTTGTCCTTTCATGTTGATTCTGAAATAAGCAATATGTATTATTAGAGACATTTCTCTAGCTCTCAATGGATGTCGTTCCTTCTGACCTATACACAAGGTTGAACCCTAACTTTCCTCTGAAATCACAAGACATGTGATTGCTAATTTTGTACCACTGACTTTCAACATCTCACACGTTTTTCTGTCTATTTCGGGATACAATATTTCAGCAAAATATTTTTTAAGACAGTAATTTTATTCACTCTTCAAGATCCATTGAGCTAGTTGCTTGGTTATTGTTTCAGATGGAACCATCTACCAGTGTTTCTGTGGCGCAATCGGTCAGCGCGCTCGGCTGTTAACCGGGAGGCTGGTGGTTCGAATCCACCCAGAGAGGTACGTCAATTGAGCAGAATACTCAGCTCTATCCGAGAGGCTGAGTTTTCGAACTTACCTCAAAATGTAATTCAATCAGGCAGAGCTCTCACATGTTACTGAGGGTGGGCT
Source organism: Stigmatopora argus (assembly GCF_051989625.1). Classification (NCBI taxonomy): domain Eukaryota; kingdom Metazoa; phylum Chordata; class Actinopteri; order Syngnathiformes; family Syngnathidae; genus Stigmatopora; species Stigmatopora argus. The sequence continues at coordinate 6,580,041 of NC_135389.1, read as the reverse complement.
TGTTGTTTGCAACCACCCAAAATTGACAGTTACTTGTCCAAACCAATCAGTTGTTGACAATGGATAGTTGTTTGGGTCCACCCAGATAGCAGAGTCAAATTCTCAGAGAACTCTACAGTTGACTGTGAGGTAGAAGTTTAAAACGCACCTGGATTTGTGTTTCTTTAGAGAATTTTGTTGTGTGATTTGATCTTTTTGATTTTAATGTTCCTTTAGCAATAAACGGAGTTGGATACCCATCGTTTTTAAAAGTGGTAGGTTTTTTAAGATGAGGGTTGAAACCTTCAAATTATTTGAACAAAGTATTATATTAACAAGCCCTAAGTTTGATGAACGTTAGAAAGTTTGATAAGTACTTCTGAAATTGTAGGTGCTGTGGCTTAGTTGGTCAAAGTGCCTGTCTTGTAAACAGGAGATCCTGGGTTCAACTCCCAGCAGTACCTGATTGTCCTTTCATGTTGATTCTGAAATAAGCAATATGTATTATTAGAGACATTTCTCTAGCTCTCAATGGATGTAGTTCCTTCTGACTTATACACAAGGTTGAACCCTAACTTTCCTCTGAAATCACAAGACATGTGATTGCTAATTTTGTACCACTGACTTTCAACATCTCACACATTTTTCTGTCTATTTCGGGATACGATATTTCAGCAGAATATTTTTTTAAGACAGTAATTTTATTCACTCTTCAAGATCCATTGAGCTAGTTGCTTGGTTATTGTTTCAGATGGAACCATCTACCAGTGTCTCTGTGGCGCAATCGGTCAGCGCGCTCGGCTGTTAACCGGGAGGCTGGTGGTTCGAATCCACCCAGAGACGTATGTCAATTGAGCAGAATACTCAGCTCTTTCTGAGAGGCTGAGTTTTCGAACTTACCTCAAAATGTAGTTCAATCAGGCAGAGCTCTCACATGTTACTGAGGGTTGGCTTGTTGTTTGCAACCACCCAAAATTGACAGTTACTTGTCCAAACCAATCAGTTGTTGACAATGGATAGTGGTTTGGGTCCACCCAGATAGCAGAGTCAATTTCCCAGAGAACTCTACAGTTGACTATGTGGTAGAAGTTTAAAACGCACCTGGATTTGTGTTTCTTTAGAGAATTTTGTTGTGTGATTTGATCTTTTTGATTTTAATGTTCCTTTAGCAATAAACGGAGTTGGATGCCCATCGTTTTTAAAATTGGTAGGTTTTTTTTAAAATGAGGGTTGAAACCTTCAAATTATTTGAACAAAGTATTATATTAACAAGCCCTAAGTTTGATGAACGTTAGAAAGTTTGATAAATACTTCTGAAATTTGTAGGTGCTGTGGCTTAGTTGGTCAAAGTGCCTGTCTAGTAAACAGGAGATCCTGGGTTCAACTCCCAGCAGTACCTGATTGTCCTTTCATGTTGATTCTGAAATAAGCAATATGTATTAATAGACATTTCTCTAGCTCTCAATGGATGTAGTTCCTTCTGACCTATACACAAGGTTGAATCCTAACTTTCCTCTGAAATCACAAGACATGTGATTTCTAATTTTGTACCACTGACTTTCAACATCTCACACATTTTTCTGTCTATTTCGGGATACGATATTTCAGCAAAATATTTTTTTAAGACAGTAAATTTATTCACTCTTCAAGGTCCATTGAGCTAGTTGCTTGGTTATTGTTTCAGATGGAACCAACCACCAGTGTCTCTGTGGCGCAATCGGTCAGCGCGCTCGGCTGTTAACCGGGAGGCTGGTGGTTCGAATCCACCCAGAGACGTATGTCAATTGAGCAGAATACTCAGCTCTTTTCGAGAGGCTGAGTTTTCGAACTTACCTCAAAATGTAATTCAATCAGGCAGAGCTCTCACATGTTACTGAGGGTTGGCTTGTTGTTTGCAACCACCCAAAATTGACAGTTACTTGTCCAAACCAATCAGTTGTTGACAATGGATAGTTGTTTGGGTCCACCCAGATAGCAGAGTCAATTTCCCAGAGAACTCTACAGTTGACTATGTGGTAGAAGTTTAAAACGCACCTGGATTTGTGTTTCTTTAGAGAATTTTGTTGTGTGATTTGATCTTTTTGATTTTAATGTTCCTTTAGCAATAAGCGGAGTTGGATACCCATCGTTTTTAAAAGTGGTAGGTTTTTTTAAGATGAGGGTTGAAACCTTCAAATTATTTGAACAAAGTATTATATTAACAAGCCCTAAGTTTGATGAACGTTAGAAAGTTTGATAAATACTTCTAATATTGTAGGTGCTGTGGCTTAGTTGGTCAAAGTGCCTGTCTAGTAAACAGGAGATCCTGGGTTCAACTCCCAGCAGTACCTGGTTGTCCTTTCATGTTGATTCTGAAATAAGCAATATGTATTATTAGAGACATTTCTCTAGCTCTCAATGGATGTAGTTCCTTCTGACCTATACACAAGGTTGAACCCTAACTTTCCTCTGAAATCACAAGACATGTGATTGCTAATTTTGTACCACTGACTTTCAACATCTCACACGTTTTTCTGTCTATTTCGGGATACAATATTTCACCAAAATATTTTTTAAGACAGTAATTTTATTCACTCTTCAAGGTCCATTGAGCTAGTTGCTTGGTTATTGTTTCAGATGGAACCATCTACCAGTGTCTCTGTGGCGCAACCGGTCAGCGCGCTCGGCTGTTAACCGGGAGGCTGGTGGTTCGAATCCACCCAGAGACGTACGTCAACTGAGCAGAATACTCAGCTCTTTCCGAGAGGCTGAGTTTTCGAACTTACCTGAAAATGTAAGTCAATCAGGCAGAGCTCTCACATGTTACTGAGCGTTGCCTTGTTGTTTGCAACCACCCAAAATTGACAGTTTCTTGTCCAAACCAATCAGTTGTTGACAATGGATAGTTGTTTGGGTCCACCCAGATAGCAGAGTCAATTTCCCAGAGAACTCTACAGTTGACTGTGAGGTAGAAGTTTAAAACGCACCTGGATTTGTGTTTCTTTAGAGAATTTTGTTGTGTGATTTGATCTTTTTGATTTTAATGTTCCTTTAGCAATAAACGGAGTTGGATACCCATCGTTTTTAAAAGTGGTAGGTTTTTTTAAGATGAGGGTTGAAACCTTCAAATTATTTGAACAAAGTATTATATTAACAAGCCCTAAGTTTGATGAACGTTAGAAAGTTTGATAAGTACTTCTGATTTTGTAGGTGCTGTGGCTTAGTTGGTCAAAGTGCCTGTCTAGTAAACAGGAGATCCTGGGTTCAACTCCCAGCAGTACCTGATTGTCCTTTCATGTTGATTCTGAAATAAGCAATATGTGTTATTAGAGACATTTCTCTAGCTCTCAATGGATGTCGTTCCTTCTGACCTATACACAAGGTTGAACCCTAACTTTCCTCTGAAATCACAAGACATGTGATTGCTAATTTTGTACCACTGACTTTCAACATCTCACACGTTTTTCTGTCTATTACGGGATACGATATTTCAGCAAAATATTTTTTTAAGACAGTAAATTTATTCACTCTTCAAGGTCCATTGAGCTAGTTGCTTGGTTATTGTTTCAGATGGAACCATCTACCAGTGTCTCTGTGGCGCAATCGGTCAGCGCGCTCGGCTGTTAACCGGGAGGCTGGTGGTTCGATCCACCCAGAGACGTCTGTCAATTGAGCAGAATACTCAGCTCTTTCCGAGAGGCTGAGTTTTCGAACTTACCTGAAAATGTAAGTCAATCAGGCAGAGCTCTCACATGTTACTGAGCGTTGGCTTGTTGTTTGCAACCACCCAAAATTGACAGTTTCTTGTCCAAACCAATCAGTTGTTGACAATGGATAGTTGTTTGGGTCCACCCAGATAGCAGAGTCAATTTCCCAGAGAACTCTACAGTTGACTGTGAGGTAGAAGTTTAAAACGCACCTGGATTTGTGTTTCTTTAGAGAATTTTGTTGTGTGATTTGATCTTTTTGATTTTAATGTTCCTTTAGCAATAAACGGAGTTGGATACCCATCGTTTTTAAAAGTGGTAGGTTTTTTTAAGATGAGGGTTGAAAACTTCAAATTATTTGAACAAAGTATTATATTAACAAGCCCTAAGTTTGATGAACGTTAGAAAGTTTGATAAGTACTTCTGATTTTGTAGGTGCTGTGGCTTAGTTGGTCAAAGTGCCTGTCTAGTAAACAGGAGATCCTGGGTTCAACTCCCAGCAGTACCTGATTGACCTTTCATGTTGATTCTGAAATAAGCAATATGTATTATTAGAGACATTTCTCTAGCTCTCAATGAATGTAGTTCCTTCTGACCTATACACAAGGTTGAACCCTAACTTTCCTCTGAAATCACAAGACATGTGATTGCTAATTTTGTACCACTGACTTTCAACATCTCACACGTTTTTCTGTCTATTTCGGGATACGATATTTCAGCAAAATATTTTTTAAGACAGTAATTTTATTCACTCTTCAAGATCCATTGAGCTAGTTGCTTGGTTATTGTTTCAGATGGAACCATCTACCAGTGTCTCTGTGGCGCAATCGGTCAGCGCGCTCATGTCAATTGAGCAGAATACTCTGCTCTTTCTGAATGGCTGAGGGTTCAAACCAACCTAAAAATGAAAGTCAATCAGGCAGAGCTCTCAAATCTTACTGAGAGTGGGCTTGTTGTTTGCAACCACCCAAAATTGACAGTTACTTGTCCAAACCAATCAGTTGTTGACAATGGATAGTTGTTTGGGTCCACCCAGATAGCAGAGTCAATTTCCCAGAGAACTCTACAGTTGACTATGTGGTAGAAGTTTAAAACGCACCTGGATTTGTGTTTCTTTAGAGAATTTTGTTGTGTGATTTGATCTTTTTGATTTTAATGTTCCTTAAGCAATAAACGGAGTTGGATACCCATCGTTTTTAAAAGTGGTAGGTTTTTTTAAGATGAGGGTTGAAACCTTCAAATTATTTGAACAAAGTATTATATTAACAAGCCCTAAGTTTGATGAACGTTAGAAAGTTTGATAAATACTTCTGATATTGTAGGTGCTGTGGCTTAGTTGGTCAAAGTGCCTGTCTAGTAAACAGGAGATCCTGGGTTCAACTCCCAGCTGTACCTGATTGTCCTTTCATGTTGATACTGAAATAAGTAATATGTTGTAATAGAGACATTTCTCTAGCTCTCAATGGATGTAGTTCCTTCTGACCTATCTACAAGGTTGAACCCTAACTTTCCTCTGAAATCACAAGACATGTGATTGCTAATTTTGTACCACTGACTTTCAACATCTCACACGTTTTTCTGTCTATTACGGGATACGATATTTCAGCAAAATATTTTTTTAAGACAGTAAATTTATTCACTCTTCAAGGTCCATTGAGCTAGTTGCTTGGTTATTGTTTCAGATGGAACCATCTACCAGTGTCTCTGTGGCGCAATCGGTCAGCGCGCTCGGCTGTTAACCGGGAGGCTGGTGGTTCGAATCCACCCAGAGACGTCTGTCAATTGAGCAGACTATACTCAGCTCTTTCCGAGAGGCTGAGTTTTCGAACTTACCTGAAAATGTAAGTCAATCAGGCAGAGCTCTCACATGTTACTGAGCGTTGGTTTGTTGTTTGCAACCACCCAAAATTGACAGTTTCTTGTCCAAACCAATCAGTTGTTGACAATGGATAGTTGTTTGGGTCCACCCAGATAGCAGAGTCAATTTCCCAGAGAACTCTACAGTTGACTGTGAGGTAGAAGTTTAAAACGCACCTGGATTTGTGTTTCTTTAGAGAATTTTGTTGTGTGATTTGATCTTTTTGATTTTAATGTTCCTTTAGCAATAAACGGAGTTGGATACCCATCGTTTTTAAAAGTGGTAGGTTTTTTTAAGATGAGGGTTGAAAACTTCAAATTATTTGAACAAAGTATTATATTAACAAGCCCTAAGTTTGATGAACGTTAGAAAGTTTGATAAGTACTTCTGATTTTGTAGGTGCTGTGGCTTAGTTGGTCAAAGTGCCTGTCTAGTAAACAGGAGATCCTGGGTTCAACTCCCAGCAGTACCTGATTGACCTTTCATGTTGATTCTGAAATAAGCAATATGTATTATTAGAGACATTTCTCTAGCTCTCAATGGATGTAGTTCCTTCTGACCTATACACAAGGTTGAACCCTAACTTTCCTCTGAAATCACAAGACATGTGATTGCTAATTTTGTACCACTGACTTTCAACATCTCACACGTTTTTCTGTCTATTACGGGATACGATATTTCAGCAAAATATTTTTTTAAGACAGTAAATTTATTCACTCTTCAAGGTCCATTGAGCTAGTTGCTTGGTTATTGTTTCAGATGGAACCATCTACCAGTGTCTCTGTGGCGCAATCGGTCAGCGCGCTCGGCTGTTAACCGGGAGGCTGGTGGTTCGAATCCACCCAGAGACGTCTGTCAATTGAGCAGAATACTCAGCTCTTTCCGAGAGGCTGAGTTTTCGAACTCACCTCAAAATGTAATTCAATCAGGCAGAGCTCTCACATGTTACTGAGGGTGGGCTTGTTGTTTGCAACCACCCAAAATTGACAGTTACTTGTCCAAACCAATCAGTTGTTGACAATGGATAGTTGTTTGGGTCCACCCAGATAGCAGAGTCAAATTCTCAGAGAACTCTACAGTTGACTGTGAGGTAGAAGTTTAAAACGCACCTGGATTTGTGTTTGTTTAGAGAATTTTGTTGTGTGATTTGATATTTTTGATTTTAATGTTCCTTTAGCAATAAACGGAGTTGGATGCCCATCGTTTTTAAAAGTGGTAGGTTTTTTTTTAAATGAGGGTTGAAACCTTCAAATTATTTGAACAAAGTATTATATTAACAAGCCCTAGTTTGATGAACGTTAGAAAGTTTGATAAATACTTCTGAAATTGTAGGTGCTGTGGCTTAGTTGGTCAAAGTGCCTGTCTAGTAAACAGGAGATCCTGGGTTCAACTCCCAGCAGTACCTGATTGTCCTTTCATGTTGATTCTGAAATAAGCAATATGTATTAATAGAGATATTTCTCTAGCTCTCAATGGATGTAGTTCCTTCTGACCTATACACAAGGTTGAACCCTAACTTTCCCCTGAAATCACAAGACATGTGATTGCTAATTTTGTACCACTGACTTTCAACATCTCACACGTTTTTCTGTCTATTTCGGGATACAATATTTCACAAAAATATTTTTTAAGACAGTAATTTTATTCACTCTTCAAGGTCCATTGAGCTAGTTGCTTGGTTATTGTTTCAGATGGAACCATCTACCAGAGTCTCTGTGGCGCAATCGGTCAGCGCGCTCGGCTGTTATCCGGGAGGCTGGTGGTTCGAATCCACCCAGAGACGTACGTCAATTGAGCAGAATACTCAGCTCTATCCGAGAGGCTGAGGTTTCGAACTTACCTGAAAATCTAAGTCAATCAGGCAGAGCTCTCACATGTTACTGAGCGTTGGCTTGTTGTTTGCAACCACCCAAAATTGACAGTTTCTTGTCCAAACCAATCAGTTGTTGACAATGGATAGTTGTTTGGGTCCACCCAGATAGCAGAGTCAAATTCTCAGAGAACTCTACAGTTGACTGTGAGGTAGAAGTTTAAAACGCACCTGGATTTGTGTTTGTTTAGAGAATTTTGTTGTGTGATTTGATCTTTTTGATTTTAATGTTCCTTTAGCAATAAACGGAGTTGGATGCCCATCGTTTTTAAAAGTGGTAGGTTTTTTTTTAAATGAGGGTTGAAACCTTCAAATTATTTGAACAAAGTATTATATTAACAAGCCCTAAGTTTGATGAACGTTAGAAAGTTTGATAAATACTTCTGAAATTGTAGGTGCTGTGGCTTTGTTGGTCAAAGTGCCTGTCTAGTAAACAGGAGATCCTGGGTTCAACTCCCAGCAGTACCTGATTGTCCTTTCATGTTGATTCTGAAATAAGCAATATGTATTAATAGAGACATTTCTCTAGCTCTCAATGGATGTAGTTCCTTCTGACCTATATACAAGGTTGAACCCTAACTTTCCTCTGAAATCACAAGACATGTTATTGCAAATTTTGTACCACTGACTTTCAACATCTACACGTTTTTCTGTCTATTTCGGGATACGATATTTAAGCAGAATATTTTTTTAAGACAGGAATTTTATTCACTCTTCAAGGTCCATTGAGCTAGTTGCTTGGTTATTGTTTCAGATGGAACCATCTACCAGTGTCTCTGTGGCGCAATCGGTCAGCGCGCTCGGCTGTTAACCGGGAGGCTGGTGGTTCGAATCCACCCAGAGACGTATGTCAATTGAGCAGAATACTCAGCTCTTTCGGAGAGGCTGAGTTTTCGAATTTACCTCAAAATGTATTTCAATCAGGCAGAGCTCTCACATGTTACTGAGGGTTGGCTTGTTGTTTGCAACCACCCAAAATTGACAGTTACTTGTCCAAACCAATCATTTGTTGACAATGGATAGTTGTTTGGGTCCACCCAGATAGCAGAGTCAAAGTCTCAGAGAACTCTACAGTTGACTGTGAGGTAGAAGTTTAAAATGCACCTGGATTTGTGTTTGTTTAGAGAATTTTGTTGTGTGATTTGATCTTTTTGATTTTAATGTTCCTTTAGCAATAAACGGAGTTGGATGCCCATCGTTTTTAAAAGTGGTAGGTTTTTTTTAAAATGAGGGTTGAAACCTTCAAATTATTTGAACAAAGTATTATATTAACAAGCCCTAAGTTTGATGAACGTTAGAAAGTTTGATAAATACTTCTGAAATTGTAGGTGCTGTGGCTTTGTTGGTCAAAGTGCCTGTCTAGTAAACAGGAGATCCTGGGTTCAACTCCCAGCAGTACCTGATTGTCCCTTCATGTTGATTCTGAAATAAGCAATATGTATTAATAGAGACATTTCTCTAGCTCTCGATGGATGTAGTTCCTTCTGACCTATACACAAGGTTGAACCCTAACTTTCCCCTGAAATCACAAGACATGTGATTGCTAATTTTGTACCACTGACTTTCAACATCTCACACGTTTTTCAGTCTATTTCGGGATACAATATTTCACCAAAATATTTTTTAAGACAGTAATTTTATTCACTCTTCAAGGTCCATTGAGCTAGTTGCTTGGTTATTGTTTCAGATGGAACCATCTACCAGTGTCTCTGTGGCACAATCGGTCAGCGCGCTCAGCTGTTAACCGGGAGGCTGGTGGTTCGAATCCACCCAGAGACGTACGTCAATTGAGCAGAATACTCAGCTCTATCCGAGAGGCTGAGGTTTCGAACTTACCTGAAAATGTAAGTCAATCAGGCAGAGCTCTCACATGTTACTGAGCGTTGGCTTGTTGTTTGCAACCACCCAAAATTGACAGCTTCTTGTCCAAACCAATCAGTTGTTGACAATGGATAGTTGTTTGCGTCCACCCAGATAGCAGAGTCAATTTCCCAGAGAACTCTATAGTTGACTGTGAGGTAGAAGTTTAAAACGCACCTGGATTTGTGTTTCTTTAGAGAATTTTGTTGTGTGATTTGATCTTTTTGATTTTAATGTTCCTTTAGCAATAAACGGAGTTGGATACCCATCGTTTTTAAAAGTGGTAGGTTTTTTTAAGATGAGGGTTGAAACCTTCAAATTATTTGAACAAAGTATTATATTAACAAGCCCTAAGTTTGATGAACGTTAGAAAGTTTGATAAGTACTTCTGACTTTGTAGGTGCTGTGGATTAGTTGGTCAAAGTGCCTGTCTAGTAAACAGGAGATCCTGGGTTCAACTCCCAGCAGTACCTGGTTGTCCTTTCATGTTGATTCTGAAATAAGCAATATGTATTATTAGAGACATTTCTCTAGCTCTCAATGGATGTAGTTCCTTCTGACCTATACACAAGGTTGAACCCTAACTTTCCTCTGAAATCACAAGACATGTGATTGCTAATTTTGTACCACTGACTTTCAACATCTCACACGTTTTTCTGTCTATTTCGGGATACGATATTTCAGCAAAATATTTTTTAAGACAGTAATTTTATTCACTCTTCAAGATCCATTGAGCTAGTTGCTTGGTTATTGTTTCAGATGGAACCATCTACCAGTGTCTCTGTGGCGCAATCGGTCAGCGCGCTCGGCTGTTAACCGGGAGGCTGGTGGTTCGAATCCACCCAGAGACGTATGTCAATGAGCAGAATACTCAGCTCTTTCCGAGAGGCTGAGTTTTCGAACTTACCTCAAAATGTAAGTCAATCAGGCAGAGCTCTCACATGTTACTGAGGGTTGGCTTGTTGTTTGCAACCACCCAAAATTGACAGTTACTTGTCCAAACCAATCAGTTGTTGACAATGGATAGTTGTTTGGGTCCACCCAGATAGCAGAGTCAATTTCCCAGAGAACTCTACAGTTGACTGTGAGGTAGAAGTTTAAAACGCACCTGGATTTGTGTTTCTTTAGAGAATTTTGTTGTGTGATTTGATCTTTTTGATTTTAATGTTCCTTTAGCAATAAACGGAGTTGGATACCCATCGTTTTTAAAAGTGGTAGGTTTTTTTAAGATGAGGGTTGAAACCTTCAAATTATTTGAACAAAGTATTATATTAACAAGCCCTAAGTTTGATGAACGTTAGAAACTTTGATAAATACGTCTGACATTGTAGGTGCTGTGGCTTAGTTGGTCAAAGTGCCTGTCTAGTAAACAGGAGATCCTGGGTTCAACTCCCAGCAGTACCTGATTGTCCTTTCATGTTGATTCTGAAATAAGTAATATGTTGTAATAGAGACATTTCTCTAGCTCTCAATGGATGTAGTTCCTTCTAACCTATATACAAGGTTGAACCCTAGCTTTCCTCTGAAATCACAAGACATGTGATTGCTAATTTTGTACCACTGACTTTCAACATCTACACGTTTTTCTGTCTATTTCGGGATACGATATTTAAGCAGAATATTTTTTTAAGACAGGAATTTTATTCACTCTTCAAGGTCCATTGAGCTAGTTGCTTGGTTATTGTTTCAGATGGAACCATCTACCAGTGTCTCTGTGGCGCAATCGGTCAGCGCGCTCGGCTGTTAACCGGGAGGCTGGTGGTTCGAATCCACCCAGAGACGTATGTCATTTGAGCAGAATACTTAGCTCTTTCGGAGAGGCTGAGTTTTCGAATTTACCTCAAAATGTAATTCAATCAGGCAGAGCTCTCACATGTTACTGAGGGTTGGCTTGTTGTTTGCAACCACCCAAAGTTGACAGTTACTTGTCCAAACCAATCAGTTGTTGACAATGGATAGTTGTTTGGGTCCACCCAGATAGCAGAGTCAATTTCCCAGAGAACTCTACAGTTGACTGTGAGGTAGAAGTTTAAAACGCACCTGGATTTGTGTTTCTTTAGAGAATTTTGTTGTGTGATTTGATCTTTTTGATTTTAATGTTCAATTAGCAATAAACGGAGTTGGATACCCATCGTTTTTAGAAGAGGTAGGTTTTTTTAAGATGAGGGTTGAAACCTTCAAATTATTTGAACAAAGTATTATATTAACAAGCCCTAAGTTTGATGAACGTTAGAAAGTTTGATAAATACGTCTGACATTGTAGGTGCTGTGGCTTAGTTGGTCAAAGTGCCTGTCTAGTAAACAGGAGATCCTGGGTTCAACTCCCAGCAGTACCTGATTGTCCTTTCATGTTGATTCTGAAATAAGTAATATGTTGTAATAGAGACATTTCTCTAGCTCTCAATGGATGTAGTTCCTTCTGACCTATATACAAGGTTGAACCCTAACTTTCCTCTGAAATCACAAGACATGTGATTGCTAATTTTGTACCACTGACTTTCAACATCTACACGTTTTTCTGTCTATTTCGGGATACGATATTTAAGCAGAATATTTTTTTAAGACAGGAATTTTATTCACTCTTCAAGGTCAATTGAGCTAGTTGCTTGGTTATTGTTTCAGATGGAACCATCTACCAGTGTCTCTGTGGCGCAATCGGTCAGCGCGCTCGGCTGTTAACCGGGAGGCTGGTGGTTTGAATCCACCCAGAGACGTATGTCATTTGAGCAGAATACTCAGCTCTTTCGGAGAGGCTGAGTTTTCGAATTTACCTCAAAATGTATTTCAATCAGGCAGAGCTCTCACATGTTACTGAGGGTTGGCTTGTTGTTTGCAACCACCCAAAATTGACAGTTACTTGTCCAAACCAATCAGTTGTTGACAATGGATAGTTGTTTGGGTCCACCCAGATAGCAGAGTCAATTTCCCAGAGATCTCTACAGTTGACTGTGAGGTAAAAGTTTAAAACGCACCTGGATTTGTGTTTCTTTAGAGAATTTTGTTGTGTGATTTGATCTTTTTGATTTTAATGTTCCTTTAGCAATAAACGGAGTTGGATACCCATCGTTTTTAAAAGTGGTAGGTTTTTTTAAGATGAGGGTTGAAACCTTCAAATTATTTGAACAAAGTATTATATTAACAAGCCATAAGTTTGATGAACGTTAGAAAGTTTGATAAATACTTCTGATATTGTAGGTGCTGTGGCTTAGTTGGTCAAAGTGCCTGTCTAGTAAACAGGAGATCCTGGGTTCAACTCCCAGCAGTACCTGGTTGTCCTTTCATGTTGATTCTGAAATAAGCAATATGTATTATTAGAGACATTTCTCTAGCTCTCAATGGATGTAGTTCCTTCTGACCTATACACAAGGTTGAACCCTAACTTTCCTCTGAAATCACAAGACATGTGATTGCTAATTTTGTACCACTGACTTTCAACATCTCACACGTTTTTCTGTCTATTTCGGGATACGATATTTCAGCAAAATATTTTTTAAGACAGTAATTTTATTCACTCTTCAAGATCCATTGAGCTAGTTGCTTGGTTATTGTTTCAGATGGAACCATCTACCAGTGTCTCTGTGGCGCAATCGGTCAGCGCGCTCGGCTGTTAACCGGGAGGCTGGTGGTTCGAATCCACCCAGAGACGTATGTCAATGAGCAGAATACTCAGCTCTTCCCGAGAGGCTGAGTTTTCGAACTTACCTCAAAATGTAAGTCAATCAGGCAGAGCTCTCACATGTTACTGAGGGTTGGCTTGTTGTTTGCAACCACCCAAAATTGACAGTTACTTGTCCAAACCAATCAGTTGTTGACAATGGATAGTTGTTTGGGTCCACCCAGATAGCAGAGTCAATTTCCCAGAGAACTCTACAGTTGACTGTGAGGTAGAAGTTTAAAACGCACCTGGATTTGTGTTTCTTTAGAGAATTTTGTTGTGTGATTTGATCTTTTTGATTTTAATGTTCCTTTAGCAATAAACGGAGTTGGATACCCATCGTTTTTAAAAGTGGTAGGTTTTTTTAAGATGAGGGTTGAAACCTTCAAATTATTTGAACAAAGTATTATATTAACAAGCCCTAAGTTTGATGAACGTTAGAAACTTTGATAAATACGTCTGACATTGTAGGTGCTGTGGCTTAGTTGGTCAAAGTGCCTGTCTAGTAAACAGGAGATCCTGGGTTCAACTCCCAGCAGTACCTGATTGTCCTTTCATGTTGATTCTGAAATAAGTAATATGTTGTAATAGAGACATTTCTCTAGCTCTCAATGGATGTAGTTCCTTCTGACCTATATACAAGGTTGAACCCTAACTTTCCTCTGAAATCACAAGACATGTGATTGCTAATTTTGTACCACTGACTTTCAACATCTACACGTTTTTCTGTCTATTTCGGGATACGATATTTAAGCAGAATATTTTTTTAAGACAGGAATTTTATTCACTCTTCAAGGTCAATTGAGCTAGTTGCTTGGTTATTGTTTCAGATGGAACCATCTACCAGTGTCTCTGTGGCGCAATCGGTCAGCGCGCTCGGCTGTTAACCGGGAGGCTGGTGGTTCGAATCCACCCAGAGACGTATGTCATTTGAGCAGAATACTCAGCTCTTTCGGAGAGGCTGAGTTTTCGAATTTACCTCAAAATGTATTTCAATCAGGCAGAGCTCTCACATGTTACTGAGGGTTGGCTTGTTGTTTGCAACCACCCAAAATTGACAGTTACTTGTCCAAACCAATCAGTTGTTGACAATGGATAGTTGTTTGGGTCCACCCAGATAGCAGAGTCAATTTCCCAGAGATCTCTACAGTTGACTTTGAGGTAGAAGTTTAAAATGCACCTGGATTTGTGTTTGTTTAGAGAATTTTGTTGTGTGATTTGATCTTTTTGATTTTAATGTTCCTTTAGCAATAAACGGAGTTGGATACCCATCGTTTTTAAAAGTGGTAGGTTTTTTTAAGATGAGGGTTGAAACCTTCAAATTATTTGAACAAAGTATTATATTAACAAGCCCTAAGTTTGATGAACGTTAGAAAGTTTGATAAATACTTCTGAAATTGTAGGTGCTGTGGCTTAGTTGGTCAAAGTGCCTGTCTAGTAAACAGGAGATCCTGGGTTCAACTCCCAGCAGTACCTGATTGTCCTTTCATGTTGATTCTGAAATAAGCAATATGTATTATTAGAGACATTTCTCTAGCTCTCAATGGATGTAGTTTCTTCTGACCTATACACAAGGTTGAACCCTAACTTTCCTCTGAAATCACAAGACATGTGATTGCTAATTTTGTACCACTGACTTTCAACATCTCACACGTTTTTCTGTCTATTTCGGGATACGATATTTCAGCAAAATATTTTTTAAGACAGTAATTTTATTCACTCTTCAAGATCCATTGAGCTAGTTGCTTGGTTATTGTTTCAGATGGAACCATCTACCAGTGTCTCTGTGGCGCAATCGGTCAGCGCGCTCGGCTGTTAACCGGGAGGCTGGTGGTTCGAATCCACCCAGAGACGTATGTCAATGAGCAGAATACTCAGCTCTTTCCGAGAGGCTGAGTTTTCGAACTTACCTCAAAATGTAAGTCAATCAGGCAGAGCTCTCACATGTTACTGAGGGTTGGCTTGTTGTTTGCAACCACCCAAAATTGACAGTTACTTGTCCAAACCAATCAGTTGTTGACAATGGATAGTTGTTTGGGTCCACCCAGATAGCAGAGTCAATTTCCCAGAGAACTCTACAGTTGACTGTGAGGTAGAAGTTTAAAACGCACCTGGATTTGTGTTTCTTTAGAGAATTTTGTTGTGTGATTTGATCTTTTTGATTTTAATGTTCCTTTAGCAATAAACGGAGTTGGATACCCATCGTTTTTAGAAGAGGTAGGTTTTTTTAAGATGAGGGTTGAAACCTTCAAATTATTTGAACAAAGTATTATATTAACAAGCCCTAAGTTAGATGAACGTTAGAAAGTTTGATAAATACTTCTGACATTGTAGGTGCTGTGGCTTAGTTGGTCAAAGTGCCTGTCTAGTAAACAGGAGATCCTGGGTTCAACTCCCAGCAGTACCTGATTGTCCTTTCATGTTGAGTCTGAAATAAGTAATATGTTGTAATAGAGACATTTCTCTAGCTCTCAATGGATGTAGTTCCTTCTGACCTATATACAAGGTTGAACCCTAACTTTCCTCTGAAATCACAAGACATGTGATTGCTAATTTTGTACCACTGACTTTCAACATCTACACGTTTTTCTGTCTATTTCGGGATACGATATTTAAGCAGAATATTTTTTTAAGACAGGAATTTTATTCACTCTTCAAGGTCCATTGAGCTAGTTGCTTGGTTATTGTTTCAGATGGAACCATCTAACAGTGTCTCTGTGGCGCAATCGGTCAGCGCGCTCGGCTGTTAACCGGGAGGCTGGTGGTTCGAATCCACCCAGAGACGTATGTCATTTGAGCAGAATACTCAGCTCTTTCGGAGAGGCTGAGTTTTCGAATTTACCTCAAAATGTAATTCAATCAGGCAGAGCTCTCACATGTTACTGAGGGTTGGCTTGTTGTTTGCAACCACCCAAAATTGACAGTTACTTGTCCAAACCAATCAGTTGTTGACAATGGATAGTTGTTTGGGTCCACCCAGATAGCAGAGTCAATTTCCCAGAGATCTCTACAGTTGACTGTGAGGTAGAAGTTTAAAACGCACCTGGATTTGTGTTTCTTTAGAGAATTTTGTTGTGTGATTTGATCTTTTTGATTTTAATGTTCCTTTAGCAATAAACGGAGTTGGATACCCATCGTTTTTAAAAGTGGTAGGTTTTTTTAAGATGAGGGTTGAAACCTTCAAATTATTTGAACAAAGTATTATATTAACAAGCCATAAGTTTGATGAACGTTAGAAAGTTTGATAAATACTTCTGATATTGTAGGTGCTGTGGCTTAGTTGGTCAAAGTGCCTGTCTAGTAAACAGGAGATCCTGGGTTCAACTCCCAGCAGTACCTGATTGTCCTTTCATGTTGATTCTGAAATACGTAATATGTTGTAACAGAGACATTTCTCCAGCTCTCAATGGATGTAGTTCCTTCTGACCTATATACAAGGTTGAACCCTAACTTTCCTCTGAAATCACAAGACATGTGATAGCTAATTTTGTACCACTGACTTTCAACATCTACACGTTTTTCTGTCTATTTCGGGATACGATATTTAAGCGGAATATTTTTTTAAGACAGGAATTTTATTCACTCTTCAAGGTCCATTGAGCTAGTTGCTTGGTTATTGTTTCAGATGGAACCATCTACCAGTGTCTCTGTGGCGCAATCGGTCAGCGTGCTCGGCTGTTACCCGGTAGGCTGGTGGTTCGAATCCACCCAGAGACGTATGTCAATTGAGCAGAATACTCAGCTCTTTCGGAGAGGCTGAGTTTTCGAATTTACCTCAAAATGTATTTCAATCAGGCAGAGCTCTCACATGTTACTGAGGGTTGGCTTGTTGTTTGCAACCACCCAAAATTGACAGTTACTAGTCCAAACCAATCATTTGTTGACAATGGATAGTTGTTTGGGTCCACCCAGATAGCAGAGTCAAATTCTCAGAGAACTCTACAGTTGACTGTGAGGTAGAAGTTTAAAATGCACCTGGATTTGTGTTTGTTTAGAGAATTTTGTTGTGTGATTTGATCTTTTTGATTTTAATGTTCCTTTAGCAATAAACGGAGTTGGATGCCCATCGTTTTTAAAAGTGGTAGGTTTTTTTTAAAACGAGGGTTGAAACCTTCAAATTATTTGAACAAAGTATTATATTAACAAGCCCTAAGTTTGATGAACGTTAGAAAGTTTGATAAATACTTCTGAAATTGTAGGTGCTGTGGCTTTGTTGGTCAAAGTGCCTGTCTAGTAAACAGGAGATCCTGGGTTCAACTCCCAGCAGTACCTGATTGTCCCTTCATGTTGATTCTGAAATAAGCAATATGTATTAATAGAGACATTTCTCTAGCTCTCAATGGATGTAGTTCCTTCTGACCTATACACAAGGTTGAACCCTAACTTTCCCCTGAAATCACAAGACATGTGATTGCTAATTTTGTACCACTGACTTTCAACATCTCACACGTTTTTCTGTCTATTTCGGGATACAATATTTCACCAAAATATTTTTTAAGACAGTAATTTTATTCACTCTTCAAGGTCCATTGAGCTAGTTGCTTGGTTATTGTTTCAGATGGAACCATCTACCAGTGTCTCTGTGGCGCAATCGGTCACCGCGCTCGGCTGTTAACCGGGAGGCTGGTGGTTCGAATCCACCCAGAGACGTACGTCAATTGAGCAGAATACTCAGCTCTATCCGAGAGGCTGAGGTTTCGAACTTACCTGAAAATGTAAGTCAATCAGGCAGAGCTCTCACATGTTACTGAGCGTTGGCTTGTTGTTTGGAACCACCCAAAATTGACAGCTTCTTGTCCAAACCAATCAGTTGTTGACAATGGATAGTTGTTTGGGTCCACCCAGATAGCAGAGTCAATTTCCCAGAGAACTCTACAGTTGACTGTGAGGTAGAAGTTTAAAACGCACCTGGATTTGTGTTTCTTTAGAGAATTTTGTTGTGTGATTTGATCTTTTTGATTTTAATGTTCCTTTAGCAATAAACGGAGTTGGATACCCATCGTTTTTAAAAGTGGTAGGTTTTTTTAAGATGAGGGTTGAAACCTTCAAATTTTTTGAACAAAGTATTATATTAACAAGCCCTAAGTTTGATGAACGTTAGAAAGTTTGATAAGTACTTCTGATTTTGTAGGTGCTGTGGCTTAGTTGGTCAAAGTGCCTGTCTAGTAAACAGGAGATCCTGGGTTCAACTCCCAGCAGTACCTGATTGTCCTTTCTTGTTGATTCTGAAATAAGCAATATGTATTATTAGAGACATTTCTCTAGCTCTCAATGGATGTAGTTTCTTCTGACCTATACACAAGGTTGAACCCTAACTTTCCTCTGAAATCACAAGACATGTGATTGCTAATTTTGTACCACTGACTTTCAACATCTCACACGTTTTTCTGTCTATTTCGGGATACGATATTTCAGCAAAATATTTTTTAAGACAGGAATTTTATTCACTCTTCAAGGTCAATTGAGCTAGTTGCTTGGTTATTGTTTCAGATGGAACCATCTACCAGTGTCTCTGTGGCGCAATCGGTCAGCGCGCTCGGCTGTTAACCGGGAGGCTGGTGGTTCGAATCCACCCAGAGACGTATGTCATTTGAGCAGAATACTCAGCTCTTTCGGAGAGGCTGAGTTTTCGAATTTACCTCAAAATGTATTTCAATCAGGCAGAGCTCTCACATGTTACTGAGGGTTGGCTTGTTGTTTGCAACCACCCAAAATTGACAGTTACTTGTCCAAACCAATCAGTTGTTGACAATGGATAGTTGTTTGGGTCCACCCAGATAGCAGAGTCAATTTCCCAGAGATCTCTACAGTTGACTTTGAGGTAGAAGTTTAAAATGCACCTGGATTTGTGTTTGTTTAGAGAATTTTGTTGTGTGATTTGATCTTTTTGATTTTAATGTTCCTTTAGCAATAAACGGAGTTGGATACCCATCGTTTTTAAAAGTGGTAGGTTTTTTTAAGATGAGGGTTGAAACCTTCAAATTATTTGAACAAAGTATTATATTAACAAGCCCTAAGTTTGATGAACGTTAGAAAGTTTGATAAATACTTCTGAAATTGTAGGTGCTGTGGCTTAGTTGGTCAAAGTGCCTGTCTAGTAAACAGGAGATCCTGGGTTCAACTCCCAGCAGTACCTGATTGTCCTTTCATGTTGATTCTGAAATAAGCAATATGTATTATTAGAGACATTTCTCTAGCTCTCAATGGATGTAGTTTCTTCTGACCTATACACAAGGTTGAACCCTAACTTTCCTCTGAAATCACAAGACATGTGATTGCTAATTTTGTACCACTGACTTTCAACATCTCACACGTTTTTCTGTCTATTTCGGGATACGATATTTCAGCAAAATATTTTTTAAGACAGTAATTTTATTCACTCTTCAAGATCCATTGAGCTAGTTGCTTGGTTATTGTTTCAGATGGAACCATCTACCAGTGTCTCTGTGGCGCAATCGGTCAGCGCGCTCGGCTGTTAACCGGGAGGCTGGTGGTTCGAATCCACCCAGAGACGTATGTCAATGAGCAGAATACTCAGCTCTTTCCGAGAGGCTGAGTTTTCGAACTTACCTCAAAATGTAAGTCAATCAGGCAGAGCTCTCACATGTTACTGAGGGTTGGCTTGTTGTTTGCAACCACCCAAAATTGACAGTTACTTGTCCAAACCAATCAGTTGTTGACAATGGATAGTTGTTTGGGTCCACCCAGATAGCAGAGTCAATTTCCCAGAGAACTCTACAGTTGACTGTGAGGTAGAAGTTTAAAACGCACCTGGATTTGTGTTTCTTTAGAGAATTTTGTTGTGTGATTTGATCTTTTTGATTTTAATGTTCCTTTAGCAATAAACGGAGTTGGATACCCATCGTTTTTAGAAGAGGTAGGTTTTTTTAAGATGAGGGTTGAAACCTTCAAATTATTTGAACAAAGTATTATATTAACAAGCCCTAAGTTAGATGAACGTTAGAAAGTTTGATAAATACTTCTGACATTGTAGGTGCTGTGGCTTAGTTGGTCAAAGTGCCTGTCTAGTAAACAGGAGATCCTGGGTTCAACTCCCAGCAGTACCTGATTGTCCTTTCATGTTGAGTCTGAAATAAGTAATATGTTGTAATAGAGACATTTCTCTAGCTCTCAATGGATGTAGTTCCTTCTGACCTATATACAAGGTTGAACCCTAACTTTCCTCTGAAATCACAAGACATGTGATTGCTAATTTTGTACCACTGACTTTCAACATCTACACGTTTTTCTGTCTATTTCGGGATACGATATTTAAGCAGAATATTTTTTTAAGACAGGAATTTTATTCACTCTTCAAGGTCCATTGAGCTAGTTGCTTGGTTATTGTTTCAGATGGAACCATCTAACAGTGTCTCTGTGGCGCAATCGGTCAGCGCGCTCGGCTGTTAACCGGGAGGCTGGTGGTTCGAATCCACCCAGAGACGTATGTCATTTGAGCAGAATACTCAGCTCTTTCGGAGAGGCTGAGTTTTCGAATTTACCTCAAAATGTAATTCAATCAGGCAGAGCTCTCACATGTTACTGAGGGTTGGCTTGTTGTTTGCAACCACCCAAAATTGACAGTTACTTGTCCAAACCAATCAGTTGTTGACAATGGATAGTTGTTTGGGTCCACCCAGATAGCAGAGTCAATTTCCCAGAGATCTCTACAGTTGACTGTGAGGTAGAAGTTTAAAACGCACCTGGATTTGTGTTTCTTTAGAGAATTTTGTTGTGTGATTTGATCTTTTTGATTTTAATGTTCCTTTAGCAATAAACGGAGTTGGATACCCATCGTTTTTAAAAGTGGTAGGTTTTTTTAAGATGAGGGTTGAAACCTTCAAATTATTTGAACAAAGTATTATATTAACAAGCCATAAGTTTGATGAACGTTAGAAAGTTTGATAAATACTTCTGATATTGTAGGTGCTGTGGCTTAGTTGGTCAAAGTGCCTGTCTAGTAAACAGGAGATCCTGGGTTCAACTCCCAGCAGTACCTGATTGTCCTTTCATGTTGATTCTGAAATACGTAATATGTTGTAACAGAGACATTTCTCCAGCTCTCAATGGATGTAGTTCCTTCTGACCTATATACAAGGTTGAACCCTAACTTTCCTCTGAAATCACAAGACATGTGATAGCTAATTTTGTACCACTGACTTTCAACATCTACACGTTTTTCTGTCTATTTCGGGATACGATATTTAAGCGGAATATTTTTTTAAGACAGGAATTTTATTCACTCTTCAAGGTCCATTGAGCTAGTTGCTTGGTTATTGTTTCAGATGGAACCATCTACCAGTGTCTCTGTGGCGCAATCGGTCAGCGTGCTCGGCTGTTACCCGGTAGGCTGGTGGTTCGAATCCACCCAGAGACGTATGTCAATTGAGCAGAATACTCAGCTCTTTCGGAGAGGCTGAGTTTTCGAATTTACCTCAAAATGTATTTCAATCAGGCAGAGCTCTCACATGTTACTGAGGGTTGGCTTGTTGTTTGCAACCACCCAAAATTGACAGTTACTAGTCCAAACCAATCATTTGTTGACAATGGATAGTTGTTTGGGTCCACCCAGATAGCAGAGTCAAATTCTCAGAGAACTCTACAGTTGACTGTGAGGTAGAAGTTTAAAATGCACCTGGATTTGTGTTTGTTTAGAGAATTTTGTTGTGTGATTTGATCTTTTTGATTTTAATGTTCCTTTAGCAATAAACGGAGTTGGATGCCCATCGTTTTTAAAAGTGGTAGGTTTTTTTTAAAACGAGGGTTGAAACCTTCAAATTATTTGAACAAAGTATTATATTAACAAGCCCTAAGTTTGATGAACGTTAGAAAGTTTGATAAATACTTCTGAAATTGTAGGTGCTGTGGCTTTGTTGGTCAAAGTGCCTGTCTAGTAAACAGGAGATCCTGGGTTCAACTCCCAGCAGTACCTGATTGTCCCTTCATGTTGATTCTGAAATAAGCAATATGTATTAATAGAGACATTTCTCTAGCTCTCAATGGATGTAGTTCCTTCTGACCTATACACAAGGTTGAACCCTA
The DNA here is from genome assembly GCF_051989625.1 of Stigmatopora argus. NCBI lineage: Eukaryota > Metazoa > Chordata > Actinopteri > Syngnathiformes > Syngnathidae > Stigmatopora > Stigmatopora argus. The sequence goes on along the minus strand of NC_135389.1, from coordinate 6,558,091 downwards.
ACTTTCCCCTGAAATCACAAGACATGTGATTGCTAATTTTGTACCACTGACTTTCAACATCTCACACGTTTTTCTGTCTATTTCGGGATACAATATTTCACCAAAATATTTTTTAAGACAGTAATTTTATTCACTCTTCAAGGTCCATTGAGCTAGTTGCTTGGTTATTGTTTCAGATGGAACCATCTACCAGTGTCTCTGTGGCGCAATCGGTCACCGCGCTCGGCTGTTAACCGGGAGGCTGGTGGTTCGAATCCACCCAGAGACGTACGTCAATTGAGCAGAATACTCAGCTCTATCCGAGAGGCTGAGGTTTCGAACTTACCTGAAAATGTAAGTCAATCAGGCAGAGCTCTCACATGTTACTGAGCGTTGGCTTGTTGTTTGGAACCACCCAAAATTGACAGCTTCTTGTCCAAACCAATCAGTTGTTGACAATGGATAGTTGTTTGGGTCCACCCAGATAGCAGAGTCAATTTCCCAGAGAACTCTACAGTTGACTGTGAGGTAGAAGTTTAAAACGCACCTGGATTTGTGTTTCTTTAGAGAATTTTGTTGTGTGATTTGATCTTTTTGATTTTAATGTTCCTTTAGCAATAAACGGAGTTGGATACCCATCGTTTTTAAAAGTGGTAGGTTTTTTTAAGATGAGGGTTGAAACCTTCAAATTTTTTGAACAAAGTATTATATTAACAAGCCCTAAGTTTGATGAACGTTAGAAAGTTTGATAAGTACTTCTGATTTTGTAGGTGCTGTGGCTTAGTTGGTCAAAGTGCCTGTCTAGTAAACAGGAGATCCTGGGTTCAACTCCCAGCAGTACCTGATTGTCCTTTCTTGTTGATTCTGAAATAAGCAATATGTATTATTAGAGACATTTCTCTAGCTCTCAATGGATGTAGTTTCTTCTGACCTATACACAAGGTTGAACCCTAACTTTCCTCTGAAATCACAAGACATGTGATTGCTAATTTTGTACCACTGACTTTCAACATCTCACACGTTTTTCTGTCTATTTCGGGATACGATATTTCAGCAAAATATTTTTTAAGACAGTAATTTTATTCACTCTTCAAGATCCATTGAGCTAGTTGCTTGGTTATTGTTTCAGATGGAACCATCTACCAGTGTCTCTGTGGCGCAATCGGTCAGCGCGCTCGGCTGTTAACCGGGAGGCTGGTGGTTCAAATCCACCCAGAGACGTATGTCAATGAGCAGAATACTCAGCTCTTTCCGAGAGGCTGAGTTTTCGAACTTACCTCAAAATGTAAGTCAATCAGGCAGAGCTCTCACATGTTACTGAGGGTTGGCTTGTTGTTTGCAACCACCCAAAATTGACAGTTACTTGTCCAAACCAATCAGTTGTTGAAAATGGATAGTTGTTTGGGTCCACCCAGATAGCAGAGTCAATTTCCCAGAGAACTCTACAGTTGACTGTGAGGTAGAAGTTTAAAACGCACCTGGATTTGTGTTTCTTTAGAGAATTTTGTTGTGTGATTTGATCTTTTTGATTTTAATGTTCCTTTAGCAATAAACGGAGTTGGATACCCATCGTTTTTAGAAGAGGTAGGTTTTTTTAAGATGAGGGTTGAAACCTTCAAATTATTTGAACAAAGTATTATATTAACAAGCCCTAAGTTTGATGAACGTTAGAAAGTTTGATAAATACTTCTGACATTGTAGGTGCTGTGGCTTAGTTGGTCAAAGTGCCTGTCTAGTAAACAGGAGATCCTGGGTTCAACTCCCAGCAGTACCTGATTGTCCTTTCATGTTGATTCTGAAAGAAGTAATATGTTGTAATAGAGACATTTCTCTAGCTCTCAATGGATGTAGTTCCTTCTGACCTATATACAAGGTTGAACCCTAACTTTCCTCTGAAATCACAAGACATGTGATTGCTAATTTTGTACCACTGACTTTCAACATCTACACGTTTTTCTGTCTATTTCGGGATACGATATTTAAGCAGAATATTTTTTTAAGACAGGAATTTTATTCACTCTTCAAGGTCCATTGAGCTAGTTGCTTGGTTATTGTTTCAGATGGAACCATCTACCAGTGTCTCTGTGGCGCAATCGGTCAGCGCGCTCGGCTGTTAACCGGGAGGCTGGTGGTTCGAATCCACCCAGAGACGTATGTCATTTGAGCAGAATACTCAGCTCTTTCGGAGAGGCTGAGTTTTCGAATTTACCTCAAAATGTAATTCAATCAGGCAGAGCTCTCACATGTTACTGAGGGTTGGCTTGTTGTTTGCAACCACCCAAAATTGACAGTTACTTGTCCAAACCAATCAGTTGTTGACAATGGATAGTTGTTTGGGTCCACCCAGATAGCAGAGTCAATTTCCCAGAGATCTCTACAGTTGACTGTGAGGTAGAAGTTTAAAACGCACCTGGATTTGTGTTTCTTTAGAGAATTTTGTTGTGTGATTTGATCTTTTTGATTTTAATGTTCCTTTAGCAATAAACGGAGTTGGATACCCATCGTTTTTAAAAGTGGTAGGTTTTTTTAAGATGAGGGTTGAAACCTTCAAATTATTTGAACAAAGTATTATATTAACAAGCCATAAGTTTGATGAACGTTAGAAAGTTTGATAAATACTTCTGATATTGTAGGTGCTGTGGCTTAGTTGGTCAAAGTGCCTGTCTAGTAAACAGGAGATCCTGGGTTCAACTCCCAGCAGTACCTGATTGTCCTTTCATGTTGATTCTGAAATAAGTAATATGTTGTAACAGAGACATTTCTCCAGCTCTCAATGGATGTAGTTCCTTCTGACCTATATACAAGGTTGAACCCTAACTTTCCTCTGAAATCACAAGACATGTGATTGCTAATTTTGTACCACTGACTTTCAACATCTACACGTTTTTCTGTCTATTTCGGGATACGATATTTAAGCGGAATATTTTTTTAAGACAGGAATTTTATTCACTCTTCAAGGTCCATTGAGCTAGTTGCTTGGTTATTGTTTCAGATAGAACCATCTACCAGTGTCTCTGTGGCGCAATCGGTCAGCGCGCTCGGCTGTTAACCGGGAGGCTGGTGGTTCGAATCCACCCAGAGACGTATGTCTAATGAGCAGAATACTCAGCTCTTTCGGAGAGGCTGAGTTTTCGAATTTACCTCAAAATGTATTTCAATCAGGCAGAGCTCTCACATGTTACTGAGGGTTGGCTTGTTGTTTGCAACCACCCAAAATTGACAGCTACTTGTCCAAACCAATCAGTTGTTGACAATGGATAGTTGTTTGGGTCCACCCAGATAGCAGAGTCAATTTCCCAGAGAACTCTACAGTTGACTGTGAGGTAGAAGTTTAAATCGCACCTGGATTTGTGTTTCTTTAGAGAATTTTGTTGTGTGATTTGATCTTTTTGATTTTAATGTTCCTTTAGCAATAAACGGAGTTGGATACCCATCGTTTTTAAAAGTGGTAGGTTTTTTTAAGATGAGGGTTGAAACCTTCAAATTATTTGAACAAAGTATTATATTAACAAGCCCTAAGTTTGATGAACGTTAGAAAGTTTGATAAGTACTTCTGATTTTGTTGGTGCTGTGGCTTAGTTGGTCAAAGTGCCTGTCTAGTAAACAGGAGATCCTGGGTTCAACTCCCAGCAGTACCTGATTGTCCTTTCATGTTGATTCTGAAATAAGCAATATGTATTATTAGAGACATTTCTCTAGCTCTCAATGGATGTAGTTTCTTCTGACCTATACACAAGGTTGAACCCTAACTTTCCTATGAAATCACAAGACATGTGATTGCTAATTTTGTACCACTGACATTCAACATCTCACACGTTTTTCTGTCTATTTCGGGATACGATATTTCAGCAAAATATTTTTTAAGACAGTAATTTTATTCACTCTTCAAGATCCATTGAGCTAGTTGCTTGGTTATTGTTTCAGATGGAACCATCTACCAGTGTCTCTGTGGCGCAATCGGTCAGCGCGCTCGGCTGTTAACCGGGAGGCTGGTGGTTCGAATCCACCCAGAGACGTATGTCAATGAGCAGAATACTCAGCTCTTTCCGAGAGGCTGAGTTTTCGAACTTACCTCAAAATGTAAGTCAATCAGGCAGAGCTCTCACATGTTACTGAGGGTTGGCTTGTTGTTTGCAACCACCCAAATTTGACAGTTACTTGTCCAAACCAATCAGTTGTTGACAATGGATAGTTGTTTGGGTCCACCCAGATAGCAGAGTCAATTTCCCAGAGAACTCTACAGTTGACCGTGAGGTAGAAGTTTAAAACGCACCTGGATTTGTGTTTCTTTAGAGAATTTTGTTGTGTGATTTGATCTTTTTGATTTTAATGTTCCTTTAGCAATAAACGGAGTTGGATACCCATCGTTTTTAGAAGAGGTAGGTTTTTTTAAGATGAGGGTTGAAACCTTCAAATTATTTGAACAAAGTATTATATTTACAAGCCCTAAGTTTGATGAACGTTAGAAAGTTTGATAAATACTTCAGATATTGTAGGTGCTGTGGCTTAGTTGGTCAAAGTGCCTGTCTAGTAAACAGGAGATCCTGGGTTCAACTCCCAGCAGTACCTGATTGTCCTTTCATGTTGATTCTGAAATAAGCAATATGTATTAACAGACATTTCTCTAGCTCTCAATGGATGTCGTTCCTTCTGACCTATACACAAGGTTGAACCCTAACTTTCCTCTGAAATCACAAGACATGTGATTGCTAATTTTGTACCACTGACTTTCAACATCTCACACGTTTTTCTGTCTATTTCGGGATACGATATTTCAGCAAAATATTTTTTTAAGACAGTAAATTTATTCACTCTTCAAGGTCCATTGAGCTAGTTGCTTGGTTATTGTTTCAGATGGGACCAACCACCAGTGTCTCTGTGGCGCAATCGGTCAGCGCGCTCGGCTGTTAACCGGGAGGCTGGTGGTTCGAATCCACCCAGAGACGTATGTCAATTGAGCAGAATACTCAGCTCTTTCCGAGAGGCTGAGTTTTCGAACTTACCTCAAAATGTAATTCAATCAGGCAGAGCTCTCACATGTTACTGAGGGTTGGCTTGTTTTTTGCAACCACCCAAAATTGACAGTTACTTGTCCAAACCAATCAGTTGTTGACAATGGATAGTTGTTTGGGTCCACCCAGATAGCAGAGTCAAATTCTCAGAGAACTCTTCAGTTGACTGTGAGGTAGAAGTTTAAAACGCACCTGGATTTGTGTTTGTTTAGAGAATTTTGTTGTGTGATTTGATCTTTTTGATTTTAATGTTCCTTTAGCAATAAACGAAGTTGGATGCCCATCGTTTTTAAAAGTGGTAGTTTTTTTTTTAAATGAGGGTTGAAACCTTCAAATTATTTGAACAAAGTATTATATTAACAAGCCCTAAGTTTGATGAACGTTAGAAAGTTTGATAAATACTTCTGAAATTGTAGGTGCTGTGGCTTAGTTGGTCAAAATGCCTGTCTTGTAAACAGGAGATCCTGGGTTCAACTCCCAGCAGTACCTGATTGTCCTTTCATGTTGATTCTGAAATAAGTAATATGTTGTAATAGAGACATTTCTCTAGCTCTCAATGGATGTAGTTCCTTCTGACCTATATACAAGGTTGAACCCTAACTTTCCTCTGAAATCACAAGACATGTGATTGCAAATTTTGTACCACTGACTTTCAACATCTACACGTTTTTCTGTCTATTTCGGGATACGATATTTAAGCAGAATATTTTTTTAAGACAGGAATTTTATTCACTCTTCAAGGTCCATTGAGCTAGTTGCTTGGTTATTGTTTCAGATGGAACCATCTAACAGTGTCTCTGTGGCGCAATCGGTCAGCGCGCTCGGCTGTTAACCGGGAGGCTGGTGGTTCGAATCCACCCAGAGACGTATGTCATTTGAGCAGAATACTCAGCTCTTTCGGAGAGGCTGAGTTTTCGAATTTACCTCAAAATGTAATTCAATCAGGCAGAGCTCTCACATGTTACTGAGGGTTGGCTTGTTGTTTGCAACCACCCAAAATTGACAGTTACTTGTCCAAACCAATCAGTTGTTGACAATGGATAGTTGTTTGGGTCCACCCAGATAGCAGAGTCAATTTCCCAGAGATCTCTACAGTTGACTGTGAGGTAGAAGTTTAAAACGCACCTGGATTTGTGTTTCTTTAGAGAATTTTGTTGTGTGATTTGATCTTTTTGATTTTAATGTTCCTTTAGCAATAAACGGAGTTGGATACCCATCGTTTTTAAAAGTGGTAGGTTTTTTTAAGATGAGGGTTGAAACCTTCAAATTATTTGAACAAAGTATTATATTAACAAGCCATAAGTTTGATGAACGTTAGAAAGTTTGATAAATACTTCTGATATTGTAGGTGCTGTGGCTTAGTTGGTCAAAGTGCCTGTCTAGTAAACAGGAGATCCTGGGTTCAACTCCCAGCAGTACCTGATTGTCCTTTCATGTTGATTCTGAAATACGTAATATGTTGTAACAGAGACATTTCTCCAGCTCTCAATGGATGTAGTTCCTTCTGACCTATATACAAGGTTGAACCCTAACTTTCCTCTGAAATCACAAGACATGTGATAGCTAATTTTGTACCACTGACTTTCAACATCTACACGTTTTTCTGTCTATTTCGGGATACGATATTTAAGCGGAATATTTTTTTAAGACAGGAATTTTATTCACTCTTCAAGGTCCATTGAGCTAGTTGCTTGGTTATTGTTTCAGATGGAACCATCTACCAGTGTCTCTGTGGCGCAATCGGTCAGCGCGCTCGGCTGTTACCCGGTAGGCTGGTGGTTCGAATCCACCCAGAGACGTATGTCAATTGAGCAGAATACTCAGCTCTTTCGGAGAGGCTGAGTTTTCGAATTTACCTCAAAATGTATTTCAATCAGGCAGAGCTCTCACATGTTACTGAGGGTTGGCTTGTTGTTTGCAACCACCCAAAATTGACAGTTACTAGTCCAAACCAATCATTTGTTGACAATGGATAGTTGTTTGGGTCCACCCAGATAGCAGAGTCAAATTCTCAGAGAACTCTACAGTTGACTGTGAGGTAGAAGTTTAAAATGCACCTGGATTTGTGTTTGTTTAGAGAATTTTGTTGTGTGATTTGATCTTTTTGATTTTAATGTTCCTTTAGCAATAAACGGAGTTGGATGCCCATCGTTTTTAAAAGTGGTAGGTTTTTTTTAAAACGAGGGTTGAAACCTTCAAATTATTTGAACAAAGTATTATATTAACAAGCCCTAAGTTTGATGAACGTTAGAAAGTTTGATAAATACTTCTGAAATTGTAGGTGCTGTGGCTTTGTTGGTCAAAGTGCCTGTCTAGTAAACAGGAGATCCTGGGTTCAACTCCCAGCAGTACCTGATTGTCCCTTCATGTTGATTCTGAAATAAGCAATATGTATTAATAGAGACATTTCTCTAGCTCTCAATGGATGTAGTTCCTTCTGACCTATACACAAGGTTGAACCCTAACTTTCCCCTGAAATCACAAGACATGTGATTGCTAATTTTGTACCACTGACTTTCAACATCTCACACGTTTTTCTGTCTATTTCGGGATACAATATTTCACCAAAATATTTTTTAAGACAGTAATTTTATTCACTCTTCAAGGTCCATTGAGCTAGTTGCTTGGTTATTGTTTCAGATGGAACCATCTACCAGTGTCTCTGTGGCGCAATCGGTCACCGCGCTCGGCTGTTAACCGGGAGGCTGGTGGTTCGAATCCACCCAGAGACGTACGTCAATTGAGCAGAATACTCAGCTCTATCCGAGAGGCTGAGGTTTCGAACTTACCTGAAAATGTAAGTCAATCAGGCAGAGCTCTCACATGTTACTGAGCGTTGGCTTGTTGTTTGGAACCACCCAAAATTGACAGCTTCTTGTCCAAACCAATCAGTTGTTGACAATGGATAGTTGTTTGGGTCCACCCAGATAGCAGAGTCAATTTCCCAGAGAACTCTACAGTTGACTGTGAGGTAGAAGTTTAAAACGCACCTGGATTTGTGTTTCTTTAGAGAATTTTGTTGTGTGATTTGATCTTTTTGATTTTAATGTTCCTTTAGCAATAAACGGAGTTGGATACCCATCGTTTTTAAAAGTGGTAGGTTTTTTTAAGATGAGGGTTGAAACCTTCAAATTTTTTGAACAAAGTATTATATTAACAAGCCCTAAGTTTGATGAACGTTAGAAAGTTTGATAAGTACTTCTGATTTTGTAGGTGCTGTGGCTTAGTTGGTCAAAGTGCCTGTCTAGTAAACAGGAGATCCTGGGTTCAACTCCCAGCAGTACCTGATTGTCCTTTCTTGTTGATTCTGAAATAAGCAATATGTATTATTAGAGACATTTCTCTAGCTCTCAATGGATGTAGTTTCTTCTGACCTATACACAAGGTTGAACCCTAACTTTCCTCTGAAATCACAAGACATGTGATTGCTAATTTTGTACCACTGACTTTCAACATCTCACACGTTTTTCTGTCTATTTCGGGATACGATATTTCAGCAAAATATTTTTTAAGACAGTAATTTTATTCACTCTTCAAGATCCATTGAGCTAGTTGCTTGGTTATTGTTTCAGATGGAACCATCTACCAGTGTCTCTGTGGCGCAATCGGTCAGCGCGCTCGGCTGTTAACCGGGAGGCTGGTGGTTCAAATCCACCCAGAGACGTATGTCAATGAGCAGAATACTCAGCTCTTTCCGAGAGGCTGAGTTTTCGAACTTACCTCAAAATGTAAGTCAATCAGGCAGAGCTCTCACATGTTACTGAGGGTTGGCTTGTTGTTTGCAACCACCCAAAATTGACAGTTACTTGTCCAAACCAATCAGTTGTTGAAAATGGATAGTTGTTTGGGTCCACCCAGATAGCAGAGTCAATTTCCCAGAGAACTCTACAGTTGACTGTGAGGTAGAAGTTTAAAACGCACCTGGATTTGTGTTTCTTTAGAGAATTTTGTTGTGTGATTTGATCTTTTTGATTTTAATGTTCCTTTAGCAATAAACGGAGTTGGATACCCATCGTTTTTAGAAGAGGTAGGTTTTTTTAAGATGAGGGTTGAAACCTTCAAATTATTTGAACAAAGTATTATATTAACAAGCCCTAAGTTTGATGAACGTTAGAAAGTTTGATAAATACTTCTGACATTGTAGGTGCTGTGGCTTAGTTGGTCAAAGTGCCTGTCTAGTAAACAGGAGATCCTGGGTTCAACTCCCAGCAGTACCTGATTGTCCTTTCATGTTGATTCTGAAAGAAGTAATATGTTGTAATAGAGACATTTCTCTAGCTCTCAATGGATGTAGTTCCTTCTGACCTATATACAAGGTTGAACCCTAACTTTCCTCTGAAATCACAAGACATGTGATTGCTAATTTTGTACCACTGACTTTCAACATCTACACGTTTTTCTGTCTATTTCGGGATACGATATTTAAGCAGAATATTTTTTTAAGACAGGAATTTTATTCACTCTTCAAGGTCCATTGAGCTAGTTGCTTGGTTATTGTTTCAGATGGAACCATCTACCAGTGTCTCTGTGGCGCAATCGGTCAGCGCGCTCGGCTGTTAACCGGGAGGCTGGTGGTTCGAATCCACCCAGAGACGTATGTCATTTGAGCAGAATACTCAGCTCTTTCGGAGAGGCTGAGTTTTCGAATTTACCTCAAAATGTAATTCAATCAGGCAGAGCTCTCACATGTTACTGAGGGTTGGCTTGTTGTTTGCAACCACCCAAAATTGACAGTTACTTGTCCAAACCAATCAGTTGTTGACAATGGATAGTTGTTTGGGTCCACCCAGATAGCAGAGTCAATTTCCCAGAGATCTCTACAGTTGACTGTGAGGTAAAAGTTTAAAACGCACCTGGATTTGTGTTTCTTTAGAGAATTTTGTTGTGTGATTTGATCTTTTTGATTTTAATGTTCCTTTAGCAATAAACGGAGTTGGATACCCATCGTTTTTAAAAGTGGTAGGTTTTTTTAAGATGAGGGTTGAAACCTTCAAATTATTTGAACAAAGTATTATATTAACAAGCCATAAGTTTGATGAACGTTAGAAAGTTTGATAAATACTTCTGATATTGTAGGTGCTGTGGCTTAGTTGGTCAAAGTGCCTGTCTAGTAAACAGGAGATCCTGGGTTCAACTCCCAGCAGTACCTGATTGTCCTTTCATGTTGATTCTGAAATAAGTAATATGTTGTAACAGAGACATTTCTCCAGCTCTCAATGGATGTAGTTCCTTCTGACCTATATACAAGGTTGAACCCTAACTTTCCTCTGAAATCACAAGACATGTGATTGCTAATTTTGTACCACTGACTTTCAACATCTACACGTTTTTCTGTCTATTTCGGGATACGATATTTAAGCGGAATATTTTTTTAAGACAGGAATTTTATTCACTCTTCAAGGTCCATTGAGCTAGTTGCTTGGTTATTGTTTCAGATAGAACCATCTACCAGTGTCTCTGTGGCGCAATCGGTCAGCGCGCTCGGCTGTTAACCGGGAGGCTGGTGGTTCGAATCCACCCAGAGACGTATGTCTAATGAGCAGAATACTCAGCTCTTTCGGAGAGGCTGAGTTTTCGAATTTACCTCAAAATGTATTTCAATCAGGCAGAGCTCTCACATGTTACTGAGGGTTGGCTTGTTGTTTGCAACCACCCAAAATTGACAGCTACTTGTCCAAACCAATCAGTTGTTGACAATGGATAGTTGTTTGGGTCCACCCAGATAGCAGAGTCAATTTCCCAGAGAACTCTACAGTTGACTGTGAGGTAGAAGTTTAAATCGCACCTGGATTTGTGTTTCTTTAGAGAATTTTGTTGTGTGATTTGATCTTTTTGATTTTAATGTTCCTTTAGCAATAAACGGAGTTGGATACCCATCGTTTTTAAAAGTGGTAGGTTTTTTTAAGATGAGGGTTGAAACCTTCAAATTATTTGAACAAAGTATTATATTAACAAGCCCTAAGTTTGATGAACGTTAGAAAGTTTGATAAGTACTTCTGATTTTGTTGGTGCTGTGGCTTAGTTGGTCAAAGTGCCTGTCTAGTAAACAGGAGATCCTGGGTTCAACTCCCAGCAGTACCTGATTGTCCTTTCATGTTGATTCTGAAATAAGCAATATGTATTATTAGAGACATTTCTCTAGCTCTCAATGGATGTAGTTTCTTCTGACCTATACACAAGGTTGAACCCTAACTTTCCTATGAAATCACAAGACATGTGATTGCTAATTTTGTACCACTGACATTCAACATCTCACACGTTTTTCTGTCTATTTCGGGATACGATATTTCAGCAAAATATTTTTTAAGACAGTAATTTTATTCACTCTTCAAGATCCATTGAGCTAGTTGCTTGGTTATTGTTTCAGATGGAACCATCTACCAGTGTCTCTGTGGCGCAATCGGTCAGCGCGCTCGGCTGTTAACCGGGAGGCTGGTGGTTCGAATCCACCCAGAGACGTATGTCAATGAGCAGAATACTCAGCTCTTTCCGAGAGGCTGAGTTTTCGAACTTACCTCAAAATGTAAGTCAATCAGGCAGAGCTCTCACATGTTACTGAGGGTTGGCTTGTTGTTTGCAACCACCCAAATTTGACAGTTACTTGTCCAAACCAATCAGTTGTTGACAATGGATAGTTGTTTGGGTCCACCCAGATAGCAGAGTCAATTTCCCAGAGAACTCTACAGTTGACCGTGAGGTAGAAGTTTAAAACGCACCTGGATTTGTGTTTCTTTAGAGAATTTTGTTGTGTGATTTGATCTTTTTGATTTTAATGTTCCTTTAGCAATAAACGGAGTTGGATACCCATCGTTTTTAAAAGTGGTAGGTTTTTTTAAGATGAGGGTTGAAACCTTCAAATTATTTGAACAAAGTATTATATTAACAAGCCATAAGTTTGATGAACGTTAGAAAGTTTGATAAATACTTCTGATATTGTAGGTGCTGTGGCTTAGTTGGTCAAAGTGCCTGTCTAGTAAACAGGAGATCCTGGGTTCAACTCCCAGCAGTACCTGGTTGTCCTTTCATGTTGATTCTGAAATAAGTAATATGTTGTAACAGAGACATTTCTCCAGCTCTCAATGGATGTAGTTCCTTCTGACCTATATACAAGGTTGAACCCTAACTTTCCTCTGAAATCACAAGACATGTGATTGCTAATTTTGTACCACTGACTTTCAACATCTACACGTTTTTCTGTCTATTTCGGGATAAGATATTTAAGCGGAATATTTTTTTAAGACAGGAATTTTATTCACTCTTCAAGGTCCATTGAGCTAGTTGCTTGGTTATTGTTTCAGATGGAACCATCTACCAGTGTCTCTGTGGCGCAATCGGTCAGCGCGCTCGGCTGTTAACCGGGAGGCTGGTGGTTCGAATCCACCCAGAGACGTATGTCAATTGAGCAGAATACTCAGCTCTTTCGTAGAGGCTGAGTTTTCGAATTTACCTCAAAATGTATTTCAATCAGGCAGAGCTCTCACATGTTACTGAGGGTTGGCTTGTTGTTTGCAACCACCCAAAATTGACAGTTACTTGTCCAAACCAATCAGTTGTTGACAATGGATAGTTGTTTGGGTCCACCCAGATAGCAGAGTCAAATTCTCAGAGAACTCTACAGTTGACTGTGAGGTAGAAGTTTAAAATGCACCTGGATTTGTGTTTGTTTAGAGAATTTTGTTGTGTGATTTGATCTTTTTGATTTTAATGTTCCTTTAGCAATAAACGGAGTTGGATGCCCATCGTTTTTAAAAGTGGTAGGTTTTTTTTAAAATGAGGGTTGAAACCTTCAAATTATTTGAACAAAGTATTATATTAACAAGCCCTAAGTTTGATGAACGTTAGAAAGTTTGTGTTGGGGTAATCATTATTATAAATGTGTTTGCAATGAATATAAAGCCTTATAATATACATGATTACTATATTAATCAATATATTTGCTTATTAGGAATAGTAATGCTCATCCTAAATGTGTAACTATATTAAACAATATAGTTATATGTGTTGATCGCTTTCAACGAAGACAAACGCTTACGCCAAGGTCGCTCTCCAGGACAGCTGGGTCCAGCGAGAGATACAAGTTCGAAAGGACATAAAACAATCCACTGAGTTCTTGCTCCGAGGACTGATTACTGGAAGATACGCCTCGACCCCTTCCCCAGATGCGAGTTCAACAGGGAAGATCGGTGAAGGACGCTTAAATTGTTGTTGGCTCAACGGATGGCTATCAATCAACTTGTATATTGTTTTTCCTTTGTGACGCTTGATATGGAATTGTTTTGTTTCTTGCTTACGCAATTGGATCGATTACTCGCATATTGTTTTAATTTGTGACGCTAGGTTGACGCTTGGTTTGCTTGATTATGGAATTGTTTTGTTTCTTGCTTACGCAAATGGAATCGATAACCTTGTAATTGTTTTGATTTGAAGCCTTAAATGGGCAGGACATAATGCCGCTCTTTAGAATAATCTTGGGTGGGGCGAGCTGCCGGATGTATTCTCTTCTTGCAAGAATTAAATGTGATGTGACTATAGATGCCTTTTTTATTGAAAGCTGAATTGGAAAAACCTAAGGATAAACCTACAATTGGATGAACCTAACATTTGGTCCTTCGAGCCTGTGGTCAAGATACCGAAGCAGAATCCAGGTCGCTCCCGTTCGATATCTGGAAAGACCGTGCACGGCGCTTAAATACCCTTTTCCGGGCTGGATAACTCGAAGGAGCGCCTGGGTTCTCGACGGTTTCGACGACTAACCCTCTGAAAGAGACATCTGAGGTCATATCTGGTAAGTCCATTTTTTTTAAATGTGACTCGCGTCCAGGGGACTGCGACACGCGTCCAGGGGACTGCGACACGCGTCCAGGGGACTGCGTTACAAACCCTGGGTATACTAGTCGCTGCCAGGTAACGAGACAGAGCATGAGTCTATAAAACTTGGGGCAGTTCGGGGTGTCCTGTGCCGTGGTCCGGAAAGGTACAAATATAACTCTGACAGTATATCAAGCTAGGGTATACATTTGTGTTACGTGTTGCGTGTGTTACGTGTGTCCTTCCGCGGAAAAGAAATTTGCTAACTGATAACTGAGTGCACGCGAGCTCCCTTCAATATGGGCAGCTCAAATATCAAAGAATGGGGATTTTGAAATTTGTTGAAAATCAAAGCGCTACAAGGGTTAAACACCTAAATTTATGGATAAACAAATATGGGTTTGCTGGCCAGCTTAAATATGCATGAAATATTAAAACCTGCGGGATAAAATACGCACTAAGCATAGAAGTAATCTATATATAATATGTGAAGGGAGACACAAGCGATACGGCTTGTTCCACAGATACTAATTATTGTTTTTGATGACGAGGCGGGGAAAGGCAAAACGTGCTGTTTTGTAAATGATAGCGGTCCTCGGCTGGTTGATAGGAGCGAGGCGATGGGCTGTTTTATTCTAAAAACAAGACAGGCCTGCTCAAAATTATTTGAATGAGGATGTTGAGCTAAATTTTAAACCAGAGATCACATTCTTTGTGAATGAATTCAATTGGAATTTTTTGTATGATGCTGAAAGTTGTAAAACGGCAATTAAAATGGTTATTTCCAAGTGCTAGGCATGCTTTGTTAATAGTAACTAAATGTACTGGAATGAAATGGCTTATTGTGGCTTATCCTGGTTTCGTTCCCGCCTGCTAGCGGGAATATTTTGGTTAACAGAAATACAAAACAGCAAATTAAATGTTTAGCGGGGTTGCCAAAACTGCGTTTTTTGTCATACTCTAAACTTGCCAAATAATGTGTTGATTGGGGGGAAGCGCTCTGTTTTGGTGCGGCTGATTTGATGGTGTTGGACATTATAATATAGTATAGTATGCGCGCGGACCGCACAAGCGACTAAAATTTAAGGGGGACCCCTTCCGTGGAGAATATTACAATTATTGGCCTTGAGGGCGCTGAAGCAAACTTGAGGGCAGAAATGGGTTTTGCCATGATATAGTTGTGCTTGCAGCAAACTATGGTGATATAGTTGGATATCGGGAGAGTAATTAATTTAGTGTAATTAATTTAGTCTTCTCTAAAAAGCGTTATAATTGTGTGCACAGGAGGACAAAAAGAAAAGCGTTTTGGAATTTGTAAACAAAGATAAAAATGCTGTTTCTGCAGCGAGCGTGAAGGTCACAGTCAGCGGAAGGGCGCGCTTCCGTTTAAACATTTCAAAATAAGAACAAAACATGGTCTACAAGGGATGCAGGGTTCCGCGATGATCTTCGCATTTATTTTTGGGATTTAATCAGAAATGTCTTTCGAGGTGATAGAAAATCTGTTTGGCAAAGATTGATTTGGTAAAAGCTTTGGAATTGGGAATAATACTATTATTATTATTATTTTATTTTTTGTTTTGTGAAGTTCAAAGGGCTCTTGATTGAAGAGAGCTAGTTTTGGAGGATAAAACGATATTATTACAGTTTTTGAATGGTTGGTTTGTTCAAAATACTTCAATATAGGTGATTGGCTGGTTAAAGAAAAATGAATGGAATTTTGTTTTTGTTTTTTTTACAATATTATGGCATATTGGTGACAATTTGAGGGTCCTTTATTAAGCATTGAAAATTATAATTAGGAAATGCCTAGTAAAGGTTGATTTCTCTAATTTAATTATTGTAGATTTATCTTGTGGTAACAGAGAGCTATATGAAATAGCTCTTATCTTAAGTAAACATAGTATGGGGTGATTTACAAATTATTTTTTAGGTACTAAGAGTTATTTGGTTGTTAAAGAGATCAGACATGAATTTAACAATGCAGAAATGGCATGAGAAATTTTGTGGCATTCGTCCAAAATATTAGGTAAATTGAACCTGGCTGGAGTAGATAAGATAATTGATTTAGGATAGGCATAGTTTCCCTAGAAGAAACATGGAGCGTCTTTAGGTGCACAAAAGACTTTCCCTGTTTGGCCTGAAGGGGGATATGCTTTGGTATAGGTCATATTGATGACTATTGGGACGTTACTGCCTATTGCTTTAGGGGCATACAAATTAAGAATTTAGCCAAAACTTACTGCATTGCAATTATGGGGTTAATACACCTAAATGTTACGGTGATAACGATTGGCAATAACAAGCTTAGATAAAGGGGAATATCTACAACAAATTCTGGTAGGGCCTTTCATGGTGTGAAACAAGTGATGAAATAATGTCTGTTTTAAAAATAACATCTCCAAATTATAAAATATCAACCTTGGAGAAATGCTTTAAGTAGATGGGTTGACAAGAATGGGCAAAATTCGATAACATTGAAAGGGGGTGTAACTTAATCCAGAACATGGAGATAAAGTTTTTACAAACGGTTAAAATACTAAAAGGGGGTGTGTGTGTTTCAATGTGTCACAACTTTTCCGTTATTGCATTATTGGCGAATAGATAGTTAATCACAGCCACTCGCTTGGCAGTCTACATGCTGACTGACTGGGGTAAGGGGCGGTGGCAATTGAACAAATTTCTATTTTTAGATATGTGGCATGTGGATCTAATACATTAATTATCTAGTTTCTTCAGGCACCAATTTTGATGATTGGGGGAGCACTCAAAGCAAATTCCTTGATTATGAGTGCGAGCGTGGATGAGTGTCTGTCTTTTGTGTTGAATTGGCTGGCCACCAAGATATATCAATATTCTAATATCAAGGTGGAATATTTCTGAAATCGCTGATAAGCCTTTCAAGGACGGCGGTGGCAGAGTAGGACAGAAACAAAAAGAAAAGAATTTATGGTAAATTTCATGCCTCAAAAAAGGGGGAGGTTATATATATTCAATCTATATGCAGATATATGGCCAAAACACGGGCGATTCCCCCTCATGTCAAGGTACAAAAGCTACATATCCATTTCAAAGTATACATATGGATTTAAACAGATTGGGGAAACCTTGTTGCAGAAACTGGTCTAGATTGGCAAGCTTGGATGACACACCCGTGCGCAAAAGCCATCAGGCCCCTGATAAAATTAACCCATTCGGAGGGGGGATTACAAATTGTTATTCGGACTGACAAGTTCACTTGTGGAAAAGTTCCTTGTCTGACGTTTTTCCTAAGTCCATGGTCAAGTGGGGAAGACCCTTGTTACAAATTTTACATATGTGTCTCAACAGTAATGACCATGCCTATGGAGGCTGAGTTTAGGGCGTCAGAGAAGGAAACACCCGGATCTGCCGTAGTAAAATTAGAATCTGAGAAGACCAGAGATGATGAATTCATTTCTGCAACAGGGATTTCCCAAACGGGAGGCAGTAAGAAAAATTGGTTACTGTTGATGGAAAATGCAGCTAATACTATAAATCAAACCTGGATAACATGTATTGTGCCCCGCCCTCTCTTACGAGCAGTACCCGCGCAAATTACTCCTGATTGTGTAATGGAGATAATGACAAATAAAAATGTAAGCCCCAATTGTGAAAAATGGAATAATGTCTACCCAGTTACAAGAGCAGCAAAGGACAAGCCTAACTTTTCAACAAAATGTAAGCTTTTAAATCATTTTACCTGCTTAAAACCTTACAGGGCATGGTCTGAGGCTGGAGGCGATAAATGAGACGTGGTGTGCCCACGTCCTAAAACCGACTACACCCTGGTACCACGTTCTGACCTATGGTGGTGGTGGGGTCAAAACAAATTATACGACTCCTGCCAAAATGACAGCAGGACTTTGTGCCTTGGTCTCACTGCTGTTACCAGTGTCTGTTTTTCCATCTACAGTAGAGGAGATACAATTGGCTGCACAGAAATCCGGTATGATGGCGGGCCCCTCGCGATGGCGTCGATCGGCATGGAGAGAGGGTGATCCGACATACATTGATGCGATTGGCATCCACGGGGCGTACCAGATGAGTATAAGTGGCTAATCAGATCGCAGCAGGTTGGGAGTATATTTTTCTTTTAATTACTCCAAACAAAAATGTTGATTGGATAAATTACCTGCATTACAATGTCCAAAAACTTGGAAATTATACTGAACAGGGATTTGTGGCGATAAAGGAACAATTGGCAGCCACCAGTCTTATGGCGTTCCAGGATCGCATAGCAGTTGATATGCTGCTTGCGGAGCAAGGGGGCGTGTGTGCAATGTTTGGAGATCAGTGTTGCACCTTCATACCGAACAACACGTCACCCGATGGGTCCCTCACCCAGGCCATTAGTGGCCTGCAGACCCTCAACCGCAATATGAAGGAGCATTCTGGAGTCAGAGAATCCGCCCTTGAAAGCTGGTGGCATAAGTCTTTTGGGAGGTATAAGGATTTGGCCAAATCTGTTGCATTTTCAGTAGCCCTTTTTGCTACCATTTTGACATTATGCGGGTGTTGTATTATTCCCTGCTTAAGATCTTTGATAAGCCGACTTATAACCACTGCGATTGCCCCTACAAACTCTAAATTGCATGAATTATATCCTCTGTTGATGAGACGTGCTGAGGGGAGCAGTGGATTTCAAGAGCATGGAAATTGCGAGGATGAATTGGGCGAAGATGATTTTGTGTTTTGCTTTTCAGACCAGCCGTGCCAGTGAGCAGGTAAAACTAAAGCCAACGGACGGACATTTCCTCCCCATTTTTATTTTTTTGCCATAAAATGAATTAATGGAATAAAGCCGAAAGGAAGTTTTATTAAGGAGATCATGTGCAAATTTATCATATAGGGGGGAATGTTGGGGTAATCATTATTATAAATGTGTTTGCAATGAATATAAAGCCTTATAATATACATGATTACTATATTAATCAATATATTTGCTTATTAGGAATAGTAATGCTCATCCTAAATGTGTAACTATATTAAACAATATAGTTATATGTGTTGATCGCTTTCAACGAAGACAAACGCTTACGCCAAGGTCGCTCTCCAGGACAGCTGGGTCCAGCGAGAGATACAAGTTCGAAAGGACATAAAACAATCCACTGAGTTCTTGCTCCGAGGACTGATTACTGGAAGATACGCCTCGACCCCTTCCCCAGATGCGAGTTCAACAGGGAAGATCGGTGAAGGACGCTTAAATTGTTGTTGGCTCAACGGATGGCTATCAATCAACTTGTATATTGTTTTTCCTTTGTGACGCTTGATATGGAATTGTTTTGTTTCTTGCTTACGCAATTGGATCGATTACTCGCATATTGTTTTAATTTGTGACGCTAGGTTGACGCTTGGTTTGCTTGATTATGGAATTGTTTTGTTTCTTGCTTACGCAAATGGAATCAATAACCTTGTAATTGTTTTGATTTGAAGCCTTAAATGGGCAGGACATAATGCCGCTCTTTAGAATAATCTTGGGTGGGGCGAGCTGCCGGATGTATTCTCTTCTTGCAAGAATTAAATGTGATGTGACTACAGATGCCTTTTTTATTGAAAGCTGAATTGGAAAAACCTAAGGATAAACCTACAATTGGATGAACCTAACAGTTTGATAAATACTTCTGAAATTGTAGGTGCTGTGGCTTTGTTGGTCAAAGTGCCTGTCTAGTAAACAGGAGATCCTGGCTTCAACTCCCAGCAGTACCTGATTGTCCTTTCATGTTGATTCTGAAATAAGCAATATGTATTAATAGAGACGTTTCTCTAGCTCTCAATGGATGTAGTTCCTTCTGACCTATACACAAGGTTGAACCCTAACTTTCCCCTGAAATCACACGACATGTGATTGCTAATTTTGTACCACTGACTTTCAACATCTCACACGTTTTTCTGTCTATTTCGGGATACAATATTTCACCAAAATATTTTTTAAGACAGTAATTTTATTCACTCTTCAAGGTCCATTGAGCTAGTTGCTTGGTTATTGTTTCAGATGGAACCATATACCAGTGTCTCTGTGGCGCAATCGGTCAGCGCGCTCGGCTGTTAACCGGGAGGTTGGTGGTTCGAATCCACCCAGAGACGTACGTCAATTGAGCAGAATACTCAGCTCTATCCGAGAGGCTGAGGTTTCAAACTTACCTGAAAATGTAAGTCAATCAGGCAAAGCTCTCACATGTTACTGAGCGTTGGCTTGTTGTTTGCAACCACCCAAAATTGACAGCTTCTTGTCCAAACCAATCAGTTGTTGACAATGGATAGTTGTTTGGGTCCACCCAGATAGCAGAGTCAATTTCCCAGAGAACTCTACAGTTGACTGTGAGGTAGAAGTTTAAAACGCACCTGGATTTGTGTTTCTTTAGAGAATTTTGTTGTGTGATTTGATCTTTTTGATTTTAATGTTCCTTTAGCAATAAACGGAGTTGGATACCCATCGTTTTTAAAAGTGGTAGGTTTTTTTAAGATGAGGGTTGAAACCTTCAAATTATTTGAACAAAGTATTATATTAACAAGCCCTAAGTTTGATGAACGTTAGAAAGTTTGATAAGTACTTCTGATTTTGTAGGTGCTGTGGCTTAGTTGGTCAAAGTGCCTGTCTAGTAAACAGGAGATCCTGGGTTCAACTCCCAGCAGTACCTGATTGTCCTTTCATGTTGATTCTGAAATAAGCAATATATATTATTAGAGACATTTCTCTAGCTCTCAATGGATGTAGTTTCTTCTGACCTATACACAAGGTTGAACCCTAACTTTCCTCTGAAATCACAAGACATGTGATTGCTAATTTTGTACCACTGACTTTCAACATCTCACACGTTTTTCTGTCTATTTCGGGATACGATATTTCAGCAAAATATTTTTTAAGACAGTAATTTTATTCACTCTTCAAGATCCATTGAGCTAGTTGCTTGGTTATTGTTTCAGATGGAACCATCTACCAGTGTCTCTGTGGCGCAATCGGTCAGCGCGCTCGGCTGTTAACCGGGAGGCTGGTGGTTCAAATCCACCCAGAGACGTATGTCAATGAGCAGAATACTCAGCTCTTTCCGAGAGGCTGAGTTTTCGAACTTACCTCAAAATGTAAGTCAATCAGGCAGAGCTCTCACATGTTACTGAGGGTTGGCTTGTTGTTTGCAACCACCCAAAATTGACAGTTACTTGTCCAAACCAATCAGTTGTTGACAATGGATAGTTGTTTGGGTCCACCCAGATAGCAGAGTCAATTTCCCAGAGAACTCTACAGTTGACTGTGAGGTAGAAGTTTAAAACGCACCTGGATTTGTGTTTCTTTAGAGAATTTTGTTGTGTGATTTGATCTTTTTGATTTTAATGTTCCTTTAGCAATAAACGGAGTTGGATACCCATCGTTTTTAGAAGAGGTAGGTTTTTTTAAGATGAGGGTTGAAACCTTCAAATTATTTGAACAAAGTATTATATTAACAAGCCCTAAGTTTGATGAACGTTAGAAAGTTTGATAAATACTTCTGACATTGTAGGTGCTGTGGCTTAGTTGGTCAAAGTGCCTGTCTAGTAAACAGGAGATCCTGGGTTCAACTCCCAGCAGTACCTGATTGTCCTTTCATGTTGATTCTGAAATAAGTAATATGTTGTAATAGAGACATTTCTCTAGCTCTCAATGGATGTAGTTCCTTCTGACCTATATACAAGGTTGAACCCTAACTTTCCTCTGAAATCACAAGACATGTGATTGCTAATTTTGTACCACTGACTTTCAACATCTACACGTTTTTCTGTCTATTTCGGGATACGATATTTAAGCAGAATATTTTTTTAAGACAGGAATTGTATTCACTCTTCAAGGTCCATTGAGCTAGTTGCTTGGTTATTGTTTCAGATGGAACCATCTACCAGTGTCTCTGTGGCGCAATCGGTCAGCGCGCTCGGCTGTTAACCGGGAGGCTGGTGGTTCAAATCCACCCAGAGACGTATGTCAAATGAGCAGAATACTCAGCTCTTTCGGAGAGGCTGAGTTTTCGAATTTACCTCAAAATGTATTTCAATCAGGCAGAGCTTTCACATGTTACTGAGGGTTGGCTTGTTGTTTGCAACCACCCAAAATTGACAGTTACTTGTCCAAACCAATCAGTTGTTGACAATGGATAGTTGTTTGGGTCCACCCAGATAGCAGAGTCAAATTCTCAGAGAACTCTACAGTTGACTGTGAGGTAGAAGTTTAAAATGCACCTGGATTTGTGTTTGTTTAGAGAATTTTGTTGTGTGATTTGATCTTTTTGATTTTAATGTTCCTTTAGCAATAAACGGAGTTGGATGCCCATCGTTTTTAAAAGTGGTAGGTTTTTTTTAAAATGAGGGTTGAAACCTTCAAATTATTTGAACAAAGTATTATATTAACAAGCCCTAAGTTTGATGAACGTTAGAAAGTTTGATAAATACTTCTGAAATTGTAGGTGCTGTGGCTTTGTTGGTCAAAGTGCCTGTCTAGTAAACAGGAGATCCTGGCTTCAACTCCCAGCAGTACCTGATTGTCCTTTCATGTTGATTCTGAAATAAGCAATATGTATTAATAGAGACATTTCTCTAGCTCTCAATGGATGTAGTTCCTTCTGACCTATACACAAGGTTGAACCCTAACTTTCCTCTGAAATCACAAGACATGTGATTGCTAATTTTGTACCACTGACTTTCAACATCTCACACGTTTTTCTGTCTATTTCGGGATACGATATTTCAGCAAAATATTTTTTTAAGACAGTAATTTTATTCACTCTTCAAGGTCCATTGAGCTAGTTGCTTGGTTATTGTTTCAGATGGAACCATCTACCAGTGTCTCTGTGGCGCAATCGGTCAGCGCGCTCGGCTGTTAACTGGGAGGCTGGTGGTTCGAATCCACCCAGAGACGTATGTCAATTGAGCAGAATACTCAGCTCTATCCGAGAGGCTTAGGTTTCGAATTTACCTGATAATGTAAGTCAATCAGGCAGAGCTCTCACTTGTTACTGAGGGTTGGCTTGTTGTTTGCAACCACCCAAAATTGACAGTTACCTGTCCAAACCAGTCAGTTGTTGACAATGGATAGTTGTTTGGGTCCACCCAGATAGCAGAGTCAATTTCCCAGAGAACTCTACAGTTGACTGTGAGGTAGAAGTTTAAAACGCACCTGGATTTGTGTTTCTTTAGAGAATTTTGTTGTGTGATTTGATCTTTTTGATTTTTATGTTCCTTTAGCAATAAACAGAGTTGGATACCCATCGTTTTTAAAAGTGGTAGGTTTTTTTAAGATGAGGGTTGAAACCTTCAAATTATTTGAACAAAGTATTATATTAACAAGCCCTAAGTTTGATGAACGTTAGAAAGTTTGATAAATACTTCTGATATTGTAGGTGCTGTGGCTTAGTTGGTCAAAGTGCCTGTCTTGTAAACAGGAGATCCTGGGATCAACTCCCAGCAGTACCTGATTGTCCTTTCATGTTGATTCTGAAATAAGCAATATGTATTATTAGAGACATTTCTCTAGCTCTCAATGGATGTAGTTCCTTCTGACCTATACACAAGGTTGAACCCTAACTTTCCTCTGAAATCACAAGACATGTGATTGCTAATTTTGTACCACTGACTTTCAACATCTCACACGTTTTTCTGTCTATTTCGGGATACGATATTTCAGCAAAATATTTTTTAAGACAGTAATTTTATTCACTCTTCAAGATCCATTGAGCTAGTTGCTTGGTTATTGTTTCAGATGGAACCATCTACCAGTGTCTCTGTGGCGCAATCGGTCAGCGCGCTCGGCTGTTAACCGGGAGGCTGGTGGTTCGAATCCACCCAGAGACGTATGTCAATTGAGCAGAATACTCAGCTCTTTCCGAGAGGCTGAGTTTTCGAACTTACCTCAAAATGTAAGTCAATCAGGCAGAGCTCTCACATGTTACTGAGGGTTGGCTTGTTGTTTGCAACCACCCAAAATTGACAGTTACTTGTCCAAACCAATCAGTTGTTGACAATGGATAGTTGTTTGGGTCCACCCAGATAGCAGAGTCAAATTCTCAGAGAACTCTACAGTTGACTGTGAGGTAGAAGTTTAAAACACACCTGGATTTGTGTTTCTTTAGAGAATTTTGTTGTGTGATTTGATCTTTTTGATTTTAATGTTTCTTTAGCAATAAACGGAGTTGGATACCCATCGTTTTTAAAAGTGGTAGGTATTTTTAAGATGAGGGTTGAAACATTCAAATTATTTGAACAAAGTATTATATTAACAAGCCCTAAGTTTGATGAACGTTAGAAAGTTTGATAAATACTTCTGATATTGTAGGTGCTGTGGCTTAGTTGGTCAAAGTGCCTGTCTGGTAAACAGGAGATCCTGGGTTCAACTCCCAGCAGAACCTTATTGTCCTTTCATGTTGATTCTGAAATAAGTAATATGTTGTAATAGAGACATTTCTCTAGCTCTCAATGGATGTAGTTCCTTCTGACCTATATACAAGGTTGAACCCTAACTTTCCTCTGAAATCACAAGACATGTGATTGCTAATTTTGTACCACTGACTTTCAACATCTCACGAGTTTTTCTGTCTATTTCGGGATACGATATTTCAGCAAAATATTTTTTTAAGACAGGAATTTTATTCACTCTTCAAGATCCATTGAGCTGGTTGCTTGGTTATTGTTTCAGATGGAACCATCTACCAGTGTCTCTCTGGCGCAATCGGTCAGCGCGCTCGGCTGTTAACCGGGAGGCTGGTGGTTCGAATCCACCCAGAGACGTATGTCAATTGAGCAGAATACTCAGCTCTATCCGAGAGGCTGAGGTTTCGAACTTACCTGATAATGTAAGTCTATCAGGCTTAGCTCTCACATGTTACTGAGGGTTGGCTTGTTGTTTGCAACCACCCAAAATTGACAGTTTCTTGTCCAAACCAATCAGTTGTTGACAATGGATAGTTGTTTGGGTCCACCCAGATAGCAGAGTCAATTTCCCAGAGAACTCTACAGTTGACTGTGAGGTAGAAGTTTAAAACGCACCTGGATTTGTGTTTCTTTAGAGAATTTTGTTGTGTGATTTGATCTTTTTGATTTTAATGTTCCTTTAGCAATAAACGGAGTTGGATACCCATCGTTTTTAAAAGTGGTAGGTTTTTTTAAGATGAGGGTTGAAACCTTCAAATTATTTGAACAAAGTATTATATTAACAAGCCCTAAGTTTGATGAACGTTAGAAAGTTTGATAAATACTTCTGATTTTGTAGGTGTAATATATTGATAATGATGTTTGCCTCGGGTTGTGGGAGTGTGTTTAACCACGCCACCTGGAACCGTGGGGTAGCACAGCGTGACCCGGACGTAGTAGTGTTGTGTGTCCGGTTTGTGTGTGTGTATGTGTTGTTGGAGAGTGGCAATAAAGAGCTACACGTGTGTTAATCCGGGCTCCGCCGTCTATTGCTGTTATGGATATATTAACAGTTATATAACCTGCAAAGTTATTACAGTGGCGATGAGGATGGGATCCCTTTCCAAGCGGTAGGGATTAAAAGTTTCGGATGAGGAGATTAAGGCGTTACAAGGAGGTAACGTGACTTTGCAGACTAGCATTAGCAAGAGTGCTAAGCTAACGGCGGCGCTGCATCATGGCCAGATTCCTGGGAAATCTCGGCGAATACGAGGCAGTTAAAGAAGATTTTGAATCTTACTTGGAACGTTTTGAGCAATGGATGATCATCAACGAAGTGGAGGAAGGTAAAAAAACCAACGTGTTCCTGTCTATAATAGGTGCAGAGGCCTACGGACTGTTGAAGGGCCTTTGCATACCAGCGAAGCCTAGTAGCCTCTCATATGAGGTGCTAAGTGGAAGATTAGCATCTCATTACAACCCGAAACCGCTGGTGATCGCGGAGCGATTCAAGTTTCAAAAGAGGAATCAGAGAGAGAACGAGTCTGTGTCGGATTATATTGTGGCGTTGAAGCAGCTATCCAGCCACTGCGAATTTGGTCTCCATTTGGACGAAGCAATGAGAGACAGATTTGTTTGTGGATTGAGAGTGGAAGCTATTCAGAGAAGATTACTCACGGAGCAAGATCTAACATTTAAAAAAACATGTGAACTGTCGTGGTCCATGGAGATGGCATCAAAGAGTACGTTGGAGTTCGCTAGCAAAATGGAAGAACCTGCCACATTAAATAAGATTGACCAGGAAAAGACAAGCAAAAGTGCGTGGAAATACCAACCAGCCACCAGCGATTGGAAAAGTAAAACCACAAGTGGAAAATTCAGACCACAGAGAAGAGAAAATCACCAACCCTGTTACAGATGTGGACTAAGCAACCACGCCGCTCATGAATGCAGGTATAAAGGAGAGACATGTTACAAGTGTTCAAAAGTAGGACACATAGCAATATGTGTAAAACTAAAAATTGGCAAGGACACACACAGTATGTAAAAGGAAATAAAAATGAGACAACAGGAAATGCGGATGATGAACGGTGGGAGTCATATCGCTTAAATGCCGTGTATCCCACAAATGCTGTCGGGAATTGGAAGAAGGAAATTACAGTACAGGTCATATTAGAAGGAACTCCTCTAGAGATGCAACTGGACACAGGAGCGGCTGTAACACTTGTTTCGGAAATAGTGTATAAGAAGCATCTCTCTCATCTGCCTTTGGAAGTAAGTAAAGTGCAGCTGTCAACTTTTTCCGGAGAGAACATTCCTTTGATGGGACAAGTGACGGCCAAGGTAAAATATGGGACCCAGGGTGGGGAGCTACCATTAGTGATCGTAAAAGGTGACAGACCAGCCCTACTTGGCCGTAACTGGCTCAAAAAACTTCAAACTGGACTGGGCATGCATCTTCTCAGTTATACCAGCAAGGGGCGGTAACGATGCAGATGAGGAGTATGGTGACTCAAAGCCCAAGAAAGTGCGTGCAGTACCCCGTGAGCAAAAGCACAAGCGCTCCAAGGATTCACAGGATGAAAGTGAGGACTCCGAGGAAAAACTCCCCAAAACCAAAAATGATTCAGCAGATGACTTTGGTAGTGATGACCAAGACAACGACTTTGGAGAGGAAGATGAAGACGGAGGAAGTGACTACAGTATAGAGTACAGATCGTCAGCAGAAAATGCCAACGCAGATGCGTTATCTAGACTGCCGGGAAAGGGGAAGGATAACACCGCGGAGGAAAACAGCATCTTCTATTTCTCAGTAGTAGATGAGCTTCCCGTGCAAGCTACAGAGATTGCACAGAGCACTCTCAAGGACCCAGTCCTATGCAAAGTACTGGAGCTGACTCGGTCTGGATGGCCAAGTCAAAACAAGGACGAGAGACTGAAACCATACTTTTCCAGGAAAAATGAACTCTCGGTGGAACAAGGTTGCATATTGTGGGGAATTCGAGTTATCATTCCACCAGCACACAGAGAGCGACTACTGCATGATCTTCACCTAGGACACCCGGGAGGGTGCAGGATGAAGGCCTTGGCCAGGAGCTATTTGTGGTGGCCGCAGTTGGACAGTGACATTGAACATACAGTACAACAATGTGACGCCTGTCAGAGTGTGAGGAAACTACCTGCAACCGCACCTCTACACGTCTGGAAATGGCCGACTAGAGTTTGGCAGAGAATACATATTGACTTTGCAGAGAAAGACCAACACCACTTTTTAGTACTAGTGGACAGTCATTCAAAATGGCTGGAGGTCATCGCCATGGCAACAACCACAGCAGCCAAAATGATTGAGGTGTTGCGGAACATTTTTTCTTCCTACGGGCTTCCTGAGGAGATTGTTTCTGACAACGGACCTCAATTCACTTCGCAGGAGTACAAGACATTCCTGCTGAGCAACGGAATAAAACAAACTTTGGTACCAGCTTACCATCCCGCTTCCAATGGAGCGGCAGAGCGAGCAGTTCAGACAGTGAAAGCATCACTGCTGAAACAAGTTCTCGAGGAGAAGAAACAAAAGGTCACAATAACTATGCAGCACAGGCTAGCTAACTTCCTGATAGCATACAGGAGTACACCGCACACTGTTACAGGATGTGCACCAGCGGAACTGTTTTTAAAACGTCAAATCAGGACCAGGTCCAGCTTACTGAAACCAGATCTCGCTCGAGTGGTGGAAGCAAAACAAGAGAAGCAGAAACACTATCATGATAGAACCACCTCCAAGCTGAGACATCTGTCTGAGGGTGACTCAGTTCTGATCCGGAATTTCCGTGGAGGGAAGGAGAGGTGGACAAAAGGAACAGTGGAAAAGAGACTCGGACCAGTCACCTACCTGGTGTGGAATGGTGTGAGCCGACGCTCGATCCACATTGATCATCTGCTGTACAACCAACCGTCCAGACCAGAGACATTGGAGCTTCCGGATGAGCAGCTGGACATCACAAACAAGTACCCTGTGGTGGTTCACGCAGATGTGGGGGGGAAAGGCACACCTGGAGCAGTAGGTGGTAGCCCGTACTCACCTGAAGAGACACGTGTAACATCTTCGCCAGGCTCAGTGGCCTGTGACAAGACAGTTACACCTGACAACCGAGCAGTCAGTTCCCCAGAGGTGTGTGGGCGCAGGTACCCAGTGAGAGATAGAGCACCTCCGAAGCGACTGAATTTGTGATCGGTCAGTTGTGAGGAACGTCCTTCCTAAAATAAAAGAGTTCCTGTTCATACAAAAATGTGAAAAGAGTTCCTGAGATTGAAATGTCAAAGACTGGAATATTGAGTCTAATGGTTGTGTTAGCAGTAATAATTTAGTTACAAGTTGAGAAGTAAAATTATAAAAAGTTAATGAGGCAAGATAATTGTTGGAGTTGAGTGCTAAGTCTAAATAGGAACTTCATAGTTAAAGGGGGAGGAGTGTAATATATTGATAATGATGTTTGCCTCGGGTTGTGGGAGTGTGTTTAACCACGCCACCTGGAACCGTGGGGTAGCACAGCGTGACCCGGACGTAGTAGTGTTGTGTGTCCGGTTTGTGTGTGTGTGGGTGTGTTGTTGGAGAGTGGCAATAAAGAGCTACACGTGTGTTAATCTTGGCACCGCCGTCTATTGCTGTTATGGATATATTAACAGTTATATAACCTGCAAAGTTATTACAGTAGGTGCTGTGGCTTAGTTGGTCAAAGTGCCTGTCTAGTAAACAGGAGATCCTGGGTTCAACTCCCAGCAGTACCTGATTGTCCTTTCATGTTGATACTGAAATAAGTAATATGTTGTAATAGAGACATTTCTCTAGCTCTCAATGGATGTAGTTCCTTCTGACCTATATACAAGGTTGAACCCTAACTTTCCTCTGTAATCACAAGACATGTGATTGCTAATTTTGTACCACTGACTTTCAACATCTCACACGTTTTTTTGTCTATTTCGGGATACGATATTTCAGCAGAATATTTTTTAAGACAGTACCGTAATTACTCGAATATAACGCGCACTCGAAAATAACACGCAGGTATAACTTTGGGCCAAAAAAATCTGGAAAAACGCAGTACTCGAATATAGTGCGCACCTAAAATTTCCCGCTGACGAAAATCAGAAATCTTACCTTTTTTTCTTCGTTTCACGATTGTTTTGTTCAAACAAATTTATTCATTAGAATCCTTCAAATGAAAAGTTCCTCTCTCTCTTTGTCTGTCCTCTCATACATCTCTTCGTTGAGAATCCTATCAACGTCCACGCTTCCTTCATCCACTTCCTCTTCCTCCCACAACACATCATCCGATTGGCTTTACGAGATGACGTAAAATCCGTGCGTCAAAGTGAGTTTGACAATGCTTTTTTCGATCGAAAATTTGTAATTTATTTTAGTTATTGATTATAACACTGAACTGAGAGAGGGTGAACTGAGACGGGTACGAGGCTAGAGGGGGGCAGTGGTGGTCTCGGCTTCACGAGATGACGTAAAATCCGTGCGTCGGCTCTACGAGATGACGTAAAATCCGTGCGTCAAAGTGAGTTTGACAATGCTTTTTTCGATCGAAAATTTGTAATTTATTTTATTCAATTCAATTTCAATTCAATTTATTTGGCAAGAAAAAGCACCAGGCTAAGGGCCATGTAACAAGACACAAAAAAAAAAAAAAAAAAGAAAAAAAAAAAAAAGTTTTTGATTATAACACGCACCCCCAACTATTGGAATTAATTATTTTGCAAAAACCTGCGTGTTATATTCGAGTAATTACGGTAATTTTATTCACTCTTCAAGATCCATTGAGCTAGTTGCTTGGTTATTGTTTCAGATGGAACCATCTACCAGTGTCTCTGTGGCGCAATTGGTCAGCGCGCTCGGCTGTTAACCGGGAGGCTGGTGGTTCGAATCCACCCAGGGACGTATGTCAACTGAGCAGAATACTCAGCTCTTTCCGAGAGGCTGAGTTTTCGAACTTACCTGAAAATGTAAGTCAATCAGGCAGAGCTCTCACATGTTACTGAGGGTGGGGTTGTTGTTTTCAACCACCCAAAATTGACAGTTACTTGTCCAAACCAATCAGTTGTTGACAATGGATAGTTGTTTGGGTCCACCCAGATAGCAGAGTCAATTTCCCAGAGATCTCTACAGTTGACTGTGAGGTAGAAGTTTAAAACGCACCTGGATTTGTGTTTCTTTAGAGAATTTTGTTGTGTGAGTTGATCTTTTTGATTTTAATGTTCCTTTAGCAATAAACGGAGTTGGATACCCATCGTTTTTAAAAGTGGTAGGTTTTTTTAAGATGAGGGTTGAAATCTTCAAATTATTTGAACAAAGTATTATATTAACAAGCCATAAGTTTGATGAACGTTAGAAAGTTTGATAAATACTTCAGATATTGTAGGTGCTGTGGCTTAGTTGGTCAAAGTGCCTGTCTAGTAAACAGGAGATCCTGGGTTCAACTCCCAGCAGTACCTGATTGTCGTTTCATGTTGAGTCTGAAATAAGTAATATGTTGTAATAGAGACATTTCTCCAGCTCTCAATGGATGTAGTTCCTTCTGACCTATATACAAGGTTGAACCCTAACTTTCCTCTGAAATCACAAGACATGTGATGCTAATTTTGTACCACTGACTTTCAACATCTACACGTTTTTCTGTCTATTTCGGGATACGATATTTAAGCAGAATATTTTTTTAAGACAGGAATTTTATTCACTCTTCAAGGTCCATTGAGCTAGTTGCTTGGTTATTGTTTCAGATGGAACCATCTACCAGTGTCTCTGTGGCGCAATCGGTCAGCGCGCTCGGCTCTTAACCGGGAGGCTGGTGGTTCGAATCCACCCAGAGACGTATGTCAATTGAGCAGAATACTCAGCTCTTTCCGAGAGGCTGAGGTTTCGAACTCACCTCAAAATGTAATTCAATCATGCAGAGCTCTCACATGTTACTGAGGGTGGGCTTGTTGTTTGCAACCACCCAAAATTGACAGTTTCTTGTCCAAACCAATCAGTTGTTGACAATGGATAGTTGTTTGGGTCCACCCAGATAGCAGAGTCAATTTCCCAGAGAACTCTACAGTTGACTGTGAGGTAGAAGTTTAAAACGCACCTGGATTTGTGTTTCTTTAGAGAATTTTGTTGTGTGAGTTGATCTTTTTGATTTTAATGTTCCTTTAGCAATAAACGGAGTTGGATACCCATCGTTTTTAAAAGTGGTAGGTTTTTTTAAGATGAGGGTTGAAACCTTCAAATTATTTGAACAAAGTATTATATTAACAAGCCCTAAGTTTGATGAACGTTAGAAAGTTTGATAAATACTTCTGCTATTGTAGGTGCTGTGGCTTAGTTGGTGAAAGTGCCTGTCTAGTAAACAGGCGATCCTGGGTTCAACTCCCAGCAGTACCTGATTGTCCATTCATGTTGATTCTGAAATAAGTAATATGTTGTAATAGAGACATTTCTCTAGCTCTCAATGGATGTAGTTCCTTCTGACCTATATACCAGGTTGAACCCTAACTTTCCTCTGAAATCACAAGACATGTGATTGCTAATTTTGTACCACTGACTTTCAACATCTCACACGTTTTTCTGTCTATTTCGGGATACGATATTTCAGCAAAATATTTTTTAAGACAGTAATTTTATTCACTCTTCAAGATCCATTGAGCTAGTTGCTTGGTTATTGTTTCAGATGGAACCATCTACCACTGTCTCTGTGGCGCAATCGGTCAGCGTGCTCGGCTGTTAACCGGGAGGCTGGTGGTTCGAATCCACCCAGAGACGTATGTCAATTGAGCAGAATACTCAGCTCTGTCCGACAGGCTGAGGTTTCGAACTTACCTGAAAATGTAAGTCAATCAGGCAGAGCTCTCACATGTTACTGAGGGTTGGCTTGTTGTTTGCAACCACCCAAAATTGACAGTTACTTGTCCAAACCAATCAGTTGTTGACAATGGATAGTTGTTTGGGTCCACCCAGATAGCAGAGTCAATTTCTCAGAGAACTCTACAGTTGACTGTGAGGTAGAAGTTTAAAATGCACCTGGATTTGTGTTTCTTTAGAGAATTTTGTTGTGTGATTTGATCTTTTTGATTTTAATGTTCCTTTAGCAATAAACGGAGTTGGATACTCATCGTTTTTAAAAGTGGTAGGTTTTTTTAAGATGAGGGTTGAAACCTTCAAATTATTTGAACAAAGTATTATATTAACAAGCCCTAAGTTTGATGAACGTTAGAAAGTTTGATAAATACTTCTGATATTGTAGGTGCTGTGGCTTAGTTGGTCAAAGTGCCTGTCTAGTAAACAGGAGATCCTGGCTTCAACTCCCAGCAGTACCTGATTGTCCTCTCATGTGGATTCTGAAATAAGCAATATGTATTAATAGAGACATTTCTCTAGCTCTCAATTGATGTAGTTCCTTCTGACCTTTACACAAGGTTGAACCCTAACTTTCCTCTGAAATCACAAGACATTTGATTGCTAATTTTGTACCACTGACTTTCAACATCTCACACGTTTTTCTGTCTATTTCGGGATACGATATTTCAGCAAAATATTTTTTAAGACAGTAATTTTATTCACTCTTCAAGATCCATTGAGCTAGTTGCTTGGTTATTGTTTCAGAAGGAACCACCTACCAGTGTCTCTGTGGCGCAATCGGTCAGCGTGCTTGGCTGTTAACCGGGAGGCTGGTGTTTCAAATCCACCCAGAGACGTATGTCAATTGAGCAGAATACTCAGCTCTATCCGAGAGGCTGAGGTTTCGAACTTACCTGATAATGTAAGTCAATCAGGCTTAGCTCTCACATGTTACTGAGGGTTGGCTTGTTGTTTGCAACCACCCAAAATGGACAGGTACTTGTCCAAACCAATCAGTTGTTGACAATGGATAGTTGTTTGGGTCCACCCAGATAGCAGAGTCAATTTCCCAGAGAACTCTACAGTTGACTGTGAGGTAGAAGTTTAAAACGCACCTGGATTTGTGTTTCTTTAGAGAATTTTGTTGTGTGATTTGATCTTTTTGATTTTAATGTTCCTTTAGCAATAAACGGAGTTGGATACCCATCGTTTTTAAAAGTGGTAGGTTTTTTTAAGATGAGGGTTGAAACCTTCAAATTATTTGAACAAAGTATTATATCAACAAGCCCTAAGTTTGATGAACGTTAGAAAGTTTGATAAATACTTCTGATATTGTAGGTGCTGTGGCTTAGTTGGTCAAAGTGCCTGTCTAGTAAACAGGAGATCCTGGGTTCAACTCCCAGCAGTACCTGATTGTCCTTTCATGTTGATTCTGAAATAAGTAATATGTTGTAATAGAGACATTTCTCTAGCTCTCAATGGATGTAGTTCCTTCTGACCTATACAAGGTTAAACCCTAACTTTCCTCTGAAATCACAAGACTTGTGATTGCTAAATTTGTACCACTGACTTTTAACATCTCACACGTTTTTCTGTCTATTTCGGGATACAATATTTCAGCAGAATATTTTTTAAGAAAGTAATTTTATTCACTCTTCAAGGTCCATTGAGCTAGTTGCTTGGTTATTGTTTCAGATGGAACCATCTACCAGTGTATCTGTGGCGCAATCGGTCAGCGTGCTCGGCTGTTAACCGGGAGGCTGGTGGTTCGAATCACCCAGAGACGTATGTCAATTGAGCAGAATACTCAGCTCTTTCCGAGAGGCTGAGTTTTCGAACTTACCTCAAAATGTAATTCAATCAGGCAGAGCTCTCACATGTTACTGAGCGTGGGCTTGTTGTTTGCAACCACCCAAAATTGACAGTTACTTGTCCAAACCAATCAGTTGTTGACAATGGATAGTTGTTTGGGTCCACCCAGATAGCAGAGTCAATTTCCCAGAGAACTCTACAGTTGACTGTGAGGTAGAAGTTTAAAACGCACCTGGATTTGTGTTTATTTCAGAACAAGCCCTAAGTTTGATGAACGTTAGAAATGTTGATAAATACTTCTGATATTGTAGGTGCTGTGGCTTAGTTGGTCAAAGTGCCTGTCTAGTAAACAGGAGATTCTGGGTTCAACTCCCAGCAGTACCTGATTGTCCTTTCATGTTGATTCTGAAATAAGTAATATGTTGTAATAGAGACATTTCTCTAGCTCTCAATGGATGTAGTTCCTTCTGACCTATATACAAGGTTGAACCCTAACTTTCCTCTGAAATCACAAGACATGTGATTGCTAATTTTGTACCACTGACTTTCAACATCTCACACGTTTTTCTGTCTATTTCGGGATACGATATTTCAGCAGAATATTTTTTTAAGACAGGAATTTTATTCACTCTTCAAGGTCCATTGAGCTAGTTGCTTGGTTATTGTTTCAGATGGAACCACCTACCAGTGTCTCTGTGGCGCAATCGGTCAGCGCGCTCGGCTGTTAACCGGGAGGCTGGTGGTTCGAATCCACCCAGAGACGTATGTCAATTGAGCAGAATACTCTGCTCTTTCCGAAACGCTGAGATTTCGAACTTACCTGAAAATGCAATTCAATCAGGCAGAGCTCTCACATGTTACTGAGGGTGGGCTTATTGTTTGCAACCACCCAAAATTGACAATGGATAGTTGTTTGGGTCCACCCAGATAGCAGAGTCAATTTCCCAGAGAACTCTACAGTTGACTGTGAGGTAGAAGTTTAAAACGCACCTGGATTTGTGTTTCTTTAGAGAATTTTGTTGTGTGATTTGATCTTTTTGATTTTAATATTCCTTTAGCAATAGAAGCGGGAGACTGGTGGTTCAAACCCACCCAGAGACCTATGTCAGTTGAGCAGAGTACTCAGCTCTCTTCAAAAGGCTGTGGGTTCAAACCTACCTAAAAATTTGAGTCAATCAGACAGAGCTCTCACATGTTACTGAGAGTGGGCTCTTTGTTTGCAACCACCCAAAATTGAGAGTTACTTGTCCAAAGTAATCAGCTGAAATATATAATATAGCCATATTGTACTCACCAAAAATCCTTTTAACTGTACATAAATCAAAACATGATGAACATTAAAATATAGATTATACTATTACAAGATTCAAATTGTGAAACAGTCATTTTGTTGCTTTTGTTTTCTCTAACATGAACCGGAAGTTGTTTGGTTTCTGGGGCATCAACTTATGGCGACCTAAACTCTGTGTGAGCACAACATATTTTTTGCGACATATTTGGATAAAAGTTATAAAATCACGCAATTAAAAACATGACATTACTTATTTTCGCAACACTCGGACCGGAAGTTGTTCAGGGTCTTAAGAAATCAACTTTTGGTGACATTAGGTCAGCGTAAAAAAAGATTTTGCAATAATTTTGCAGGTTTATGTGATTCCTACTGATAAAACTTTGATGGGAATGACTATTGTTAATATAGGCGACATAGTTTTAAATTAAAATATTTTCAGATGTTGATGTGCCTTGACAGTTTTTCAATGCAAAAAGTGTGCTGCAGCTCCAAAAAGGTTGGGAAACACTGTTCTGGGTGATGCAGAATAACCACACAGAATCAGTGACCCTCTATGTTCTACCTGTGGCCACCAGTCATGTTGAACCCGAGGCCAGTTGCACCTGCACCACCCAATGAAGTAGCCAGATAGTATATTTATGTTATTCTGTCTTGTTCTCAGAGAGTTGAAAGCAAGGAAGCCATTGCCACATTCTTGCAGTCAATTCCGAAACGGCAATCACATTTGCTTTCTATGTGGCCTGAAATCACTGCATAGAAAATTTGGCGATACAGTGGTACCTCGAGATACGAGCTTAATTCGTTCCGGGACTGAGCTCATGTATCGATTTACTCGTAACTCAAATGAACTTTTCCCATAGATATGAACTAAAAACAAATTAATTTGTTCCAACCCTCTGAAAAAACACCCAAAACAGGATATTGGGTTGGAAAAACATTTTTATTTGTTCTAATTTGCCATCTATAAAGTAACAAATAACTAGTTGTTTAATTGTACTAAAATGTGTTTAATAGTACTAAAATTAGACAGATTTCGCGGAGGGGAAAGAGAGAGAGACAGAGAGATAGGGGGGGGGGGACTTTTTACACGGCAACGCACTCGTAACATAACAAACAAATTTAAATGAACTTGGATTACGATGCAGACACACTCAAAAATAAGTTTAATCTAACCCTACACTAAACTTAATTCTAATTTTGTTTTAAATTTTGATACCTTTCTTCTCCCGGGGTGGCTCTATTCACCCCACCTCCACCCTGACTTTTAGATGCAACCTATCAAGGGGTTGTTTGCTTTTGTCTTCCCTTCAAAATATTCCCAAAATGATGCACACAAATGTCCCCGCAATGGGATAACGCACGACCACTTGCCAACGAGATGTAGTATATATGCCATTCGCACTGAATAACGGGAAAAAAACACTGAAAAAAATGCAATGCTCTGCCCAGTGCTCGTAGAGACATTACATGAGGGAGTTGCGGGAAGAGAGACAGTGCCCATGATGTTCTTACAAGTAGCCTCTCGCGTCCGCTGTATGCTCGTATATCAAAATGTGTCTCATATCCCAAGATAAATATTTGCCCGAAATTGTACTCGTATCTCAAATTGCTCATATGTCAGGGCACTCGTATGTCGAGGTACCACTGTATGGTCTTTGTTAGGGGAATGGAATATTGATGGGAATTTTCAACTTCAAAATGATAATCAAATGTGAAGTTGGGAAGAGTCAGTAAGTGATTGAAAAAGGCACCACTAAAAATGTTGTGGCCAAAGTCCAACTCAAGACTTGATATGGAAGCTTATTGCATTTACCTTAAAAATAAAAAAGCCCCTGGTTGTTTTTCAAATTAATTTGCAAAATGCAATAAGCTTCCGTAACTTAATCTTCTTATTGTGGATCAAATAAACTGCGAATAGCCATCAACTGCCTGTCCTCTAAAAAAATGAAAATAAAAAGATGCAACCAGCCTCTGGCAAGAGCCATGAGACCCCAACAAATCGAAAGAAAACAGTGCTATACGAGCCAAAGATCATTGAAGAGGGAACATAGAGTAAATGGGCCAGATGTGAAACCTCTTAAAAAGCAGAACTTCACAAACATTATTGTCATCCCCCAAGAATCCAACGCTCGTAAATGATCACCTGCATCTGTTCGCGTTATTGTTTCAACACAATGAAGCACAAAAAGGTCAGTTTACTTGTCTAGTTTGTTCAAAACAATGGTCAGCTTTTCATAGTTTTTTTCTCTGCTATGAGATATGCAAAGAAACTGGATAAAAGTAGATCATAAATTGGCAATGACTTTTATTTATTTTCAGTCCTGCATTTAATAATTGAACACCGCATTTTTATCACTTATGCCATCACTAAACTAAAAAGGAATGTTTTTTGTTCCTTGTTAAATGACCAAGTTTAAACAAATTCCCACAGGATGTGTTTGTTGCACGTCAAAACACTTTCTGTTACGTTATAATCCCTTCCTTTTGCAATCTGAGTGTTGTTTTTCTTCCAAATTAGTGATGCATGGCTTTTCATCCTCTACCATCATTTAGCTGCCAAAGGTATTTCGGATAATTTTCTTCTGGTCTGCTTATATCGCTGTTATTTTTTGTCCAATGTCATCGTGTCAAGCAAGAGGTGAGTTGTTGCGTCATGTTAAAGCAGTGGTGTGCCGTCAGGGTCTTCAAGGCCTTCTCTGCTAGCCTAAGATATATCTGAATCACAGACTAATGTTAATTGTATTTTGCCCATGAATACTTATTAAATAATTCCAAATTGTCGGTCAGCTTCCTTTCATTGCTTTCCCCTGGTTGCACTGCTTCCAGATGTGTGTTTTCATATTGAAGCATTTAAGCAATCACATTTCATCCATTATTTGTTGCCAGGGTCAGAAATCTGCCTCAAGGCCTTCACAATCAGTTCTGCAGGCTCTGCTGCATTAAACAAGCGTCGATAAGACTGTTGCTTTAACCCAGGGGTCCCCAAACTTTTTCCTGTGAGGGCCACATAACCTTTCCCTTCTCTGATGGGGGGGCCGGTGTCAGTTTGTAACAGAAAAAGTGTGACGATCGTAGGGGAGCTTAAAAAATTTATTGTTTTCCAGAAAGCCACACATAACCAAATAACCCTTTCCAGGTTCTTTACAGAAAAAAAGTCAGGAAACAAATAATAACACTATTAAGGCAATAAATAATAACTAAATAACCCTCTCTGAGTTCTTCACAGAAAAAACAGGAAATAAATAACACTATTTATGATATAAATAATAACTAAATAACTCTCTCTGGGTTCTTCATAGAAAAAAAAAGCCATGGAACATTAACTTTCTGTTGTGCCATGCACAATCTTAACAGATAAAAGTTCAGCTCAGTTGTCAGAGCAGAATCTCTCTCACGTCAACACTTTGCAGCACAGTGCTTGCTGGTGAATTGGGCAGTGGACTCGTAGCGGGGCGGTGAGACCCCTTTTTCCAACTCCCGGTTCATGCGTCCCATTAGACCGCGAGTTTCGCCCACCATGCTAGGAGCCCTGTCAGTCGTGATGCTAGCTAGCTTTGACCAGTCCAGGTCCAACTTCTCCATGGTTTGGCACACTTTGTCAAAAATATCCTCTCCCGTTGTAGTCCCTTTGAGACTTTGGAGGGCTGCCAGATCCTCACATATCTCAAAGTTTGCGCTAACTCCACGAATAAAAATGAGCATTTGCGCTGTGTCTTGCACGTCCGTGCTTTCATCCAGTGCTAATGAAAAAAAGTCACATTCTTTCATCTTCTGCTGCAGCTGGGCATATACATTACTCCCGATTTCTTCAACGCGTCTGGTGATTGTACTCGCCGACAGACTTACGGCATTAAATGCATATTTCTTCTCGGGACACACCTCCTCCGCGACAGCATCCATACATTTCTTAACAAACTCTCCGTCAGTGAAAGGCTTACCGCTGCTTGCGATCAGTTTAGCAAATCGAAAGCTGGCCCGAACGGATGCCTGGCTCAGCTGAGCTTGGCGTACAAATGTATTCTGCTGAGATAGTAGTTCACTTTTTCGCTTTGAGTTTGTCTGCTCGTATTTGGCCTTGCAAGCTATCGTACTTGTCGTTGTGACGGGATTCATAGTGTCGGCAAAGATTGTATTCTTTGAATACCGCCACCGTCTCGTGACAGATGAGACAAACAGCCTTTTCTTTGCATTGAACAAAAAAACAAATGTTTGTCCACTCCAGGTTAAATACCCTGCATTCTGAATCAATTTTTCTCTCACCTAACTTTTTCGCCATTATTCCGTTCTCTCTTTGACAGGGCGGGGCCTAGGATTTTTTTGGGGGGAAAAAAAAAAACTGGATTTTTTTTTTTCCAAATAGGAAATAAATCCGATAGCATCTCTGGTATTGTTCAGAGGGCCGGGCCAAATGTGCTGACGGGCCGTATCCGGCCCGCGGGCCGTAGTTTGGTGACCCCTGCTTTAACCAATCAGAATTTGATTTGATGACACCAAGGCCGTAAGGATACGTCATCGCTTTCACCAACTATGATTGGCTAGTGATAAGAGTGGACTAGCCAGAGCTACCAAACTGTATCTGGAGCCAGCTGCACAAGCAAATATATTGTTGTGTGGATTTAATAGCGGTTTTAATTAAGTCGTTTGAGTTTGCTATCGAGTCTAACTTTATATTATTTATCAAGACAAAGCTGCATTTGTCTTATATGCTACTCATATTTGTATATCAATTTTCTATGTTTCTAAGACCAAAATTCATTTTTTTATTTTTTTATTTAACAGCTAAGAGAAGGTTATGACATGTATGGAAAAAAAACTTTTATCATTTTTCATCACTTCATTTCTCAACACGATAGGTTCTAAGGATATAATATTTTCAGGGTTAACAATAAACTACGATATAAATTCTGTATATATCAGCAAATGTTTGCCCATGTTTGATCCAGAATGTAGGTAATTGATTTTCTGGCAGGGAAATTTTAATTTTTCACTGGGGAAATAGTGATTATAGATAGATGTGTTGTTAGAGTCTTGGTTCAAAGAAATACGCAAGGCATAAGCATAGTATAGTGTATCAACTTTTCTGTTGTGCTATTTCAAACACTTGGGTTGGAGGTTTTAAAATCATTTCAGAAATGTACAAAAACATTTAAACATTTTCAGTATTGGTGGATTGCTTTGGTGTAAAAAGTGTATTAAAAAAAATCAGAATGCCTCATCTCCCACTGAGTCTATTCTTTACATTCTGTATATGATTAGATCCTCTGCAACAGAATAATTTCATTGTAGACAAAGTGTAAGTGAAGAAAAGTAATGAAATGCCTAACTGCGTTTTTGTGTGTGAGCTTTAATATTGCTCGTCATGATAGGATCTTAGATGCTGTAGCTGATTTCAGAGAGCTGTATTTTGATATATTTGGCATTTTTAATCATTAAATATAGCAAAATTATTAGGAATACTCTTTTGTGTAGTGTTTCAAATGGACAAAAATGTGTTCCATATGTTCACTTTTACCAAATACCTATGTCTGTGACCTATGTGCGGATAAGTGTTACGAACCTGCCGAGACGTCGCGGCGCGATCGGAGGGATTTGGACCCAGTAGCGGGGGAAGCAGGAGGCGAGACGAACTGAGCTTCGACAGTAACTTTAATGACTCAAAAGCTTTACAAAATAACAAGGACTTGTATATCCCAAAACGAAACAAAACCGGAGCAGGGAGAACTGTACCTTTGCGGCGATGTATGCAGAGTCACGCAGGACAATCCGACCATCACTAACCACTTCCGTGGTGCTTAAATACGCACATCAGGAAGTAATCAAGGATCAATTGCAGCTGCTCTAACCTAACGGCAAGCCAGGAGGGACAAAGGAGCCGCTCCTGACAATAAGTGGCATGGAAAATAAATGAATTTATGATATATATTTATTATTTTCCGGCTAAGGCTCTATTTTCATTTAGGAATGAACATTTAATTAATGGCTGTATTCTCAAATATTACTGGTTATCATATATATAGGAGTTACAGTGTCAATGAAAAAGTTTGAAAATAATGATTTTAAACTTGATGCTTTTTATCCAGCAAAGGCAAACAAGATTGAATTCTTCAATTCTGGGAAATATGTAAATTCACATTTCAATTTTCCAGCCATAAACATACTAGTATATTGGGGAATATTCCCAATTTATCATTCCATCCCATATCGTATTGATTAATATAAAACTGATAATCAGTCAAAATTTGAGCATTGGTTTAGTAAGTAAATCACAGATTGTGATGCCTTTTAGCATTTCATTGTCAACAATGGCAGCCAATCTGTAATATATTACCGATTGTTTCATACCAGCCATTTGACCCCAGTAATTTTGGTACAATGATGTCACCTAGGAATATTAAAAGCAAAAGTACTTATTTGGGGTAAAGGAGAAAAAAACGGAAACATGTCTTGTCTATTTTCACTTCAATTTGCTAGTCAGCCAATTTGGCTGATGTGTCATTGACTCATCTGTTCATTGCTTTTGACTCTATATCTTACCTCCAGGAAGTTAATCATGTGTGACAAAAACTCTCTTCTCATCATAGTTAGTCTCCCCCTCTTCTTCTGAATCTCCCACTTTCCATTTGAAGGCTCTTGATGTTGTTTGGGTCCTGTTGTGACAGCTCAGTTTGGGGTCATGCAGCAGGTTCCACATGAGCCATATCTGAGGCACGCTTAGGCTGTGAACCACCATGAGCTCCCGGTAAAAACACGGGTCAAATGTCTGAAGGTGAGGTGCGGCAGATGGGCGGGGAATGCCAAAAGTCCGAAAACCTCGGTGCCGCAATGGCTTGATGCCGATAAGCTGGAGGCACATTCCCAGAAACACATCATCAATTGGAAATAGCTCCACCTGGAAATGAAAAAAAATGTTTGAGCAAAACCCAAAATATGTACCATTTTAAGGCACAGTTAAAAACCTGTTGACAGGAAGCACTTAGTCTCCGCGCTGTATATCCAGACATGACGAAACCTCCTCCCCCAGCATAAGACGGGTACAAAGCACTACCGTAAACAAAGTCTGGGACATAATACTTGGAAGAGCGACGACGAATGGGTTTGGCATTGACAATGATATCCCCGACAAAAAGATCCTCGTCTGACTTTTCACCTTGAAGCATCTCCAAAATGTTCTCCACATTGACATAAACATCAGCATCCCCTTTGAAGATAAACCTATACAGCAAAAAAAACAAATTTAGACAAGAAATAAAGCCGTGGCTTGGTTCAAATTGGTCGTACTGACTTGACATGAGGGCACGTGTGGTTGATCCACTCCAGAAAGTGTGTTTCCTTCAGAGTCAAGTTGAAAAAGGTGTCTTCAAAATCCCACAGCAAAATGTCCTCAAATGTTTGACTCTCGTAGCTCAGCAGCTGATTCCACAGAGGCAGGGCAGTTCGATTCTTGGGGACCCCCAACAGGAAGACGGTGCGGGTAGACCTGTTTTCTTTACCCCAGGTCCTACGTACCACCTGAGGAAAATTAAAATGGAGAGAAATTTTATTTGTTCATTTTCAACAACAATTCCTAGTAAGAGTGGAAACTCGCAAAGGCAGGTGGCAAAGGCCCAAAATAATTAGTATGAGAAGTTTTACGACGTTTAAAACAAAGGAAGCTGAAAAAAAAGTTGCATATATTGGCAGGATAGATTAACACTGTATGCCAATTATGGCTTTTTGTCTTCATTGAATCTACTCAGAGGTGACGCAATTGTGTTCTTTACAGGGGGTGTAAAACCGCAAAAAAAACGTATCGAATCACTAGATGCTACAAAAGACAATACAGTAATCCCTTGAATATCGCGGTTAATGTAGACCAGACATGGTCGCTATAAACGAAAAACCGCGAAGTAGGATCACCCCTAATATAACTACTTTTTTTTCAGTGCTTAGTCCTAGTAGCAACCAGAAGAAAGGGGAGTGCCTTCCGCCTGTTAGATTCAGCGTGGATTTTCACGTTTTTATGAACTTAAAAAACTATATATTGATAATAATATTTTTTTCCTACAGTGCTGAGTCATAATAGCAAGCGGAAGACAGGGCTTCAGCGTGGATTTTCACAATTTAATGAACTTAAAAAATTAAAATAAGATTTAAAAAAAAAATTCCCCCAGAAAAAAATTACCCCCAAAATACTAGTATTGGAAATCGCTTACCTGCCGCTTATCAAAATCTGCAGCTACAGATTTCACTGCAATGAGCATGTAGAGTTGGCTTTGTCCAGCTGCTTTGAAGCCTTCCAGATGACATTTACGAGGTTGATCGATGAGCATCCGGAAGTTCCGATTGTCCTTCTCTCGCAGATAACCCGCAAAGTCAAAGAGTGGTAGAGTCGGCAGAGGAACACTAGTCTTGGTCGGAATGATGCTCTTCTGTCGCGACTTAGTCTTTTCTTTAGATTTAGAATGAGCTTTGGACTTGGGCTGTGTGCGTTTTGAATTGGGTTTGCATGGAGGTAGATGAGGTCCAGAGTGTATAACTGCAGACTACAAATTGGAACAGATAAGGACAGAGGACAGTTGATGAAAGCTTAATGAAATCACAAAATGTACTCATTAATTCTAGTATACCGTAAAACCTCTATTTGAGCGGCATCTCTATTTGAACGGCAACTCTAATAGAATTGGTGGAAGAATTGAAAAATAGAACGGCACCCTCTAATTGAACGGCACCTCTAATTGAACGGCACTCCGGGGTAAAGTTGGACAAATAGAACAGCATGCCGTTGAAATAGAGGTCTTACGGTATATACTTTTCTGTGGATCAGTACAAATGCCATTCCAAAAAGGTGTAGAAATAGGCTAATCAGAGCAGTGTCTAAATCTAGTTTAGCATCGGACGTATGTAAATAATGCATCCCAGTTGCACTTAGCCCCTTTCAGACATGCCCTGAAATCTGGTATTCATTCATTCATTTTCTGAACCGTTGATCTTCACAAGGGGCACGGGTGAAGTCTGGTAATGTTCTGGTATTTACTCAGTACATGTCCATATGTGAATGAAATGTACCGGCTCAGTTGATTAGCTGGAATTTTACCGGTTCGCAGCCAAAAGTCTGGTTGGTATACAGACGCTCCCCTACTTACGAACGAGTTAGGTTCCGAGCGATTGTTCTTAAGTTGAATTTGTTCGTAAGTTGAATTTGTTTCGTAAGTTGCTCAGTGCTATATTTTGTATTATAATTTATGTTTAAGGCCTATATAAGTATATTGAAGGTTTATATAAGTGCATTTGTATGTTTAAGGCTTGTGTAAGTAACACGCATTGGTTTGTACTGAAAAAAACATTTAATAAAATGGAGAGAATACATACAGTACTGTATACATACATTAGAGAGAGAGAGAGATTCACTAGAAACTGGCCGAAAGAAGCTATCTAATGACGATTGGAGTTTTCTTTTTTTCATCATAAATGATGTGGTAGCACTGTATGGCATCATTCAATTGATTTGCAAACTTTGTGCAACGTTCAATATTTGGGTCCTGCTGCTCGATCTTTATGTTTATAAATGGTACTGACGGTCGAACGATTCAAGTTGTATTCCCGTGCAATGCGCATCAAGCTTCGTTATTATTGCCACTCATTTCAAATGAAATGGCTTGCCTCTTCCTTGCACCTCCCTCAATAGAAGCCTT
Organism: Stigmatopora argus; assembly: GCF_051989625.1. NCBI lineage: Eukaryota > Metazoa > Chordata > Actinopteri > Syngnathiformes > Syngnathidae > Stigmatopora > Stigmatopora argus. The sequence goes on along the minus strand of NC_135389.1, from coordinate 6,513,250 downwards.
TCGCTTTTCACCAACCATATTGAATAATGGATGCACGAGTGTTGGATTTATTATGGGATGTTTCTATATGTTTTGTAAGCATTTTTAATAAGTAATAAGGCTATAAATTAATTCATGATGATATTATAGATGTATGCATTTTAGTTACTTTTGTATAAGAGTGTCTTTATTTTGAGACTGGGACAAACTCGAGGTCACCCTGCTGGCTCCAGCTTGTTGACATAACACCTCACAGACTGTTACTGGGAGATAGACTTCGCAACCCAGGCACCCAGATGCAAGTTCGCAATGATCTACGAAGGACTCATAAATTGTTTTGTCTGGGACGCCGGCAGTTTACCTTATAAAGAAATTATTATGCTTATACTGCAAATTCTTACGCAGGTGTTTTGGTTTCAATCTAATGATGGCAATTGTTTTGAATCAGATTACATTGAAATGTTTTCAATTATGTGCGACTAAATACAGAGAAGAGGGGACTGCACGTCAGAAATGCTCAGGAACGAAGGCACGTTATGAGTGTGGCTCCTTGCAAGTTGTAACCAGATATGTTGAAAGATGTCTTCCAATTTTAATTAAATATTACTAATAATGATTTAAGGGTATTAATCATTATTCCAACACATGGTCCTTCGAGTAGCCGGGGTCAACACACCGATAAGGAATCCAGATGCTGCGGTTCAATATCTGGAGTGACCGTGCACGGCGAGAATCCCTTTTCCAGGCTGGATTATTTCTCAGCAGCGCCTGGATTCTGGTCGGTTGAAGACTATCCATTTTTTGGAGGAATCTATCGACATTTCTGATGAGTCCGTGTGTGATGTCTGCATATTGTTGACAGGTTCCAAATGCGCAAAGGGCATCACACGCGATGGCCTTATTTTGAGAAATAAGGCTCGCGTCCTGGGGATGGCGATTTTTAAAACCCTGTGAATACTAGTCACTGGGGGGTAGACACGTGTGTGGTCTATAAAATGTGGTGGTCGACGTTGTTTTGGTTGTGTGCGTAGTTGTTAAAGCCTAAGGAGAAACAGGAAAAAAAGGTACTACGAGGTTACACACGAATCCACTCCGAAATGGGTGGCTCAAACATTAAAGCGGCTATTGACGACGCTCCAAAGATGCATCTGCCGTGTAAAGATTGGAAATGTGTTGAAAATCAGAGCGCTTTTGGAATTAGACATCTAGACTTTTTGATAAAATAAATATGGTTTTGCTAGCTTAATATGCATAAGATATTGATACTACGAGATAATGTACGTACTAATGCATAGAGGTAATATATATGTATAATATATGAATGGAGATAGAAGCGACACGGCTTGTTCCACAGATACAAATTATTGTTTTTGATGAGGAAGTGGGGAAAGGCAAAACGTGCTGTTTTGTAAATGATAGCGGTCCTCGGCTGGTTGATAGGAGCGAGGCGATGTTCTACAAACAAGACAGGCCTGCTCAAAATGATTTGAATGGGGATTTTGAACATGAGGATGTTGAGCTAAATTTAATGGAAACACTGGCATTTGATTTGGTTAAACCAGAGATTACATTTTTTGTGAATGGAATTCAATTGGAATTTTTGTGTGAGGCTGAATGTTGTAAAACGGCAATTAAAATGGTTATTTCCAAAAGATAGACGTACTTTGTTAATAGTACCTAAATGTACTGTCAATTTAATGGAATGAAATGGCTTATTGCGGCTTATCTTGATTTTATCCTGTACCGCTCGCGGGAATGTTTTGGTTAACAGTCGAAAAGAAATACAAAACGACCAATTAAATGTTTAGCGGGGTTGCCAAACCTGCGTTTTTGTCATACTCTAAACTAGTCAAATAATGCGTCGGCTGCGGGGGAGCGCGGCTGTCTTTGCTGCTGATTAGAACGCGAAAAAACATGTGGACCGATTAGCGGCTGATTTGACGGTGTTAGGCATTCAGTATGCGCGCGGACCGCACGAGCGACTAAATTTTTTGGACCCCTTCCGTGAAGACATTACAATAATTGGCCTTGGGGGTGCTGAAGCAAACTTGAGGGCAGAAATGGGTTTTGCTATGCTTGCAGCATATTGTGATTATGGGGTCTTGGCAAAATATTGTGATATAGTTGGATATCGGGAGAGGAATTAATTTAGTCTTCTCTAAAAAGCGTTGTAATTGTGCACAGGAGGCGAAACATTGTGCGCAGAAAGAAAAAGAGGTCGCTTAGGAATGTCAACATTGATAAGCTGCTTCGCAGCATTCGTGAAGGTCACAGTTAGCGGCTAAGAGCGCGCTTCCATTAAACACTTCATAATAAAAGCAGCAAGGTTTCCGCAATGACCTTCGCACTTATTCTTTGGATTTAATCAGAAATGTCTTTCGAGGTGATAGAAAATCTGTTTGGCAAAGATTGATTTGGTAAAAGATTTGGAATTGGGAATAATGCTATTATTACTATTTTATTTTTTGTTTTGTGAAGTTCAAAGGGCTCTTAATTGAAGAGAGCTAGTTTTGGAGGATAAAACTATATTAATATGTACTGTTTTTGAATGGTTGGATTGTTCAAAATACTTTAATATAGGAGATTGGCTGGTTAAAGAAAAATGAATGGAATTATTTTTACAATATTATGGCATATTGGTGACAATTTGTGGGTCCTTTATTAAGCATTGAAAATTGTAATTAGGAAATGCCTAGTGAAAGATTGATTTCTCTAATTTAATTATTGTAGATTTTTATTGTGGTAACAGAGAGCTATAGGAAATAGCTCTTATCTTAAGTAAACAGTATGGGGTGATTTGCAAATTATGTCTTAGGTATTAAGAGTTATTTGGTTGTTAAAAAGATCAGACATGAAATTAACAGTGCAGAAATGGCATGAGAAAATTCATGGCATTCGTCCAAATTATTAGGTAAATTGAACCTGGCTGGGGTAGATAAGATAATTGATTTAGGATAGGCATAGTTTCCCTAGAAGAAACATGGAGTGTTTTTAAGTGCACAAAAGACATTCCCTGTTTGGCCTGAAGGGGGAAATATGCTTTGGTATAGGTCATATTGATGACTATTGGGACGTTACTGTCTATTGCTTTAGGGCATACAAATTAAAAATTTAGCCAAAACTTACTGCATTGCAATTATGGGGTTAATACACCTAAATGTTACGGTGACAACGATTGGCAATAACAAGCTTAGATAAAGGGAAATATCTACAACAAATTCTGGTGGGGCCTTTCATGGCGTGAAACAAGTGATGTAATAATGTCTATCTTTAAAAAATAACATCTCTAAATTATAAAATATCAACCTTTGAGCTTTAAGTTAGATGGGTTGACTAGAACGGGCAAAATTCGATAGCATTGAAAGGGGGTGTAACTTAATGCAGAACATGGGGGTAAAGTTTTTACAAACGGTTAAAATACTTAAAGGGTGTGTGTGTGTGTTTCAATGTGTCACAACTTTTCCGTTATTGCATTATTGGCGAATAGATAGTTAATCACAGCCACTCGCATGGCAGTCCACATGCTGACTGACTGGGGTAAGGGGCGGTGGCAATTGAACAAATTTCTATTTTTAGATATGTGGCACGCGAATCTAATACATTAATTACCTAGTTTCTTCAGGCATCAACCTTGCGGTTCGAGGATCTACTAATGCAGGGTGGAGCCAGACCTTCCGGAGTGTGGAGTATTCCTGGTGTCCTCAAGAATTCGTAGGTTTTCTCCGGGTACTCCAGTTTTACTCCAACAAACCAAAATTATGGATAATTGGGGGAGCACTCTAAATTCATTGATTATGAGTGCGGGCGTGGATGAGTGTCTGTCTTTTGTGTTCTAATTGGCTAGCCACCAAGATATATCAATATTCTAATATCAAGGTGGAAGATTTCTGAAATCGCTGATAAGCCTTTCGAGGACGGCGGTGGCAGAGTAGGACAGAAACAAAAAGAGAAGGATTTCGCCAAATGAATTTTTTTGATTTCTGCAATGGGAAATTTGGGAACCTGGGGGACTAAACAAAAACAAAAGACTGATCTAGGAGGGCTGCCATTTTGAGTCATGGGGGATTTCATGCCTCAAAGAGGGGGTGGTTTTAGATTCAATCTATATGCAGATATAGGGCCAAAACACGGGCGATTCCCCCTTATGTCAAGCTACAATAGCTACATATCCATTTCAAAGGATACATATGGATTTTATAGACAATATGTGTGGTACATAACAGTCCTAAAACAGATTGGGGAAACCTTGTTGCAGAAACTGGTCTAGATTGGCAAGCTTGGATGACACACGAAAAACCATCAGGCCTTTGATAAAATTAACCCATACGGTGGGGGCATTACAAATCATTATTCAGACTGACAAATTAACTTGTGGATCCTTGTCTGACGTTTTTCCTAAGTCCATGGGCAGGTGGAGAAGACCCTTTTTACAAAATTCTACATTTGTGTCTCAACAACAATGGGCCCCACACCAGGGCCAACGATGGCCTGCAGACCCTAAACCGCAAGATGAAAAAGCATCCTGGAGTAGAATTATCCGCTTGACAGATTTGTGGGATAAGGCCTTCGTACTAATAATGATTTGGCCTAATCCGTGGCATTTTCCGGAGCCATTTTTGCTACGATTTTGACATTATGTGGGTGTTGTGTTATTCCCTGCTTAAGATCCTTGATAAGCCGACTTATAACCACTGCGATTGCCCCTACAAATTCTAAATTGCATGAATTATATCCTCTGCTGATGAAACGTACTGAGGGGAGCATTGAATTCCAGGAGCATGGTAATTCCGAGAATGAATTGGGTGAAAATGATTTTGTTTCTTTGCTTTTCAGACCAGCTAAACGAGCGGGTAAAATTAAAGCAGCCAATGGAGATATCCCTCTCTTCTTGGATTTGCCATAAAATGAATAACAAACATATAATAAAAAGGGGGGAAATGTGGATTTATTATGGGATGTTTCTATATGTTTTGTAAGCATTTTTAATAAGTAATAAGGCTATGAATTAATTCATGATGATATAATAGATGTATGCATTTTAGTTACTTTTGTATAAGAGTGTCTTTAATTTGAGACTGGGACAAACTTGAGGTCACCCTGCTGGCTCCAGCTTGTTGACATAACACCTCAAGGACTGTTACTGGGAGATAGACTTCGCAACCCAGGCACCCAGATGCAAGTTCGCAATGATCTATGAAGGACTCATAAATTGTTTTGTCTGGGACGCCGGCAGTTTACCTTATAAAGAAATTATTATGCTTATACTGCAAATTCTTACGCAGGTGTTTTGGTTTCAATCTAATGATGGCAATTGTTTTGAATCAGATTACATTGAAATGTTTTCAATTATGTGCGACTAAATACAGAGAAGAGAGGACTGCACGTCAGAAATGCTCAGGAACGAAGGCACGTTATGAGTGTGGCTCCTTGCAAGTTGTAACCAGATATGTTGAAAGATGTCTTCCAATTTTAATTAAATATTACTAATAATGATTTAAAGGTATTAATCATTATTCCAACAACGAGATATTTAATGATAAAAATGAAAAAGGTTCTTTGCGCACTGGAGATACGTTCACGCACTTCCCCACTGCAACAAAGTGGGCAGAAGAAGGTAGATGCTGGGTGAGCTGAGCTCTCACAGCGCCAGGCGTCGGTATTAGCGGCGGAAAGAAGCACTACTCGGAAAAAGGCACGCAATACAAAATTGAACTTACAAACATTTTTCGACATAAACGCAATTTGCAGACATGTTCGTATGTACCGTTGTTCGTAACTCGAATGTTCGTAAGAAGGGGAGCGTCTGTACTTCATTTGCTAGTATATGCTGCATGTTGTGTTATGCTTCAGAGTGCAGAGGTTCATGATGTAGCTATCACGTGACAACAAAACACTTAATCATTCTAAACTAAGATGAATTCACATTCGAAAAGCAGTGAAAAATTACTTATGAACTATAATACTTATGAAATTAATTGGTTCCAGAACTTGAGTTTTCGTAAGTACGGCAGCATTTTACTACATTGAATTAGCATGATTTGTTTCACAAATAATTGGTTCCAGAACTTGTTTCGAACTTGAGTTTTCGTAAGTAGAGCAGCATTTTACTACATTGAATTAGCACGATTTGTTTCACAATCTTTAATACTAGCCATTATAAACCCTTTAAAAATGATAAATATATCCTAACGTATTAAATATATATGCAAGTGTATGTATGTATGCAAAAACAGAGGAAGAAAAAAACATTTTTTCAGCCATTAAAAAACCCAAAACCAAAACACCTCAGTGCTCGGTTACTCTCTTTCCCTCTCTCTATGGTTACTCACGCTGGCGCCTTGTGGCCACGTGATGCTCCTCATGGTGCATTCGCGGGCGTAAGGGCTGATGGATGCGCACCCTGGCTGTAAAGTGTTGTGCAAATCATTATCCCGATTATCTACAGTGGGTGCTGCTGGAAGAAGGAATATAACTACAGAGCAGGGCTTGCATGACGGCTGTAGAAAGTAAGTTGATGCATACGTAAGTAGAGGTACCACTGTAAATATATCCAAGGGTGGCCCGGTGGACTACTGGTTAGCGTGTTGACCTCACAGTTCTGAGATCAAGGGTTCAATCTTAAATGCTGTGTGGAGTTTGTGTGTTCTTCTCGGGTTTGCATGGGTTTTCTCCGCGTGCTCCGGTTTCCTCCCACATCCTCTAAACTTGCACCGTAGGTTGGTTGAGCACTCTAACTTGTCCCTAGATATGAATGTGAGCTTGAATGGTTGTCCATTTACTTATGCCCTGCAATTGGCTGGCCACTAATTCAGGGTGTCCCCCACCTTGTGCCAATAGTTAGCTGGTATAGGCTCCAGCACAACCCTCATGTTGATAAGCGGTACGAAAAATGTATTTATGAATGAATTAGATCTGAAAACTGCTTGCCAAAACAAAGAACAAAAATGTCATGTTGAAAAGTATTTAAAATAAAAATTAGAATACAGGCAACAACATGCTCAATATATTTTTTTTAACTCCAAAAATATTTATTTTAAATTTGGCACGCCCTTTTCAGTTGTTTTACAGGCCCTTCTACTGAGGGGATAAGCCAAAAGTCCACCTACCGACAATTAGGAAATTATCAACACAGGCCTGGAGCTCCCTCTTGCGGTTCAGTGTAAAAATAAGATGTCAAATGATATGCTACTATATTTGCACAAATAAGTCGCACCCGCCGTCAAACTATAAAAAAATAAACTGCAATTATAGTATGGAAAATACGGTAAATGTATTGTTGTTGTGAGCCATCGTTTTTGTAAATAATATATGTTCACAAACAAGTGTAGTATAAATAGTGTGGCAGGGTAAAGTTTTCATTTACATTATGCATTCTGACTTAAGTAGATGCATTCAGCAGTACACAGTATAATGTGATTGGTAGAGCGATACACCTTCTCTTTCTTCCCTAATGAAGCCTAGAAGCCATTTTTAAAACGGATATTAAGTATAGCCGTGGTCAAAAGATTTGAGACACTTTGCTACAAGGGGAAAATGTGCCTCAAAACCTTTGACTGATGGTGAATTGTCTTTGCAGGCTATTGCCTGCATCTTACTTTTAACCTCTAGTGGTAACAAAATAGCCTTGAGGTTCAGTGTGTTAACTTTATTTCTTGGGCGGAATCTAAAAAAAAAAACACAAGCATTACGTCCTGTGAAATTGCTGATACTGTAGCTCTCTCTGACTTTCCCCTTTACATTACTTCATCATTCTCTGTGAGAATAAGATGTCCAGATGATGAATGAATGACCATGCAAAGTGCAGAGTGAAAAGTGAAAGAGACACATTCATATGACAATATACGTACTAACAAACAAAACTAAAAAAAAGGAACGGTCATTAGTGAACTGGTTAATTCATGTATATTAAGCCAGCGGTCCCCAACCTTTTTCTCACCGCGGACCGACCGGTAAAGGTCTTTCTATTTTCTCACGGACCGGCTAATGGGGAGGGCGACAACTTAAGACAAAATTGTGTGGGGGTGGGGTCGGGGCACGAACAACACCCACAACGTCCCAAGGATAATAGCAGTTATTTATTAATATTAGAAAAACTTTTCTCATTCCAAGTAGGAGGGCGATATTGATAACGTTAATATTTTTTACCCTGACGGACCGACACTAGGTGGCTCGCGGAACGGTACCGGTTCACGGACCAGTGGTTGTGGACCACTGCTTTAAACTACACTTTGACTCTGCTGGAAGGTCTGAATGCAAGCTTGTCTTACTTGTGGGGACTTTTTTGTCACTCTGGCTTCATCGGTTCCAAGCAAGGTCCGACTGGAGCTGGTAGGGCGGAAGATTTCCAGCTTCCATGTTGACTTATCCCATTCATCGGATAGAAAGACCTGGAACATTATAGCCTCAGTTAGGATTTATGATAATAGGAGATTAGTGTAGGATAATTCCTTCGTTTGCATGCATTTGGGTGTACCTGTCGTAAGTAGAGCAGAAGGGAGAAGAGAAGCAGAAGAAGCATTGTACACATAACATCTCCTTTTACGTAGCATCCCTTCCTCCTTAGAGTCTTCATTTTTTGGCTTCAGTTGCAAGTTCAAAAAGGGGGGATGGAGTAAAGCATATTTTAAGCATCTCCGCTTTGAGGACTTCAACATTTGCCCTACAAAGTGGATCTTTTCTGTTTTTGGCAAGATTCTAAAGGGCAACCATCTATCTCCATTGTCCTCCAGGACAAAAATCCTGACACAAACAGAATGGAAACACAAACAATGGATCAGAACGATTGATTGCATGATTTTGAGCCAAGTCCTGCAATCTGAAAAGCCAATAAAATTGCTTATGGCAAAGGTGGTCTACATTTTACAGCGATAATAACGTTGTATATTGATTGGCACAGCCAAAAGATTATGAAACTCAACGTCTATTGACTTAATAGGATGTTTTATTCAATAATACGAGATCTAGTGTAAAAAAAAAGTCAATTTATCATTTTCCATCATTGTATATGAGTTGCAAACCAGGAGACAAAACAAATATTAAGTTTTTTTCTTTCTTCCTCTCAATGTTTTCTTGTTTCACTCACCAATAATTGTCACACATTTTCTCAGATGATCTTTACTATGGCATACCTGTCAACCTCTGCCGATAACTGCCCTTATAAATGATTATGATTCCCCTTACAAACCCCCCAAAAACCTTACAAACACTGTACGACTCGTACGGTGTTTGTAATGTTTTTTGGGGGTTTGTAAGGGGAATCATAATCATTTATAAGGGCAGTTATCGGCAGAGGTTGACAGGTATGCTATGGGAGCCTGCGGACGAGTGGTTAGCGTGCCGGCCTCACAGTGGGGGACCTGGGTTCAAATCCAGGTCGGTCCAACTGTGTGGAGTTTGCATGTTCCTGCGTGGGTTTTCTCCGGGTGCTCCGGTTTCCTCCCACATTTCAAAGGCAAATGGTAGGCTGATTGGAAACTAATTTGCCCCCTAGGTATGAGTGTGAGCGTGAATGGTTGTTTGTCTCCTTGTGGCAAGCGATTGGGTGGCCACCAATTCAGGCCCGAAGTCAGCTGGGATAGGCTCCAGAACCCCCCGCGACCCTAGTAAGGTTAAAGCGGTTCAGAAAATTAGATGAGATCTTTACTATGACTATTCGTTTAGTAAATATAGTCATATACAAATATAAATTCAATTTATTGACACTGCAATGGCGTAGCCATAATTAATCGGTATTATTGATAATGAACAGGTCTTCACAACGCATACAAATTAAGGGGTGTGTCATTTGTTATATAAGTAGTATGTATATTCGTAATTGGCTGCCGTCTAATTAAGGGAATAATGTTTCATTTAATAGTTTGGGGAGAACCACTCCAAAATGTAAATAACAAGGTATTTTACATTTAATATTCCTGGAACGTGAACAGATTATGTTTGAAAACTCGCACATTTAAATAATCCATCGACCACGACGTCAACAGCTTCCCCCGTTTATTTAACAAGTCATAGTAAATTGCATGCATGTATAATTTAAATTAAATCAAACTTACCAAAGAGGACGAAGAAGGTCGGACAACTGGAAACATCTGTACTATAACTGCGTCTGAACACTGGTGCTCATGTTGCTTTTACGTACTGTGGGAAATCCGTACTCTAGTACCAAATGAGCATTATATTCCATTCGCTCGCAAATCGCTTTAGATTATGCAAAATTATGCACGCATTAAGTACGGTCAGAAAAGATGAACGTTTATGCAGATGCATGTGCGTTATATTGCCTGTAAAAAGTTAAACCTGGTAAAAAAAAATGATGTGTTTGGATTTAGTGGTCAGGAGAAAAAGCTAAATGGGAGGACTTGAAGGCAGCAGCATCTCTACCCTAACCACGTGGCCGAAATTCGAAGGAACAGACCTCAAGTCTGAAACTGCAGACATACTTCTCAGCAAAATGGGGGCAGGGTTTTCAAAGTCACAAAAGCAGTCAGTAGATTCTTCCAAAAAATTTACAGTATGCCAAAAATACCACAATAGTCTCCATACCGTATGCATGCATGTATATTTATGTGTATGTATGTATATATGTGCTAAGCAACACGCTTATTTATTTATATATTTATTCATGAATTAATTTATTAACTTACTTTTACCTATCTATTTATGTCTAAAATGCCTTTCCTATTCCTGCATCCTCACCCTGTTGCTACTGTGACAACAAAATTTCCCGAATACGGGATGAATAAGTTATCCAATCCAATAATGTCTTTGTGTTTGTTCTGAACACTCCATAGAACTATTTATTGCAAGAGGACAGGGCAACATTGGTATTGGGAGATACAGAAGGTACTTACAAAAAATTGCATTGATGATCATTAATGTACATTTTATGTAGTCAACTCGGGGCTAATTAAAGGGTGCTTATTCTCAGACAAAATCATATTTTAAACTTCTTATGTAACGTAAAGTAATTTATGCACACATTTGGATGAGTGGTTCGCACATCAGCCTCACTGTTCTGGGGTCGAGGGTTTGGTCCCGGTCGGTCCTCACTGTGTAGAGTTTGCATGTTCTCCCCGGGCTTGTGTGGGTTTTCTCCGGGTCCTCCGGTTTCCTCCGACTCTCCAAAAACATGCAGGGTAGGCTGGTTGATCACTCTAGATTTCCCCTAGATATGAATGTGAGTGCGAGTTCTTGTCCGTCTCCTTGTACCCTCCAATTGGCTGACCAATGAAGGAATAATAGTTTAAAACCTTAAGGTGTTTCATTAGATATTGCTGCATTCTGTGTGTGAGATTGTAAAGTGCTGAGCATATGAACAAGGCAGAATGTTGAGTGGAATGCGAAGGTCACAAGCAGAGGATGTGGGAGTAGGACTCAATAGATTGCAGATGTGTGGGGGGTTGCAAGATTTCACTGTGTGCAGGTACCAATAAGACGAAGGCAGTTGCTGGAAGCGGAAAAGTACAAACTGGGCGGGAACCGCGAGAATCTTCAAGAAAGAAGGACCAGTGGCCAGGAGGCCTGCGTTGTTGTGTCATTTGCATATTGTGGACTATAACTAAGTTTGTGGGCGGCTCGGAGAAGGAGAGAGAACGACGACGACGACTGGTGGCAACATGCGTCTGCTTGCACGGACTGGGAGGGCCCCTGGGCCACAAATTTATGTCTTGAGATTTGTATGATAGAATAAATCCACTCGTGTGTGAAACTGCTAGCTTCCTGATATCTCTATATCGCAGAACGAGCGCGCAAATTATTGGAATGAGTGAAAGTCGGGTAAGGTTACAAATTGGAGTCAGATTATTAACTTAACTTTAATATAAGTACAAATTCTAAATTCCAATAATTTATGGTGACCCTGACGTGATGCGATTGAGAATAGTAGAGCCACTAAGAATCTGGGATTCAGGGTCTGGGACCCACGTTCACACCAGGTGACGACCTGAGAAAGGAGCCACACGCGTCCGACCGTCTTTCCTCTTGGGTGCACAGTGAAACAAGGTAAGCAGATTCCTTTTCAAATTCTGCATATTGACAAATGCCAAATTATATAGAGGAAGGAGGACCGGCACGTCTTAAATGTATAAGGATGGACAGTAGGGTGTAAAATCTGGGATTTACCTACATAGAGTAGTCCATGGTGGCTTCAAAGTGTAAGTGTGGACATTAGTAGGGTATAAAATCTGGGATTTACCTACTAAGAGTAGTTCCATTAGTAGGATATAAAATCTGGGATTTACCTACGTAGAGTAGTCCATTTGTGGCTTTAAAAAAAGGATGGACAGTAGGGTATAAAATCTGAGATTTTACCTACTACAATAATGTGGAACTACTCGTGGCTCGATACGGTATAAAATCTGGGATTTACGTATCAAAGTGGAAGCGGTGTGTGTGAAAACTAAAATTAAAACTAAAATTGTTCTGCATAAAAAGTGTTTGGGACACGCATGGGTGGATTTCCAGAATGGATTTCAAGATGGCGATGATGGGAGGTCTGATAGTGGTCTTGGGTTCCTCTCAGGTTGTCCAAGTAGACGAATGGAATGCAGAATGGAGATCGGAGAGTTGGTGTGTGTGCGTGCGTGCGTTTGGAGAGGATGTGTGTGTATGTGCGGATGCGTAATGTGGGGGGTTGCCTTTGTCTGCCGCGATGGGTCGAGAGGCATGGTTTCTGTCCCAATTTGAAGGATGTGGAAGATCTGGTGAAGATTTGTGAAGGTGTGAGGAAGGTTGGAACATAGAAAGGGAATTATGAATAGAAAAGATTTTGGTAAAGCATGAAGAAAAGAGTTTTGTAAGTGAATAGAAAGGATTTTTGTAAATGAGCTGAAGGAGAAAAAGGAGTGTTGAGAGAGGGCTTGGGAGAGAAGTGTGTGTGTGCGCGTGTGTGCGTTTTGAAAGGGAGTTGGAGAAATAATTTTGTACGTTGAAAGGAAATTTACATGTACGGGTCAAAAGCGTTTGTCCGTAGCATTGAGAAAAAAGAAAAGAAAAAAAAATGAAAAAAGAACTGACGTCACAGCTAGGGCAGAATTAAAAAAAATGGAAGAAGGAGTGAAATGAAAGATGAGCAGTTGGAAGCATGGCCTGGTGCAGGCGGGGGGAGGCACCTTTCCCCTTTGCTCTCAGGGAGGAGGCGTGATATATGATCCTTCTTAGAGATGTGGCACTAACCCCCCCCCCCTCTGGTGAGGGTAGAAAGTTCAGGGCGGGGGAGGTTTTTGGCCTGGATTGGTGGACGGAGCGGCGCGCTTAACATGAGACAGCAGGTACGAATGAGCGGCTATTGTCAAGGGTCTTCCAGAACCTATGTAAATTCTAAACAGGAGAAGAGAGAGCAATCCGTCCAGATATTCCAAGCTATGGTGCGGCACGATCTGGTCGGTTAGGTGGTGGACACTGTGGTCATGGGCGTGGTTTTCTCTGGTGGCCGGGGAAGAAGGTACTCATGAGAAGGCCAACAAGGCAAGGCAACTGTTTTATATATGGCGGTATGAGACACGGGCACATGATTGGCCCAGCCAACAGCAGCAACCCAACAACCGTTCCCACGGCAACCCAAGCACAGCAGTATGGCCCATTACAGCAACAGCGGCCTACGCGCGGAGGAGGACAAGGCACTGGCGGACCATGGCGGCCCACAGCAGCCGGCCCAGTCACCTGGACAATATTACCAGGGCGGAGAATTTGATGGGAAGAATGGCCGCAAAGTGACTTTATTCCGTGATCACAACCAACATGAACATGTGGACAATGGGGGACAATCTATAGGTCACGTTTTGAGCCTGAAACTTCGGCCACTGGGGGGACTTGTCCGTATATCACCGGTGGAAATCATTCATTGACTCGCTCGGGCTGTACCATTAACCTATGGATGATTTTAATTGGACATTGTTTTGCTGTTTTCAGAAGGTTCCGGAACACCCTGGCAGTTGAAAGAATGCTTTGGCTCTGTTTCCTGGTCATGGGGCTCGCCGGCTCGGTCCTCTGGTCACGACCAGCACCCCCTTCACAGATGCGAACACCCCTCACCCAAAGATAACAAAAAAAAAAAAAGAGAGGGGGGCCGCCCATAGCTGTTTTTTATCACCTAGAGCCGGGGGAGAGAGAGAGAGCCCCCACCAGCCCAGCCCAAGGCCCCCTCCCTCTGCGCAAACAGGGAGAGATGGAGAAATGGAGAGAGCGAGATAGTTGACAGTATGGGGATATATTAGTGACAAATTATGGGTCCTCTATTAGACACGGAAATTTATAATTAGGAAATGGCTAAGTGGAAGGTTAGTTTCTCAAAATTTTAATTGGGGTAAAAGTGAGCTACAAAAATGGTTCTTATATTAAATAAACACAAGCTTGGAGCAGAATAGCAATTCAACAAGTGCAATTTAGCTATTTTAGCAAAAAGAGAGGGATTTGCGATTTAGACTTAAGGATTAGGAATCATCCAAATTATTAATGATATCAAACATGAAGACAATGCAGAAATGGCATTGATCCAAATTATTAGGTAAAGTGTAGCTGGCAATTTTAGATAAAATAATTAATTTAGGATAGGCATAATTTCGCTGAGATGCAATAAACATCATGACTTGTCATCAGTGCACGGATGAGAAATCATTGTTTTGCTCATCAACAGCTGAAATATGCTTTAGCGTGAGTCGTAAGAATGAAGGACTATGAGAATATGTCTGAAAATGAGTGTGAGCGTGAATGGTTGTTTGTCCCTTTTGTGTTTTTGATTGGCCGACCACCGAGATATAATTAATCAATTAGATATCAAGGTGGAAAATGATTTAGTAAATTGGAATCGATTTCGGAATTCGCTAATAAGCCGTTTCACGGATGGCAACGCCAAATTATGGAAAAATATTTCGTCCAAGGAAATTTTTAATGAAAAAGCAGCAGTACTCCAAATGTGAAATTTGAAGTGGAGAAACAAATCTGCTATGCGAAATTTGGGAGCACTGGAAAAAACAAAGGCAGTGCATGATATGAAATTCCAAAGTACTATTGATTTATAGTGATAATGGCATCCAAATTGTGTTAATAGAAACATTGGCTGTATTGACAAGAGTTTCCATATTTAGTTCCGGAAAAATATGGAAATCCAATTTGGTGGAATGTACCAGATGCCATTATTCACTACACGATTGGAACAGGAGGATGAGGCTAATCATATGTCTGCATAAAAGAAAAAACTTTAAAGAAACGCATTAATTTTGGGTTGGCGAAGGGAGATGGTGTTTCTTAACAGGAATCATGGAGAGCACGCGTGAGCAACCCAGGATAAGAGTGTCCGTGCAAGATCCACCTGGTGCACTGTAAGAAGGTTATCTCATAATATGCATTTTAAAAGTAATGAGTTTTAATTGGAAACTAAAGGACAAAAGTGGTACCATCACTCACAGTTGCGCCCGCCAATGGTGAGCTTAAAGGTTGACCGCCCGGACGGGCGGGTCAAGAGAGGGAATGTGACGATGGCAAGAATTGGATCAAAGTTGGACTCAAAATTGGACTCAAAAGTGTCAGAACAAAGACGCAAATGTTTAACATTATTGACTATTTTGCTTGCTGGCGTGTGCTTTGTGTGGACTATGTTGATGGTGCAGGATGACAGAAGGAATGGAGTGAAAGGAGAACAAGTGAGGGTGTATCATTCCTGGAATGGAACGGTATGGTATGAAGCAGAGCGAGATGGTGGTAAGACGCTGACACAGACACAACAATTACTGCTAAATCTGAAGTGTAAACAATCGACACAGGTGAACGTTTGGGTGACAATTTTGAACTGGACTCAACAATGGCTTGATTTGTTAATGGAAAAGAGAAAGCCCATTTTTGACACCCATGTTGCACAACAAAATTTCACCTGCCTAAATTTAAATGGGACTGGCCCTGGGATTGGAAAAATCCAGGAGTCATGGTGTAATGAAAATGTGTCTTTGCAGCAGGAATCCCTCTCGCTCATGCTGATGTTTGGATGTGGTGTGAAGAGAAAGTGTAGTACGATAGGCTTTCCTCCAATGCCTCAGGTAAGTGCGCCATAGTAACACTGATCATGACAATTAAGGGTGACAGCATTGGACATGGAGACCCAACAAAGCGTCTCCTGACGGTCGTCTTGCCGGGGCATTGGAGGGTCTGCGCACGCGGAGTAACAAAATGACCAGAGTTAATTTTTTACTGATTTTTTTACTAGAAGTAATTTTGTACTGATTTTTTACTAGAATGAAATCTTATACTGATTTTTAGTTTTCTACTGATTTTTTAATTATTTACTGATTTTTAGCTTATGGTCATTGATTTTAGCTCGTGTCTAACAATAAACAAGGTATTTGAGTGATGACCTCAGTAGTCTGAGGTCATGAGAGGGAATGAAGGAATAATAGTTTAAAACCTTAAGGTGTTTCATTAGATATTGCTGCATTCTGTGTGTGAGATTGTAAAGTGCTGAGCATATGAACAAGGCAGAATGTTGAGTGGAATGCGAAGGTCACAAGCAGAGGATGTGGGAGTAGGACTCAATAGATTGCAGATGTGTGGGGGGTTGCAAGATTTCACTGTGTGCAGGTACCAATAAGACGAAGGCAGTTGCTGGAAGCGGAAAAGTACAAACTGGGCGGGAACCGCGAGAATCTTCAAGAAAGAAGGACCAGTGGCCAGGAGGCCTGCGTTGTTGTGTCATTTGCATATTGTGGACTATAACTAAGTTTGTGGGCGGCTCGGAGAAGGAGAGAGAACGACGACGACGACTGGTGGCAACATGCGTCTGCTTGCACGGACTGGGAGGGCCCCTGGGCCACAAATTTATGTCTTGAGATTTGTATGATAGAATAAATCCACTCGTGTGTGAAACTGCTAGCTTCCTGATATCTCTATATCGCAGAACGAGCGCGCAAATTATTGGAATGAGTGAAAGTCGGGTAAGGTTACAAATTGGAGTCAGATTATTAACTTAACTTTAATATAAGTACAAATTCTAAATTCCAATACCACCCATTCCGAGTGTCCCCCACCTGGTGGCTGTTGTTTGTTGGGATAGAGTACAGCAGCCCCCGCAACCCTTGTGAGGAGGATAAGCAGTTTTGAAAATGTATGAATGCATGCATTTTTGATGAGACTATGGTTGAATAACCATTAGGGATGACCCCAAGATGAGGATTTTTTTTACTTGAAATCTGATTTTTTACAGATATTTTTTGCCAATCCGATATTTTTTTTAGACCAGATAAATAATGTACTGACTAAGTCTTTTTTTTAATTGAATTGACCTGTTCAAGAAATGTTTTTTCAAATTTTAGACCATAGTATCACTCAACAGTTATACATTCCTTGTGGTTTGATTTACAGCAGCCGAAAAACACAACGGTACTGAAATGACATGACCACTGGATTGAATTTGACCTTCTGATCAAATCTGATACTGTCCGATACTCAAAAAATGGCCGTATCGCGTGCCGATCATGACATCAAGGCTCCAGCACCCCGTGACCCTTGTGAGGAGAAGCGGTTGCACATGTCCATTAATGTTTTTTCCAGCCATTGTGATCAATTTAGTGTTCAGGACATTCTAATTTATGTTCAATAAGACATCACCATTTCCAGTGGCATTCAGTTTTTAAAGGACTTTTCAAAAGTGACTCAATTTATAATCATTTATTAGGCAATTTATTATATTATTGTAATCATTCATATATAATTGATCACCTTTAAGCACAAAAGATGGTGTGCTGAGTGCTTCAAGAGAACCAACAATGGGCAGATGTTCAGTTTCTTTTTTGCCCAGTTGTAGACTAATATGAATGTAGCACAATGTAGTAATTTTCCATCACCATGCCTACTGATGATTCTTCTTTGTTCATGTCTGCTGGTGGATAGAATGTGGACACCAGGAAATCTGGCTGGTCTAGTACAGCTGTGCTGGCCCATGCCACATGTGACTCGCAGATGTTGAATAAACAAAATAGGAAAGGCATTGAGGGTGGAGAATTCTTCGGTATTTGTTGACTCTCTTAGAGAACATATTGCTTTGCTCATGCATACTAATCCCTCCAGTCAGCCTTTCCAGCAGTGGAAGAAAACGCTGAATAAGCCAGATCCTCGGAAAGAGAAATCTGTGGGATTCCCCTGGCCAAGACCATTTAGGCAAAACTTAAAACAATGGTCCATTTAATCTTGACAAAAGGACAATAACAAATTTATATTTTAGAAAAGTAGTATACATATCTGTAACACCAAAGTCACTTACCGAATGTTTTCTTTGGCTACTATTACACTGTGCTAAAATACACTACTACATTGCTCCCATTGTGGACTCAAGTCAAAGCTAGCGTCTTTTTTGTCTTTGTGGTAAAATTTACATGACATTCAGTCACAATTAGGCATTTCTTTTATAAATGTGCAACATGACCTGCCCATTTTATCACCCTAAACTCAGTAAAATCTTTCAAAACACATTTGAAATTGCTCATTTCAGCTAAAACGTCCCTCTTAAATTTACATGTGATTACTGACACATGTTGTCATGCAGCTGGGGGGGGGGGGGGCTGGGGTTTGGGGGAGCAAGGATTGGAGGATGAAGATGCTCATGGGATTACTGTGCAATGGTGTCAATTATTAGTTGGGGATCTGACTATAGCAATCTAACTGGACATTTTCTTAATCCAATCATTCCTTTACATCAAGTCTTCTTTGAGTGCAACATTTTTAATGTTTAACATGACATCAGTAATTGTTCCCCCACACATTTTTCTTTCACAGCCTTTGAAGTCATTTACAAGTGATGATTCACCACAACGCTGTCAACACATGGACCACTTTATAGTTTTAGGTACTCAGCATGACCTTGCTATATTAAATACCACTGCTATAAAATTGGTCTTCTAAGCTTGAAACATTTAACTTGTTTTCTTTCTCGTTCACACTATTTTTGGTTCCAAAAGCAACTAAACTAGCAACACGCAGCATTTGACTGGCATGGATGGTTCTCAAAAATTCATTCTCTCACAAATTCGAGTTTCTTGATTGTGCTGAAATCCCACAATTCTTTGAATTTTCTCATACTTACACTGGTGAGGGTTGAATTGCTTCACGCAAGAGTCGTCAACCTCTCTCTTTTGTCCATTATCCCTGTCTTGCTTCACTATCAAGAGGCAGCAACACCAGCTCTCATGACCCTTAAGAGTGCACTGACATTATTGCTCTTAATAGCGTCCCGGCATGCTGAGATGACTTGGTTCTTTGGTCTACCCACTGGAAAGAATGCACACATGGATAAAAAAAATAATTATAGCAGATTCAGCGAGTACTTTTGAACCGAACAAAGTTTATGTAACTGGAAAATAATGTTAAAAAGCTTTGCTCATTTCATATTGAATCAATGAATATCGGTTCTCGGACGTTTCGTCGAAAGACGTTTGGTCGACCGGATGTTTGGTCGACCGGACGTTTGGTCAACCGGACGTTTGGTAGAACGGACGTTTGGTAGAATGAACGTTTGGTCGCCGGGTTGTTACTGTTGAAACCAGCTCTCAAAATTATAACCATGGGAGAGAGAGAGTGAGTTTAATATCTAAATATCTAATATCAAAATATCAACAGTAAACTGTCACATTTTGACAGCGAGCGAACCCGGCGACCAATGTTCCCTCTAAGCTGCGCGCGTGCGCAATTGCGCACTACTCTCGTCTTCTCTGCGCAGCAGAAATCATATGGCGCGCAGTAATTTATTTTTTATTTTTTACCCCTTTCCACATGATGGCGCCGTTTAAGCGGCAGCCAGTGGCAGTAGCTCTGTCCACTCTTATGTTTTTCGTGTTTTACATGAAAAATTAGAGGGAACATTGACATGCACCTGCTTGTGGCAGGTGTGATACTGCTGTGCCCATAGCGAGCAATGATGATGTCGTGACCGGATGATTCGCCTAAAGACGTTTTGCCGACGGACGTTTGACAGACGGACAGGTCGCCGAATGAACGTTCGTTCAAACTGCGTTTAATGATTAAATACAAATACTAGTACCGTAATTACTCGAATATAACACGCACTCGAAAATAACACGCAGGTAATTTTGGGCCAAAAAAATCTGGAAAAACGCAGTACTCGAATATAGTGCGCACCTAAAATTTCCCGCTGACGAAAATCAGAAATCTTACCTTTTTTTCTTCGTTTCACGATTGTTTTGTTCAAACAAATTTATTCATTAGAATCCTTCAAATGAAGAGTTCCTCTCTCTCTTTGTCTGTCCTCTCATACATCTCTTCGTTGAGAATCCTATCAACGTCCACGCTTCCTTCATCCACTTCCTCTTCCTCCCACAACACATCATCCGATTGGCTTTACGAGATGACGTAAAATCCGTGCGTCAAAGTGAGTGTGACAATGCTTTTTTCGATCGAAAATTTGTAATTTATTTTAGTTATTGATTATAACACTGAACTGAGAGAGGGTGAACTGAGACGGGTACGAGGCTAGAGGGGGGCAGTGGTGGTCTCGGCTTTACGAGATGACGTAAAATCTGTGCGTCGGCTTCACGAGATGACGTAAAATCCGTGCGTCGGCTCTACGAGATGACGTAAAATCCGTGTGTCAAAGTGAGTTTGACAATCCTTTTTTCGATCGAAAATTTGTAATTTATTTTATTCAATTCAATTTCAATTCAATTTATTTGGCAAGAAAAAGCACCAGGCTAAGGGCCATGTAACAAGACACAAAAAAAAATAAAAAAAATAAAAAATAAATAAAAAAAAATTAGTTATTGATTATAACACGCACCCCCAACTATTGGAATTAATTATATAGCAAAAATCTGCGTGTTATATTCGAGTAATTACGGTATTTGTTAGTTTAATGATTAAATACAAATACTAGTATTTGTATTTAATCATTAAACGCTGTTTTCAGCTGGATTTGACCGAATTTGAGAGCATTTTGAGCCGTTTGGCGAATGGACGTATATAGACAGTTTTTGCCTCCATAGCGACATCATCGCGACATTTTACCGAGGAATTCACTTACCTGGGCTTGGTTCTAATGTCCAAAGAGCTCAAGTATTTGTATTTAATCATTAAATGCTGTTTTAGGATGGATTTAACCCGATTGCTGTCATTTTACGGCTTGGTTCTGCTACATTTGCCCGCCCAAGAGTGCTTATTCTCGGGCTGCCATGCCCGCCCAAGAGTGCTTATTCCCGGGCTGCCATTGATGGTAGACTAACATTGATTTTTACTATAAATTGGACAACGCCGGCGGCGGGCCGGATTAAAAATCCTAACGGGCCGTATATGGCCCGCGGGCCGAGGTTGAAAAACATATACACACACGATCTGGGGGCGGGGCGAGCGCGCGAATCCCGTTTCGGCGAAACCTCCGTTCGGCCGAACGTTCATTCGGCGACCTGCCCGTCTGTCAAACGTCCGTCGGCGAAATGTCTTTAGGCGAATCATCCGAGTAACAATGATGTCGCTCACACTGGTACTCAGTGCGCTCAGGGAGGTTGTCTTTCTGCCAAAACGTCTACCAAACATCCGTTCTACCTAACGTCTGTTCTACCAAACGTCCGTTCTACCAAACGTCCGTTCTACCAAACGTCCGTTCTACCAAACGTCTGTTCTACCAAACGTCCGTTCTACCAAACGTCCGTTCTATCAAACGTCCGTTCTACCAAACGTCCGTTCTACCAAACGTCCGGTCGACCAAGTGTCCAATCGACCAAACGTCTTTCGACCAAACGTCCGGTCACGATGAATATGAATACAGGAATCCAAAAGACAAGCGCTGCATTATGTGGGAGAAATCTTAAGAAATTAACTTTTGATCCATCATTAAATGTACAGCAAACAAAGGTACACACGCTGAAACTCAAAATAGCTCACCTCGAAGTCGACCAGTTCGCTGGATTGCTTGGTTGACAGACTTGAGGCAGCCCAGCAGAGCATTGTGATTATTTGAGCGAATTTTGTACTCGCTGACAAGGTCTCGGTTTAGATCGTAAAGCTGTCTGTAATGTTTCTTCATGGAAGTCCTGCCGAAGATAAAGAGGCACCAAGTCTGATGGGTAATATAGATGAGAATGTTGAAAACCACACATTTAAAAAAAAAATCATCTGACATGATGGTACTTCAAAATATAACTCTTATTGGAAAGCTATTCAGTTGAATTATTTTAAGAATGACAATGTTGCCTCAAAGTGAAAAGTCAAGTGTCATAGGCTCTAGCTATGGATAATAGTACTCCTAATATAAAGGGTAAAGGAGTAATCCTACAATGGAGTAAAAATAATTCATTTTAAGTGGATTAGCCAAATGAAGGTAACCTTACTTCTTATTGAAATTATAATACTGAATAATTGTGAACATTAACAATTTCAGATTAAGTAACATTTGGGAGAATCCCAAAAAGAAGAAAAAAAAGATAATGTCCAATGTACAATTGGTTACTGTAAGCGAATTGAAAACTAACATGTCACCCATCAAGCGAGCATCTTCTGCTTGCACAAGCATTTGCTTGATGTAGTTAGAGTGGTCAGCCATTTCTGCAGTTAACTTCTGGTGGACAGCGTGAAACTCATCTACCTAGTGGGCACAATTCAGGACTTCTTAAAATAACAAATGTAGGGGCCAAAGCACGTCACTGCAAGCTTTATACAGAAGGGAATTGTTAATAATATTGACATGATATATGGAACTGAAATCTTTTTAGGAAATATGGCAGCAAGAATTTAAACCTCAGTGAGTGTAGTTTGAAGCTCCTCAAAATAAGTTGGAAAGTCTGCCTCTGCTGACAGTTCCTCTATTGCCAGGAAAGAGGCTAGTGATTGGACCAAATCTCCCGCCAGGTCAATATCATCAGTTTTCAGAGTGATCTAAATGGATGAATAATCAAAGATGGTTCAATGCGGGTGATTCTTTTTGCTATGATCTAATGTATAAAATACATGTGAGAAATGCATACCGTATTTATTCGAGTATAACGCAAAAAATGTTGTACCAAAAAACTGACGCAAAGTTCGGGTGCGCGTTATACATGAATCCCGGTGAAACACTGCCCTCCGCCAGTGAAAAAGTCCCCTCGGCAGCCGTTATAATGGGAGACGTACAACATGTCTTTGTCCGCCAGATGGGGAGCGAGAGCCCGTTCTATTGGCCGATGCTCACACTTAAAAAAAAGAACTCAAGAAGAATGGAATCAATTGTTTGGTGAGTCTGATGATGATGAATCAGACGTTAAAATATTTTAAATATTATGATGATTAATTAGACTTTAAGGATTAAAATATTGTAAATTCCATTTGAGAATTGTGTTCATACTGGTAGTTTGTTTTACCAAGTTTCCGTACTATACGTTGTGAATAAATGTTTTGTCATGGCGACATGTGTTCAGCATTTGCCAATTACCAGTACCCGTGCAATCCTTGAGAAAGTGAAAAAAAAATTATAGCAAATTTTGGTCACAAATTATGGGTGCGCTTTATACACGTGTGCACGTTATATTCGAACAAATACGGTACATTTAAAAAAAATGCATCATCTTTGATTTCAATTTTGGATTGTTGAATATGTCTATGTTCACCTGTCCGTTAGTAGCCATGCTGATGCAAAGCAGTCCCCCGCCACGAAGGGAATTAAAAGTAACATCAGGACTATCGATACCATCCGGGAGTAAGAAGTTTTGGTTCAGCCACATAGCAACCTATGCATACACAGACACATGCAAAAAATATTGAGAAGTCATTGAGGCTTGTTTTAAAAAAAAAAAAAAAAAAAGGATGAAATTCTTCACTTACACGCTGTGGCCGGTCATTGATAGTGAATGTGACTCTCCCAGTGGGAGGAGGAGCTGAGGGGTCAACTGTCATATCATACATGGAGAAACGGGGCAGCTGTCGGGTGATTTCAAACACATGGAACTGGGTGCTACAATAACCCCAAAAAAATGAGTAAATGTACTGATAGACAGCAAATAGCTACAATCTTTCTCTCCGTCAAGGAGTGAGGGCGAGCAGGTGTGAAACGGTGATGGACCAATTTGCATGGAATCAGGCACGAAGGGTGTTGGAACAAAACAACACAAACCTAACACTTTTGCTTCCTAATCCTATAAGGAATTTATGGATATGATCATTTCCTATTGAAGGAATCACAAATTTGTGCTTCCTGAGTAGAGTAAAATACTAACAGAATAAATAAAGCGCATATTTCTGGCAAAAGCATTAATAATAGCTGCAGAAGGCCAAAGTCTCAGTGTTTTTTTTTGCATATGTGAGTTGCCAGGAGTATCGAAAGCCAGGGTGAGGATGGTATCAGACCGATCAATGTAACAGCCTGATATGCGCATCGAAAGATCGTCTGGAAAGATCATGACAATAATTACTGCATTCAACGTGTTTGATTTATGCACCACAATGTAAGGCAATTGAGAGGCCATGCCTTTGTAGTACAGTCGTACCTCTTCTTACAAAATTAATTGGTTCCAGAACTTTTTTTGTAACTCGAAAATTTCGTAAGTAGAGGGGAAGTTTATATGTAAATTCCCTTTAAAATTGGTCAAAGTGTCCCAATTCTGTATGAAAGTTACTATCCGGCAGGATCCTGTATAGTGGTTTTCAATATGGAAATGAATTTACAGTAAGACCTCGTTTATCGCGGTTAATAGGTTCCAGGACCTACCCCAATAGGTGAATAACCACAATGTAGGGACAGTGTTTTTATGGTCTATTTAATATTATGTGGACTTTAAAACACTCGGTACTATTCTTTAACTCCTGAAGGTAGACATTACCCACTAGTGGTCAGTGAAATACTCCCCAATTGTGATTTGCCTTTTTTTCCCCATTTAATTTTTGTATTATTATTCCGACACTATAAACCTTTCATGACAGATCCAAGCCGTGATGTGGTGAATCCGCGATACTCGATCCGCAAAGTGTCATGGCATTACTGTATACTCGGAAGAAATGCAATATGCATGTGAGTGGAGTATGTGGGTTTTTAACTTGGTAGTACGGGGACTACTGAACACGATAAGGTTAATTTTGAGAACCTAAAAGTAACTTGGGTTCATTGGGCCACATTTGGGATTATGACATTCAGAGAGACCTTCATTTTCAACTCTGTGTACATACATCCAGTCATTCATTTTCCATAACATTTTTTCAGTACATGTCGGGGATCCAATATATTTACACCAGTGTTTAAAACCAAGATAATGTGACCTAAGCAATACAAAATTAATTCTTTCAATGATAGACATCCAATCATGTTGCTCTTCTCTCTCTCTCTCTGACTTTGTCATTAGTATACATTCAACCCATTTGAACTTTAACCTATCACCGTCAATAGCAGTCAACTACTAAAATGTTGCCTACGTTTATCTTTTCGGGAGTGAACTAAAATCACCCCTAGACAAGTGCCAACATGGTGTTTCCCTTCAGTCAAACATTAGATCATAATGAGTACAAAGGCCGGTTTGTGACTTACCTATTTTTTACACCAACAAAGGCCTTGACGTGCAGATCTACTGGTATGTCTTTTGGAGGCACGATAGGGACTCGAACACAACCTGAAAGGTTCTGGACACTGGGGTGAACAACATGGCTCTCTCCCTCGAAAATGCCTTCCGAGAATATGAGCACCGCACGAATTATTGTTTCTGGCAAACAAAATAATACTCTAGTTTAGTCCAACAGAGAAAGCACATTCTTGAGTTGAAGTGCTACTACTTAATACCATTTGGTGTTGTGATGCACAGCTCCACATGAGCTTTCTGGACCTCTGTTGCAGCTCTTACTGTGAGAGCTGTTTGGAGCTGAGTGTTGGCTGGAATTCCACCTGTGCTGTCCAACTCACCCTAGATAAAGGACAGCTGTTATTTATCATAACATGGACAATTAAGTGTCTTGTGTTTGTCTTAAAAAATCCAGCCCTGTTTCCAATTAGTATGAGAAAGGAGGCTTTCAGCTTATTCAAGGAACATAAAATTGTTGTTAATGGATGAATAGTACAAAGCCAAAACTGAAATGCGAAAAGTGTCAAAAGCCATCATAAAAATTGAGGCTGTGTTGCATAAGAGTGCATTTTTACATCTACATGAACTGAAAATGGCTGTAATTAATTGTGTTCATAATTTATTGGCCTCATGCCGCCTAGTAGTGTAATGGTTCACTCGCCTGACTTCTGTGCGGGCAGGCGCGGGCTCGATTCCCCCTGTTGGCGTTATGATTGAGAGTGCGAATGGTCATTTATTTCTCTGTTTGTCCTGTGGCTGACTGGTGACCAGTCTAGTGTAGTCTCCTAAGTCAGCTGGGATAGGCTCTGGCAACACCACAACCTTTACGAGCTTGCGCAGTACGGAAGATAAATACATTTATAAGCCAGAAATATTCCAGCCAGGTGCAGCTGAGAAGAAATTGCTTAAATGTGGACGGTAAACCAAAATGAGTTTGACATGCATGTATAATATTAGCGGCAGCCTTCTGGGTGGGTGGTTAGTGCATCAGCCACACAGTTCTGTGATCGAGGGTTCAATCCCAGGTTTGGACCTTCCTGTGTTTCCTCCTACATCCCAAAAAACATACGTAGTAGGCTGGTTGAACCCTCTAAATTGCCTCTAGGTAGGAGTGTGAGCATGAATGATTGTACCCTTGTGCCCTGCGATTGGCTGGCCACCAATTCAGCGTGTCCCTCGCCTGGTGCCCATAGTTGGCTGAGTTAGGCTCAAGCATCCCCCGTGACCCTTGTGAGGAGAAGCGGTATGAGTAATGAATTAACAAATATAATATTAGCCAGAACATGCTAAATGTGTACCTTAGAGTTTTCTTCATAGTTGCGCAGCTCCAGCAGTAGATTTTGCCTGCGATTGCTGAGCTCTCTAATTAGGTCCTGTTCAGCACTGGAGTCCATGAGATTGCCTTTCAACTCTTTCCCAGCAGGTAGGTATCCACGAACTACATTATCCATGTCAAAAAGGCAATAACATTAAGGTACAAATGTAACTAGATTATAATAGTCTTAGTGTTTAAACTCATTTTCGAAAAAAGTTTTTGACAGAAAACACAGATTGTACCTTCTCCTTCTACGGAGGCACAGATAAGTTGTTTCTGCCCATCCAATCTGTAGTCTCCCTCTACCACGCCAGCCACAGAAGAGGAGAAGTTGTCTCTAAAAATGACTTCACCTGTGCGGTCGCTTCGAGCATCGATCTGTAACAGAAGAATGTGCGGAAAGAAGGTGGTGATGAATGCAGTCATGTGTTCACTGAGTCAAGAGTGCCTTTAAGATGCTAACCTTTCCATTTGACCAGCCAGTGATGAGCTCCACCACACCATCAGCGTTCAAATCAAAGGCGTGGATGCTCATTGCATGATTTTTAGACTACGTTGAGAAGTAGTGAATTAGAATTAGAACTCAAGAAAGCATCCGGTAAACAGCATTTAACCCTTCCAGGGCGTGACCGGACGTTTCGTCAAAAGACGTTTGGTCCCCGCCTCTGGCCCGGAGACAGCTGGGATTGGCTCCAGCACCCCCCCCCCCCCCCCCCGCGACCCTAATGAGGATAAAGCAGTTCAGAAAATGAGATGAGATTTTTTTACATGTAGACATTGTTGTTGATAAAGGCTAAATTAAATTAATAAAAACAGATCATTGCCCCAACTCACACTTCGATTTATATATTTGTTTCATAGTTTTTAAATCATTACATGCCATTGACAGCAACAGACATCGAATTCATTCGAGGACCGGCCGTGAATGCTGATCTTTACGTGCCACTGAGCACGATAGACATCGAATGAACTTTCGTTTCTTTGCATTGGACATTTAGTGCCGTAAATGACCGCCAATAACTTAAATGAGTGCCTGTAAGGGTATTACAAAAAGTCATAATTCATGAATGAGCTGCTTTATTCAATGGTGTTAATTACCTTGATCCTCCAGTACCGAGAATTGCGCTCATAGACTCCAACAGTGCCATTTGCCAGGGCATAACCAAATCGGTTACTGTGCATGTGACACAGTGATGTTACGGTCTATGCAAAAGAGAAAATGAAGTTGAAATAAAAAGAAGGTCCATAATGGTAATGAACAATCATAAACAAAAGGTTTAGTTAATTCCGGTGGCAAGGTCAAGATGCATCTCCAAAGAGACTCAGTGGTTAACAAGGACTTTTTTATTCATCGTTTGTATCACTTCCCAACAAGATTGGAAGTGGGATTTTTAATTGCCTGTACAGACGCTCCTCTACTTACGAACATACGACTTACGAACAACGGTACATACGAACATGTCTGCAAATTGCGTTTATGTCGAAAAATATTCGTAAGTTCGATTTTGTATTTTTTTCCGAGTAGTGCTTCTTTCCGCCGCTAATACCGACGCCTGCCGCTGTGAGAGCTCAGCTCCCCAGCATCTACCTTCTTCTGTCCAATTCGTTGCAATGCAGAAGCGCGTGAACGTATCTCCAGTGCGCAAAGAAACTTTTTCATTTGTATCAATAAATATCTCGTGCATCCATTATTGAATATTGTTGGTAAAAAGCGAAAGGCTTCTATTGAGGGATTTGCAAGGAAGAGGCAAGCCATTTCATTTGAAACGAGTGGCAATAATAACGAAGCTTGATGCGCGTGAGAGTGGTGAGCGTTGCACGGGCATACAACTTGAATCGTTCGACCGTCAGTACCATTTATAAACAGAAAGATCGAGCAGCAGGACCCAAATATTGAACGTTGCACAAAGTTTGCAAATCAATTGAATGATGCCATACAGTGCTACCGCATCAGTTATGATGAAAAAAAGAAGAAAACTGTGCAATCGTCGTTAGATCGCTTCTTTCGGCCAGTTTCTAATACATAAATCTCTCTCTCTATACAGTACTGTACATATTCTCTCCATTTTATTAAATGTTTTTTTCAGTACAAACCAATGCGTGTTACTTATACAAGCCTTAAACATACAAATGCACTTATATAAACCTTCAATATACTTATATAGGCCTTAAACATAAATTATAATACAAAATATAGCACTGAATCAACTTACAAACAAATTCAACTTATGAACAATCGCTCGGAACCTAACTCGTTCGTAAGTAGGGGAGCGTCTGTAATCTAAAGCATAATAATGGAAGTCAAACACAGAGAGCATACTAACCTCATTTTCAGTCATTTCAGTCACAAGCTCATCCTCTCTGAAAACTCTGATGTCAAAATCCTCAGATCCAACCAGTAGCTGCCACAAGTCACAGAATAAACCCAAGAAAATGTAGATGAATTCATTAATACGCTGTTGCCTCTAGCAGCAAAGCACAGTTTACAATATGTTTTTTCTAAAATATGATTAGATATATTATATATTATTATGTAATATAGTCCAAAAGCATAGTGCTCTAACCAATGGAGAGCTTTCACCTCAGCTTAGAGTCATTACCTCATTTTTGCCATCCCCGGTGAAGTCACACAGCACAAGTGATCTCACATTATCTCCTGTGACCTTGAGAAAAGATGTGTAGATTCCAGGATAAACAAAATAATCGCTCGAAAGAAAGATACATGCACAACATACTGTAGATAAATATATGTACAAAAAACAATTTTGTTTAAAATAATAATCTATTGAAGATTCATTCGTCCATCTTCCATAAAGCTCATCTTCACAAAGTTCAAAACGGTGCTGGAACCTATCCCAGCCAACCACAAGGAGCAGGTGGGGGACACCTTGAGTTGGTTGCCAGCCAATCGCAGGCCACAATGAAACGGACAACCAATTACACTCAGGACCACACCACCACCAAGTGTGAATTGAACCCATACTTCTCATATCAAATTTAGTCGGATGAACCACTGCACCATCAGGTGGCTATCTATTAAATATATTTTGTGATTTTTGTAATTCTTACAGTCCAGAAGAGGTCGTTGCCCAAATAATCAAAGCCTTGTAAGGCACAGTTCCCTCCAATGATGGCAAGAGGATTCGGGATCCCCCCGAGTTTCCCCAGTACGATTGCATTAGCTCCATCAGACACCTAAACACATTTCAAGAAACACAGATGAAACATAAACGATGGAGTTTGGACAGGATTAAATGAATATCCCGATTGCACATTTAATTACAATATGAGCAATTTATCAGTAAAAAATACATGACAAAACATGCCGTAAGTAACAACTATTCAGTAGGAATGTCAAAGTACACTACCAGATAGGTTGTTTACACCGGCACATTATAAAATGATCCGTTTTCATTGATATGAGGACAACGGTACTATTCCTTTGGAGAGAAAAAAATGTTTCGATATGGCGCATTTCTCCAAGGGCTTTTAACTAACCTCTTTGTAGAATATATCTGTATTGTCATGGACATCATAGGCCAGCAGGTTGGTCTGAGATCCCACCAACAATGTGTCACCAGTAGTGTTTGGGCCCAGAGTACCAGCAGTCAGACAAGTCACTGCCTGGTTGATGTTGAGAAGCGATATATCCGAATCTTGAGTGCTTTGACTCAGTCGGTGAGATGCAGGTTTTTGAGAATGTGTGTGAGGGTTGTGAATAAAAACCTGAGAAAGAGAACAAAAAGTTAAAGGCCTGGGTTAAAAGGAAGTAAAATTTACATCCTAAGAGAAATCTAGAACACTACAAGAACATTGAAATCATGAGTCGCCCCTCAATTATAGCGACTTCACTTATCACAAATTCACTTCTTTGATTTTTTTCTGCCATTAATTATTTTACTTTTTTTTTAAGTTCATAAAAATGTGAAAGTGCCCTATTTGCATTTTATCAGGCTTTTTTGCGTTAGTCATTGCAGATTTAAGGAAAAAACAATGGGTCCAAAGACAGCAGGTGCAATGAAGGGTAGTGCAAAGAAAATGCGTATGATGGAAATCGATATTCTCATCTCTCATCTCATTTTCTGAACCTCATTAGGGTGGCAGGGGGTGCTGGAGCCTATATATATGTATGTATATATATATATATATATATATATATATATATATATATATATATATATATATATATATATATACAGTGATTTTAAATGGTCTGGGCAGCCTTGATAAATTTGTATCTTTATACATTAAATCAATGTTTGTATAGATCAGCAATTTCGATCTCATCTCATTTTCTCACTAGGATCGCGGGGGTGCTGGAGCCTATCCCAGCAGATTCCAGGCCAGAGGCGGGGTTCATCCTGAATCGGTGGCCAGTCGATCGCAGGGCACAAGGAGACGGACGACCATGCACACTCACATCCATACCTAGGGGCAATTTAGAGTGTCCAATCAGCCTACCATGCATGTTTTTGGAATGTGGGAGGAAACCGGAGTACGCGGGGGAAACCCACTCAGGGGAGAACATGCAAACTCCACACAGGTGCACGTGACCTGGATTTGAACCCAGGACCCCAGAACTGTGAGGCCGACGCACTTACCACTCGCCCCACCGAGCCACCAGGGAATCGATATTAAGCACGAAATAATCTAAAAACATGAGAGTGGTGTACGCATGACAGAGCTGACTCGCCAATATGAGAGGAGCAGGTTGATAGGTGATCATGCGTTATCCAATTTGTGTGCGTCATTTTTGTAATATTTTGAAGGGGAGACAAAAGCAAACAATCCTAGATAGGTTCTTTTTAAAACCTCTAGCTAAAAGGGAAGGTGTTTTTCCATTGTAATATCCTGTTTTTTGATGTTTTTTGAGAAGGTGGGAACAAATTAATTTGTATTTAGTTCATTTCTATGGGAAACGTTGATTTGAGATACGAGTAAATCGACATACGAGCTCGGTCCCGGAACGCATTAAGCTCGTGACTCAAGGTATTACTGTATTTATTTATTTGTTTCTTTATTTCAAACCCCAAAAAGTCACTTGCACAATAAAGGGTTCCCACATATATACCTTTCCGGCTTGTGTTGCTGCAGTGAGGCACGGGTGGATACCATCAAATTTGCCAACAGTCACCATCCGAGGGTTGATTTTATGGCTCAATTTGAGTGTGAAAATGGGGACCAACATGATCAATTGATGGCCTCCTGAACAAAAAAAGGAACTATAACCAGAGATATACATTTAGCAGAAATATGGAGGTTACTGAAAAATCAAACACACAAAAAACAATTTAGTACACAAATTTAATAGCAGATGATGACATGTTGACAATTAGCATTTCGTGTTTTTGTGACACTAATTAAATTACAAGCTTGGTCCTTGGCACCAGTTAGGTTGCTTAGCAACAAAAAGTGTCAAGCCAAAGCTCGTTCGACTAGCGATAATCTCCCGTCGTTTAGTAAACCGCAACGCTATTTTTACACTTGATAGAAGCCTTTTAATAACATTCGACATGTCACATCGGCCATTAATAAAAGCGATTCAATAAATATTGAAAAGAGTGGTTTATTACCCTTTGTTTTAGCTGGTTTAAGAGGCTAGCATAATGGAGCAAATAAGAACAATGCAAATGTAGAAGTCACCGGAAATCACGACATAGCATAGTGAAATAAAGTGAAATGAAGATAGAAAGTAAACCACACCGTATACGTACCTTGCACCCAATTTGATTTTTTAAGTAGATATGTAATAAAAATAATTCAGCACGTCGCCAGCACAATGTAAAAATGCGATTTGTTGTCCACAGCCATTTCCGTTCTCGGATTTCAAAATAAGATTGCACTAATAATCTTTTGCAAAGTAGCTTGAGTTTGTTTCTCCTCAGATAAAGCCACACCTGAAAACGTGAAAGTGCGGATTGGACTTTTTGCCATTCAGAAATGATTGGTGCAGTTATTTTTAACGCTACCAACTCTCAAGTTCAGTTCATAACCCTGATATGTGATGACATGAAAAACTAAGGAGCTAACATGGTAAAATAGAAAATATTAGGTAGGTTTACAATTTTTCATAGAAAAAGTCTTAGACCACTGGTATCAAAGTGGCGGCCCTGGGGCCAAATCTGGCCCACCGAATCATTTTGTGCGGCCCGAGAAAGTAATTCATGACAACTTTTTGTTTTAGGATCAAATTCAAATGAAATATTACATTTCCCCCTTTAAATAAATAATTGCAATTTTTGTAATCCATTTTTCTTCTTTTTGTGTTTTTAGTTCAAAAAGCATTTTGTAAAACCTAAAAATAAATCTAAAAATATTTTCTGTTTTCCTCTTTAATATTGAACATCATTTGAAAATATATAATTAGTTTCCTTTTGAAATGAAAAACAAATAATTAAAATACATTGTCCTTGCTTAGGAAAAACACCCTTGTCTTGGACTATATGCGCAAAATTTAGCACTCAGTGCTTGTGTGTATGATTTGAACAAAAGGGGAGGATGTCAACAGCCGAGTGCAAAATTCAGGTTATTTAAAAAAGGACAAACTTAAAGGGAGGGCTCGTCCGGGATTTGAACCCGGGACCTCTCGCACCCTAAGCGAGAATCATACCCCTAGACCAACGAGCCACGTAAGGGTAGGGACGTTGTATGAAGAGAAAAGAATACCACATGGAGCCTTTTCCACGTCTCCTAGTGGAGAATCTTGTACTACAACATGCCAACAGTAGGACACGTCCCTTATTTCTCAATAGGAGCTGAACAGCAGTATTTTGCACAAACTGGCACAAAAAGTGTTTAGAAACTTTCAGGGATCTAAAAAATCTTGATCACTCATTATTTTAGGAATAGTATCTTGCAATGTAAGTGAAACTTTATTTCCAAAACTTTTTTATTAAAATATTTGCAACTCAATTGCAGACATCATCAAACATCTGAATTCATTGAAACATTAATACAAAAAATATAAATCTTTTGAAAAAAAGTAGTCTGAAAAATAAATTGTTTGCCATGAAATTAATTACCTCACACTTGATATCCCACAGGCATACACATACATCAGTACTTTGTTTGCAATAGGACGGAATCTAATCATGCTCATCATGGAGAAAAATATAATTAATTATTCTGATTAGGGTGGCGGTCTTTGCCGGAGACTCTAAGTTGCACATTGATTACACGGGGGTCTTCAAGTAATAATAAAGTCAGGATTTCATAGGAATTTTAGTGTCAGGGAGAACCCCATCTACTTTCCAAACCATTACGTTCCCCCTTTCCACCCCAAAAAATGTTGTTGTTTTTTTTGTCAAAAAGGCGAAGTGAATTTCAATTATTTACTGGTCAATTTGTAAAAACAAAATATTAAAACTGTTTAGTGACTGACCAATATAAAAATATAAAATTGCCAAAGTTTATGTATGAAGAAAAGCCTTTGCTGAGTATTATATGAAGAAAAAAAAAGTGCGGCAGCAATCAAGCAAGTTTTTGCGTTATGCAGTGACGTGCGTTGTTGCTCGGAAAAATTGTGTCATTTGTATCCTCAAAAATTTCACTAAAGTGGACTCCCTGTATACTCATTAGCCTAAATGTTTTGGGATATGGTCTACCATTTAGTTCACCCAGTTTTAAGAAGGCAGTGGGAAGCGGAAGGTTTTGTTTCCTGTGCGGCAGCGCATCTCTGAACAGTCCAACCATAGATTAAATGGTTCTCCTTCATGGTTATCAATCAAATTCTATAAAAGTGGAAAAACAAAGATTTCAGTGCACAAGAAAAACAGGGATTTTGTTGATCAATGTTTGTTGCATTGTGCTTCACTGCACCTGAAGCTTATGAAGACTTTGCTGCAATTGGACAGTGAAGTCTCCAACACACCAGGCCAGGCTAACGTGGAATGATGGATCCTACAAGATTTAGGCAACATCATTATTGCTGTTCTATTGGCAACCGAGGCATCAATGTGAGTTTTCTCAAAAACAATAATTTAGTCCTCTGTAACCTGATAAAAGGTGTCCAGGTGATAGTCCGTCAGTGCTCTGTCCACTAAATGGACCACGTTTAATAACTGAGCATGCCCAGTTACAACCTCCACCCCTAAAAATGTTCTGCAAAGGAAAAGATCGTCAGATATTAAAGGAAGGGACAGGATTTTTTTTCTCATTACCAAAATCCAAAACATTGTAATTCAAAGTGCTTAACGTCACATGAAAATCAGCAAGACACAATGAAAAAATAATAAAAAGTACACAGCGATTAAAAACTGTACAAATGCAACACGGCACATATTTTCACACACACACACACATTGGGCACACGTAAGTCTAATATATAGTACTACAAAGTGGACAGTTTTCGGACAAACATGGGTATCACATCTCCCATATAACGGCCACAATTAAACGCATAAAAACAAAAGTTATTGTACATTTCGATATTTGAACAAACTATGAATATGGTGTAGTAAACAATATGAATATATATTATTTTGTATTTAAAGGAAGTAACCATTTGAACACACAAGTATTATTGCAGTATTAATCTTAGCAGATCATTTTATAAGACATGAGATTGCTTCCTTAGAAAGGGACAAAAGAGCTCAAAGACAGCCAAATTTTCATCATGCAGGTACCTAGCTTAATTTATACAAATCATTTGGCACAGACAGATCAGTAAGCTACAGAAGTATTTGGTCAACAAAAATCAATAAAGTGACAGTACCTTGTCTTCTCTGCATTACTATAGGCCTTCAGTCTTGAAGCGGAGCATACAAATCTGGGAACAAATGAAATTATGGAGCTATTAGTTTGCACTGTGCACACATTTTGGTAACACTGCTTAAATGATATCTTTTATTGAGACTGGAGTTAAACGTTTTTTTACAGCTATTTCTATGAGTTTTTACAGAGCCATGTTATGGATCCTGCACTGTACATTTCTGTTTCTGGATTGCAATTAAAGTTATCGTTTGTGAAACTGTAATTTCCCAGGTGGTCTGAAATGTACCTCGTTAAAAAAAGACAGAAAAGATTACTCTCATCAGAAATAGGAGTTTGTGCACCACTCATTTGAAGGAAAATACAGTAATGCCTCGAATATCGCGGTTAATGTAGACCAGACATGACCGCGATAAAAGAAAAACCGTGAAGTAGGATCGCCGCTATTATAACTCAGTTTTTTTCATCTTCAGTCCTGAATCCTAGTAGCAAGCGGA
This sequence comes from Stigmatopora argus, assembly GCF_051989625.1. Taxonomy (NCBI): domain Eukaryota; kingdom Metazoa; phylum Chordata; class Actinopteri; order Syngnathiformes; family Syngnathidae; genus Stigmatopora; species Stigmatopora argus. The sequence continues at coordinate 6,477,251 of NC_135389.1, read as the reverse complement.
ACACAGAGGAGTGGCTTCCGCTTGCAAGTTTCAGTGTGGATTTTCCCATTTTTATTAACCTTAAAAAATAAAAATAAAAATTCCCCAGAAAAAAATCTGCAATGTAGTGAAGCCGCGAAAGTTGAAGCCGCGATATTCAAGGCATTACTGTAAAGGTTGGAAAATTAACCCAAAACATACTCGGGAGTCCTTTTGTTGTTTTGAGGTGCAACATTACGTTGTCTTATGAAAAGCACTTGAGTAGGTATAGCAGTGTTGACAGATTGGGCGAACATCCCGCCGAACAGATTGGGTTGTATTTACGGTGTGATTGGTTAGGAGTCTTTATAATCTGGCAACCCTGAGGTGCAGTGTGCCATTGGCACTTTTAGAAAAACAGAAAATGAAGATGCATCATCTGCTGATTGGCCTTTTAAGATGCTGGGCCTGTCAACTGTTGTACTTAACACTTGCACTGCACTTTCATGAATCGTGCTTCACGACTTTTGCGGTCGTAAAGTCGAGCTGACGTTTCGGGGGCTGTTAAACCCTCATCCGAAACAAATATTTAAAAAAATATATATGAATGGAATAATATAGTACATAAAGCTATATTGACAAATTATTCTTTGTCTAAATATATAGAGGTGCAATAGAGACCTTTTGCAGGGTACCATGCCTGCTTTGAGGCTTTGTATGAAGGGCTGGATCCAGTGATGTCTCAGGACCACTGTTTGAGACACGCTGAGATGAAATTCCTTCTGTGGCATTAAAACCACCCCAATGGCAGCAGCAGTCGACATCAGTGCCTCCATTAACTCCCCAAACTCCTCTTCAGGTGTGTCTAACATAAGAAGAAGACAGTGTGAAAGTCTAATTACCTTGATACAATATGTTAATACTAGTGCAGCATGTTTTCATTTCATTGTGTCAAACATGCAATGGACTTGTGGACATTCAATAGGAGGGAGGATACAGTGCTGGAAAATAGATAATGTCTGTGTCCCCCTTGTCTTGTGCCAGTGTCTTTGTCCTCTGTCACAAACCTAAGTTTGATTCTATACTTTTGGTCCTCATCATTCGCAGTGAGTTTTGTTAGTGACTTTATCCTCGTTGGAGTGAGGTTTTTTTTGGGTGATATTTTTTATCCTTGTAGTGAGTTTGTGTTTTTTGAATCGTGCTTGTTTAACCTCCAGAATCAGGGCTTGTAAATAAAAACATTCTTTTGGGATCCAAAATACACCTGGCCAGTCCTGTCAGATTTAATTTATGACAGCTAAGGTGTCACAATCAGCTTTTTTTATAGTATAAAATTATCATATACAAATTTGAACTCTATTTCCTTGGGATGCTGTATATTAAAATCAGCGTGATTTTGTGGAGCATAATACGCTTTTTCTGTCAGAATGTGAGAGGGAATCTGGTTAGCTGGGGCACAGCGATTCAAACACAGCTATTTGCAATACTCACATGGAAAATAAACATAGGTTGCCCAGTTTCCTCTCTCGTGTTTAAAAGAGCGGACACGACCATTATGCAAAACGCTATCCTCAGTCTGTGCCTCCACGTCTTCTGGAAACATGTCAAATAAGCAATCAGGGAGAGGTAGCCTGTAGGGAACACAACCCAGTTAAACAGGAAATTAATTACAGGAGAAGTCTGTTTCCAATAAAATAGTTGGCCTCACATCTCAAGGAAGTACATGTATGGACCAGCTCGAGGCTGTCAATAAACTCATTAAATAACTGCAAGGGTAGAAAGCCTAAAGGAAAGAATTCTTGTTGAAATGAAGGTTGTTTGGAAATGTGCAAATTATTTGTTTTATCATTATGACTCAGTTGTGTGATGATAATAATCATTGGCCCATATCAGAATTGGAAGACATTTTGGCTTTCATTACTCAGGTTTTCTGATACTCATCTGATTTCTCATACTCCACATCAAGGGTATTATTATTACATTTTAGTGCATCTTGTGGAATATGAGTTAATAATAATGAATAATAATAACAATTTAAATATTATGTGTATTAAAAAAATCCAGCAAGGTTCTGATTCATTTGTTGTGTTTTGTTACTAGTTTTGTTGGTACAGAGACCTTTATAGTATATCGGATTTCTTAAATTTTACCAAGGTACTCCAGACCTGTTTTTTATGTGTATTTTAATTGACCATAGTATCAATAAATTTACCCAGAAAAAGATTTTTTTTGTATAATTTCATACTTCATACGGATTACTCAAAAATGCTCTTGCATTAAATGTCCTCTATACCGGTTTGAGCCCACTCCATACCTCGCTGTTGGAAAAGATTCCTCTATTTTGAGCTTCTTTTTCAACGGGAAACGATTTTCATCGCCCTTTTTCTCAAAACTTGAAGATTTTTTGTTGCTGTGATCTTCAGACGCGTTTGATTCTCTTCCGGCAGCATCACATTCATCATCCGAGCTGCTGCTGTAGCCGACTAACATTATTCAAAAACTAAAGCAATAAAAATAAAAAATAGAAAAAAATACTCTACAGGTCCTTGTGTAAAAGTAAAACTAGAACTCTCCCGTTCATCAGTTAACAGGCATCGTTTCTAATCCAAACGAACCGGCTTGATCACGTTTAACCACACAAACGAAGACACTCGCGCTGAGCTGCACTTCCGGTGTAAACAACTTGTTCTGAGTTCTCCTTTTTTGGGTCCCCTTTAAACAACAATTCGACAGAAACAGTTCCCATGCCATGTTGACGCGCCAAACAAGAATCTGCGACGTGTTTTCACAATTTGCATGGAATTAACTTGAAATACCGCCAAATGTATATGCACATGAATAAATACAGACTATCAAATCGTAAAAACACACACTTCGGTGCTTGAACAGTGCCATTCAATTACATGTCTATATTTTGTGATAGATTGGAAACGTGTGGACATTTTTTTAAATTATATTTCCCGATCACTATAGACAACAAATATTACATTTATGAACCTAGATGTCTAGTAGTAGATGTAAGACAATAGGGACATACGTTGTAATTTTTCAGCCATTTTTTGTCGGGGACATTCGCTAAACAAAATTTCAATGTTAGTTTATCGCAAGCATAAGTGTATACCGTAATTCAGTAACTTGGCCATATATTTAGAATATTCACAACGTTTAATCAAATCCATCTTAATTATAGCCATACGGATTTTTAAAAGACACACTTTTTAATTCCGTCAAGAATTCATCGGGTTGAATGTAGAACAAATGCAAAGTTTTTTTAAACAAACAATAATGACATGAGTATCATTCAGGGTGTATTTTGAAAAACATATTATCTTTAAAAATGTGGTTACTTTACCCTATATCTGAGGCTGTTGTTTTTTTAAACAAGCCTTTTAAAAATCAATAGAAAATTGAGAAATTTACAGTTATTTCAAAATGCACGCTTAATATACCACAGTAAAATTTTTATCGAATTGCACCGACAGAAAATGGCCGACAAGGGACAACGGCTTCAATCTATGCGTGTTCTGTCCCACTCTTACGCTATTCATGTTTCCGTGTATGGGGAGCAGACAGAAGCCTGCTCACAGTTAGATGGCGACTGACTGCAAAATATACGTGATTTCCCCACGCGACCTTCGAATAAATAAAAGAATAAGTAATAACGACGACGCCCGTTTGAAACACGGAGTTGTATATTTACATCATTTATAGTTATCCACAAAAAAACTCTACATGACTTGGTCGGCCCCTGGAGCTTCATCGTCTCGTCAAGAAAGCATCTGAGCCCCGTTTGTAGATTAAACGACTGATTTGTGCTGTTAAGAATAACTAATGAACTTCGAAGCGGCAATCTATATGCCTCGGGTATGTAAACACAAAATGTGTTAGTATTTTTTTTAGTCGAACGACCTAACACCGATGCGGCATTGCCTGCTAGCGACGTTAAAAGCTAATGTTGCTAACCTGTCCTGTTTGCACGGATGTTTGGGGAGCCAATTCATGTCTAAATATATTTAATTGTCACATTACGTCGGTTTCTTGCGTCTCGGCAGTAGAATGAACCAAGCACATTGACTAGATACCTCGTTTTTGTTCATATTTTTCGAGGTTTTACACTGCACGTTGGGACAATTACTTTCCTAATGTCAACATAATAGTAATGATGTGAGGTGCCCGGTAATAAACATAAGAGAAGCAATGCTAACAATTACAAGAATTTAACTTGATAAAGGGGACAATGAGTTGGAATTACTCAATGTTTTTTTCAGCACATCGCTATCTTGCCACACTGGTAACCACGCTGGTAAACATTGTATTTTCTTTCTGTAATCCACAGAAATCGGGGTCATCTCCTTTACAGCACTGTTTATTCAGCAATCGCTGTCTTTGGCAATCATGGAGTGAGTGTTTGTTTCTATGTCACGACCAAGTGATTTTTTTTTTTACATGATCTAATCGAACAATTTGTTTGTCCTTTTTAGTTGGGCCCCTCCTGCTGTCAAACTGAACCACTATACCCGAGCCCGCATGACGGAGGCCTGGCAGCAGCATGGTGTTTCTCAGTCTCAGGTGGTCCACACAATTCCCCCTGGAGCTGAAAACTCTCTGGGCTGTGCTGTGTATGGAATTGTCCTGCAACAAGAGTCCACGTCTCTGCAGCAACAGCAGCCGACCCAGCACGGACAGCATAGCCAGCATAACCAGCAGCACAATGGGAATCAGCAACATGGAAGTGGCCATCACACTGGGAATCAACAACATGGAAGCGGGCAGCACAGTCAGCAACACTCTTCCCAGTCCCAGCAAACCCCCGTCCATGTAGAAACAGAAAACGCACACAAATGTGGCTCATGTGGGCATGACATCTCCCACCTGGCCGACCCCCATGACCACCAGTGCATGGTAAATCAGGACAGATCATTCCAGTGCACTCAATGCATGAAAATTTTTCACCAGGCAACTGACTTGTTAGAGCACCAGTGTGTTCAAGTGGAACAGAAGCCTTTTGTGTGTGGCCTGTGTAAGATGGGCTTTTCTTTGCTTACATCACTAGCCCACCACCACTCATCCCACAACAGCAGCAATCCGATGAAGTGTTCAATATGTGAGAAAACCTACCGGCCCGGTTCCTCTGGCAGCGTGACCTCCAGCTCCTCATCGAACAACGTCCAACAACCCAGCAGTCTCAGGGCTTCAGTCAGCAGCAGCTCTTCCATTCTACCATTCCCATCAGCCCGCGACCGCCCGTACAAATGTTCGGTGTGCCAGAAGGGTTTCAAACACTTGTCAGAACTCACCCGTCACGATCGAGTGCATACAGGGGAGAAGCCGTTTAAATGTGACACATGTGACAAGGCCTTCAGCCAGTCGTCACACCTCCAGCACCACCAGCGGACACACAGCAACGAACGCCCTTTCAAGTGTGCCGTCTGCGAGAAAAGCTTCAAGCACCGCTCCCACCTGGTACGCCACATGTACATGCATTCGGGCGAGCACTTGTTCAAATGCAACCTGTGCGAGTTACACTTCAAAGAGTCGTCTGAGCTGCTTCACCATCCCTGCCATCCGCAAGGCTCTCGCCCCTTCCGCTGCGCCACTTGCGGAAAGGGTTTCAAGCGCCCCTCAGACCTTCGCCAGCACGAGCGCACCCACTTGGAGGAGCGTCCCTTCCACTGTGACGAGTGTCAGATGAGCTTCAAACAGCAGTTAGCCCTGCTGCGCCACCGCCGGACGCACAAAGAGCCGAGCGACCGACCGTTCAAATGCAATCTGTGCGACATGGGCTTCATGCAGCCCTCACACCTCCTTTACCACCAGCACGTGCATGGCATGGACAACCTGTTTAAGTGCGCCTCCTGCCAAAAGGAGTTCAGTCAATCGGGAGAGCTGCTCAGGCACAAGTGCGGAGATGTGGCCAACACCGTTCCAGACAAGCCGTACAAGTGTGACGTCTGCGGCAAGGGCTACAAGAAGAGTTCCACCTTGCAGCGACATCAAAACTCTCACTGCCAAGAAAAGCCCCTCAAGTGCTCGCTCTGTGACCGCCGCTTCCTATCCTCCTCGGAGTTTGTGCAGCATCGCTGCGACCCATCCCGCGAAAAGCCGCTCAAGTGCCCCGACTGCGAGAAGCGTTTCAAATACTCCTCAGACCTCCACAGACATGTACGCGTACACACCGGAGAGAAGCCGTACAAGTGTGAGCATTGCAACAAGTTCTTCAAACAACGGGAACACATGACCAAACACCAGAGCACACACTCCCGAGAAGGACAGTTTAAGTGTGTTTGGTGTGGTGAACGTTTTAGTGACTTGGGCTCCTTGCAGGATCACACAGTACAGCACACAGCCGATGGAGGGGAGTACCCCGTGTCACAGTGCGTCTAACTGAATCCTTAAATGGAGTAGTTTGTTAACACTTCCCCTTCGAGCATGTTTCTACTGAATGCTACAGTTTGGGTTTAGTAACGTACACAGTTTTTATTATATTTTATCTAAAGCTGAAAAGCATCTCTGATGGGATACCTTAAAAGTGGAGATAACCACAGAAAATAGCAGAAATCGCCAAATTTTTCTCTCTGTCAAGGAGTTTGACATGCAGGGTAGTGATGGCTGCATCAGCTCTGTATTGTAAATATAATATCTTATGATACTAACCAGCCAGAAAGCGATTCAACAAAAAAAACAGAAACTAAGAAAAATTACTATATTAGTAATGTGTTTTTGTCTTGGTGCTCATATTTTCTAAATTTTAACTTATTCTAATCCAGTTCGAGATTATTACGTGGAAAAAAATCCTTTAAACCTAATCGACAGGCAACTGTGTGTCTAGCTTCGTTCTTTGAGCAGCACCCCAAAGCATTTTTGTACTGAACCCCCATATTTTAAATAATTGGAAGCCACATTCCACATGAATAAGACTTTTTGTCATTATATTTACTGTTTTCTTAACAATATATTACAGTGGACACGATCCGATTCATTGAACAGTACATTTTGTTCTTAGCAAACCCAAAATTTAAAAAACAGTTGTCTAATTCAATTTGAATTGTTAACTTACTAACATTTTTACCTTCAATCTTTTAAACGTGTTCCCGTCGACAACTAACAGTAATCATAATATTTTACCAAGCAAGCGTGATTAAAAAGAAATCACTAAATCTTAAATGATGCAAACCAACCTGTGGCTATTTCACTTTTAATGTTTCAACAAATGTGTCAATTAAACTGCATTTCTTAAGCATTGAACCTATCTCGACCCTATACGAATTTAATATACATATAAAAACTTTACTGAATAGAAATAGAGTATTTTTCCTTTAAAAAATTGCAACTATTGAAAATTGTATTCTACAAAATTAGCAATTTCCATTTGAATTTGATTAATTATTCAGCCCTACTTATTTCTAATGAAGCCATTTATCCAGTCCAAGTGTCACGAAAATATAGAATTTGACCAAACTTTTAAACATTTGCAGATTGCCTAAACTTTCTGACACTTAAACATATTGAAACAACTGTAAAAACCAATACGTACATAAACCATCATTTGTTATAGCTACACTCAAAAAGTACTTTAGAGTTTGTCCACATCCCAAAATTGTGAATGTACTCCCTAGAAAACATTTGCTCAGCATCAATGTAGCCAGTCACCTTTACTTGCTTAAATTTAGGATTTTATGACATTCACTTTGGTTTTCATAATGTAAAAATCATTTTCAATCGGAAAATGGAAAAAGAATCGATGTTAGCCACTCGCTAAAACAATCTCCAACTATTCAGTAGTGAAAATGATATTTTTTTGTGAAACCTTTTGACGTATGCTTCAAGATCAAACTTGCATATTGATCAAATTGAGTGCATTGTTGTATTTGGACGAATAGCCACAACACCAAACTGCCAACCTCCGTTGACCCCATTTTAGGAGTACCCTTGTCCCATTTCCCGAGTATTTCCAGAGTGCATGCGAATCACGCAAAATCGATATAAAATGTAAAAAAAATAAGCGTAGAACAATTCAAATCAAACTTATTATCATGTTTGTACATTAATTGAAATATTGTTTTTGCAAACTATTGAAAAAGTACAACATAATGAAAATAAGTTTATCTTTGTGTCGTCAAATAAGAAGCAAAGTTCTACAAGTGGACTTCTTAAAAGTTTCATCCAAATTGCCATTCATTTTGCGCTTATTCCAAGGAGGCATATTGGTAAGTGCTGTGTACAGGGGTCTCAAACCAAGCAGTGGGTCCTGGTTTTTGTTCAACCGATCCATTGTCGACAGTTTAACCCAGACGTGGGCAAACCGGTCCTCGAGGGCCGCTGTGGGTGCAGGTTTTTCTTCCATCTGATCCAACACAAACAGTTCAACCAATGAGGTTTCTGCTGAAACAAGAAGCGCCTGACTGCAATCCACTGATTGCACTTCTAAGATACCAGATTGGTGGAAAGGTTTCCTCTTATAGGTTGGAACGAAAACCTGTACCCACTGCGGCCCTTTCTGGAATAGTTTGCCCACCCCTGGTTTCACCAATGAGGGGTCTTCTAAAATAAGTAGCACCTGGCTGCAATCAACTGATTACACTTGCAAAAGGTGTCCACTTGTTAGGTTTGAATGAAAACCTGCGCCCCCTGCAACCCTTTGAGGACCGGTTTGAGACCGCTGCTTTAGAACAACCCCGAAAATTTGAGGATTTGTTTCAAAACAAAAGACTGGTGGTTTAGTCAGCCTTAATAATACTTCCTTTGTGAAAAACGAAAACGGTAATTTTAAAGCAATAGACACTCCCTATGAAATAAATTCCGAATCAATTGCCACGCTGAAGTCGCACAAGAAGAATTATTCGTCAGAACTTGCAACTCGGATGATTCACAATGCACTATTACCGAATTCTTCCTGTTTCCAGTAAAAAATGCGGTAAACAATAAAAGCAATTAATATTGCAGTTTATTCCGTGTTGAGGCCAAATCATGAAAAACCTAAAATGCTTGTTACAGATATTAGCAGTTTGCTACATCCCAAATTGAGTGTTACAAATATTATGAATGTAATCTGTAAAAATAAGGATGGAGAGTTGAACATAAAGAAAAGAGTCTCTTAAGTTCATTGCTCTTGTTTTGCAAGTTTACTTTGATTGTTTAGCATCTACAAATACATGGAGACATTGGCAATCATTACATTTCGCCCTGCATAGACTGTTAATGATTCTTTTGCTTTTCATCTCCATTCTTCTCCACAAAATGTTCATCATGATCATTTCTTTACCAAATTCTCCACAACTCTTGGTGCAAGTATTTTTATTTTTCTAACAAATGAAACCCAGTACAGCCCAAAGGATAACTTGTTGCTCTATAATAATAACTAGCTTGAAAATTATGGTGCTTGAGGGTTTTTGTCCATCTTGAAAAGTAGTTGCAGTACATTTTGTGTGTGCTTTTCTCTTAAAATTAAGATGACAAAACTCACTTATAAGTAACAACCAGTATTTTAGTCGATCGAATCTTTTAATAGAGGTCAGTTTTGTACATAGTATGTGACTTGAGCGTACCCTGTCAAAATGTCTTTCAAGAAAATGTATTTAAAGATTTTTGTTTTTGTATTCTTGATACTTTTTAACCCTGGTTAATGTTTTGACAAATGTTTTTGCCGTCGGTGTAGTCATAGTAGTCAGGGATTGGAGTATGGATTTGTGGGAGGTAAAAAGAACTACTTTGGAGTTCACCACTTCAATGCAGCGAGTTGAAAATACAATAATTATAACCCAGGCCCCTGTTCAACATTAATTCTTAGAACCATTGTCACTTATAAACCTCTGCTCAGGCCGTCTTTCGGTGGTGCCTCGGCATGGAAGTGATTGTACCGGTATATTGAACGTTATCTTATAACTGTCTCAATGTGTGAATGTTAACTATATCTTTTTAAATGGGCAAATATGCAGATAGGTGGACATAAAATGTTATTTGAAATGTCTCAGGCCTGCTCTAAAAAAAACGTTATCAGTCACAGAGGGTCAATCAGCACCTAAACATCTTTTGCCCAACTCTAGTGTTTTCGTTTTTTAAATTCTGTTATCTTTTCAAGTAGATTAGGCAACATTTCGCTTAACTGAAGACCTGATTTTTAATCATTTCTTCTTTGTTAATCTGGCGACTTTCCCTTGTTTTTTCGTACCCAAATTTCCATCACAGTTTGAGTGTCATTTTAAAATGGTGTTCAATTTTTTCAATTCAAGTCTTGGAGTATGTAACTCTCCCCATTAAACTGTCAATCGTTTGCATATGTCTAATATTTCCATCATACAACTTTAAGAATATAAGTGAAAAGTAGAGGTTTTATGTTTTCATTTTTCTTAAAGTGATTCAATCAGTATCTCTATAGAAACAGATGTTGAAATTGACTTAAATTTTCTCAGCTATTTTAACTGGTGAATTTCATTCCTCCCAATTTGTTTTGTTTTAATAAACAAACCAAATACAGAAAGGTAGCAATTTAGACGATGGAAATATACAAATAAACTCAAGGCGTCAAAGATGTTGTGTCAGTCAGTTTTCATATTTCCCATGCCGTTATACAAAATTCCCATACTAACATGAGGTGAAATGCTATCAATGTTGACAACACTATACTGTATCACTCTCATTTTCAGACAAGGATGTGAAGATACACAGAGTACATAATGAATTGTCTTTAGAATTTTACTTTTAAAAGAAGCTACCGTATTTCCTCGCATATACGCCGTATTTTTCGCTCCCAAAAAATAATGATTGAATCACGGGTACGGCTTATATGCGCATAAATTAGACTGAGGGCGACACGCTAATCACTCACCCGCTGGGCCGCCCTGGCGAGTGCAAGATGTCAAATAAATATGCCTCAAAACAACATTGTAAATCTGCGAAAATGTGTGCACCCCACAAATTATTCTTTGGGTGTTTTGCCCAAATACGTTTTCTAAATATTTCTAACATTTCTTTGGGACACATCCTCCTTATAAAACATCTCCTGTTCAGTTTCATAGTTGTTGAGCGTAGACAGCTCACTCCTGATCTACTTTGGAAATATCTAGGTAACCTCTGACATAACTTTAAAGTTGTGACTGTTTGTTGAATTTGAAAGAATGTTGATATTGAGTGGAATGGCTGCAAGACTAATTTTAACAAGATTCCCATGACTGCATGATGGATCCGCCACAAAATATTACTCTGCGCCCCAAGTACTTTTCACCATTAATAGCAGTGGCGGGCGGTGCATTTTCTGGTAGCGCCTTCAACGTATCAATCCAACCCTCAAAAACTATTTTATGGCTATAAAACCACTACTGCAGCTACAGCTGCGACACATAAAAAATAATCAATAAATTAATGCACAAAATGGGGTAGAATCCACTTCCTAGCAGCATTTCATGATTAAATACAAATACTGAAGCTTTTCAGATATTAAAAACAGGCCAGGGGGTGATTTTCCCTGGAAAAGACAGCGATGAACGTCAATGGCATACGGGGAAACATTGCCCGAAAATGGGGTAAAATCCAGCCGAAAACAGCATTTATTGATTAAATACAAACACTGGAGCTTTTTAGACATCAGAACCGGGCCCGGAGTATCATTTCCCCGGTAAAAAGACAGCGATGAACGTCGATACGTCCATACGTGAAATGACAAAAATGCACTAAAATTAGGTAAAATCCACTTCCTAGCATCATTTATTGATTGAGTACAAATACTGGAGCTTTTGAGACATTACAACCAGGCCAGGGGGGTGATTTTTCCCGGGAAAAGACAGCGATGGACGTCAATGGTGAAACGCCAAAAATTAAACTGGGGTAAAATCCACTTCCTATCAGCATTTTGTGATTAAATACAAACACTGGACCTTAAATACAAACACTGGAGCTTTTCAGATATCAGAACTTGGCCCACAATTGAAATATTATTTAGGAATACATAGCCATATTTTACTCACCAAAAATCCCTTTTACACAATATCCATCCTCCTTTCTTTCTTCCTTCTTTCCTATCGCCATCGAAGCTAATGATGAAAGTCGAGCCTGTCCTGTCATATTTCCGCCATAGTCCGTTTTGAAAATAGCATTAATTCAACACAACAATATACTATTTGCTTGTGGAGCTAAGTTAGCGCGCTGAAAGTGCCCCACACACCATTTTCCCGGCTGTAACAGGCTTGCTAGCTTCGGAGTTGACTGCCCTTTCTTAATGATGTCCATTTTTTTTCTGAAAAAGTCCGTCTGGAAAATAGCTTTGTGAGCAAACAGAATCTATTTGTTTTTGCTTCTGTCAGCCATAGTGGGTGGAGTTTGCGATCTCCGCTGCCTCGGGTACTGCTTTGGCCCGCCTACTAGCCAATCATAGTTTGTGAAAGCAATGACATGTCCCAGCCAGCAAAATGCTAACGCCTATGAAAAAATCATTGTGGGGTTGCCAACTCGAAATCTGATTGGTTAAAAGCAACAGTCTAGTTTAATGCAGCAGAGCCCGCAAGAACTGATTGTGAAGGCTTTGAGGCAGATCTGATCTGGCAACAAATAATGGCTGAAATATGATTGGTTAAATGCTTCAATATGAAAACACACATCTGGAAGCAGTGCAACCAGGGGGAAAAGCAATGAAAGGAAGCTAACAGACCATTTGGAATAATAAGTATTGATGGACAAAATATAATATGATTCAGATATTTCTTAGGCCAGCAGAGAAGGCCTTGAAGGCCCTGACTGCCCACCACTGATTAATAGTAACAACCTTCTTATCACCAGATAAGTCCAACTTGGTTTCTTCAGTTCACAGTATACCTTGTTCTAAAATGAAGCTGACTCAAGCGAGTTTGATCGTGGCATGTGTGCAGAAAACACTCCTTACGCATTACTCTCCCATACAGCTTCCCCTTGTGCAAAATGCACCGAATTGTTGAATGGTGCAAAGTGACACCATCTATAGCAAAATAATGTTGTTATTCAGGGGTGGTCTTTAGGTTGTCATCTATGCCTTAGTATTTGTTAATATTAGTATTTTTCTTGGCCTGGCATGTCTGACTTTTAGAAGAATTGTTTGTGGTCTTCCATTTTCTCAATCTACCGAGAGGAAACCCATGCAGGCCCGGGAAGAACATGCAAAGTCCAAACAGGTGGACCAACCTGGATTTGAACCTAGGACCCCAGAGCTCTGACGCCGACGCGCTAAAAACGCGCACAACTGGGGGACCCAGTTTTATAGCCATAAAATAGGTATTGAGGGTTGGATTTATTCAGACATAGAGCTACTGAAGGCCTAGGTGTGAAATGCACGGCCCGCCACTGATTAGCATGACTGTTGAGCTTTGTCAAGGGGCGAGAAAAAAGGGTAGATCGTGCAAAGGGGGTCCTTGAAAGGTAGATTTTTTTTAGCAAAAACCTTTGAGCACCCCTGATGTGGAACAATGTTTTTGTTGAGTTTTTTTTTAGAAAAGGTGGCGCGAGGGGTTATTGTGTCGTCCTCACAGCTCTGGGGTCAAATCCAGGTCGGTCCACCTGTGTGGAGTTTGCAAGTTGTCCGTCTCCTTGTGGCCTGCGATCGGCCGGCCACCGATTCAGGGTGTCCCACGGAGTCAGATGGGATAAGCTCCAGCACCCCCCGCGACCCCGCGATGAGGATAAAGAGCGGTTCAGAAAATGAGAAGTTTTGTGTTGCCAGCTATTTCTATGAGATTCAAGGCTTGAAAATATGCCACGGATTACATTTTTTTCACCTTTGTAATTTTGTTTAGATGCACATTTAACGTCCTCCGTTAGTCTGATAAAGGTAGTTTAAATTGAAGTTTTTCGAGATCACGGCCGCTAGATGTCACTGGTAAACTGAATTTAATTGTCTGACTTTTCTTGCTGACATTTTTCCTGCAGTAATTTTTATAAAACAATTGCATAATTTTTCATAGTTTTAATTATTTGGTTTAATGCTATGCTTTGAACTTTAGGATATTTTTCTGCTCTATGTTGTTAGGGGCATGTTTATCTAAGTCAAGTGTTCGGCTTTTAGTTCTTTTCTTCAATATAACTTCTTCCTCAAGCACAATGTTTGATTAACTGTTTTCCTTTATAAGTAATGTGTGTAAATCTGTTCAACAGGGACATTCTAATCACAATGTTTTGCACTATTTTGGCATTACAAATACCGTTTCATACCCTAAAATTAAAATAATTATGTATTTACTGTATAAGTGGTCTTTTTTCCAAGAAAAAATAACAATATTTGATATTTTATCATCATTTCATAGACCCGTGGTTATCATTTATTAAAAATTTGAGGTTTATTAGGGGAGGTTCAATCCCAGGTGGATCCTCAATGTGTGGAGTTAGCTTGCGTGGGTTTTCTCTGGGCACTCAGTTTTCCTCCTACATTTTAAAAACATGCAGGGTATGCTGGTTGAACACTCTAAATTGCCCCTAGGTACAAATGTGGGCGTGGGTCGATTTAAACTCGTAAAATCAGTGCAGCGGAGCGGTTTGCCGAAGTCACTAGGAGACTTGTTACGCCCCTCGTCACAAGGGGTCGCTGTGTCACAGCAGCTCAGCCGGTCATTGCGGTCTTCGTCGTCACCCCGGCCGGCGGCCAACAGCTTTCACATCCGGGTGATTCTCGCGTCTCTCCACTCTCATTCCGCTCCCCCTTTCCTGCGCTCGAGACCGGGGCGGACTGTAGCCGCAGAAGACACCCACCCATAGTTCCACGGTGGCTGTCTCGTCGCGGGGGGGACTCTCGAGGCGTCCATTGCCCGCGCAGCCGGCCGCCCATGACGCGGGATCCGCTGCAGGTGGTGCACGGCGGCGGCGAGCACTCCTCGTCTGTGCGACATCTTCGCGCTCAAGTAGCATCACTCGCTAACGTTAGCTAACAACATCGATCTCCGATACTCCACCCCCTATCCACCCCTCTACCGATCAACATCTCCAATAAGCGTTTGATTGATTGCCAAGATCGGACCACAGACGGGTTACTGCCTTCTACTTAGCAGAGGAAACCCATCACTTTACGAAACTCCCCTAACGTTTTAGTTCCAGGGCCCGTGGTTCCGGAGGAGCCCCTCACTTTTAAGGCAAGCGCTGGTGAAAATACTCAACACCGTTTCTCTGCGGCTACTTTTAGAGCCGCTTTCTTTTTCTACCTCATCACCCCGATGCCTCCTCCGCTTTATCGGGACCACTGCTACTGACAATCCGCTAAAAGAGATCTGCGTGGCGACTATTCGAGGTCTTCTTCATCCGTTCCCCTTTTATCTTCAATTTAGCTGGGCTATTTACCCACCCCCGACCCACACAAGAGTGTAGCTCCTTTTCTCTGTCCATCACCGGAACCACCCCGAGAATCTCGCGAGCCATCTCTCGTGATCGCCCCGAGCCACGGGTCTCGCCATGCCGGGTCCGGTGGCCGGTAGCAAGTCCCGTGTGTACGCCGATGTCAACACACTGAAGAGCCGGGATTACTGGGACTACGAGGCCCATGTACCCAACTGGAAGTAAGGACATTTTTTGGTTGGTTTCCTCTAATAGCATGCATGTGATGACTGAACGCTACATAAGGGCGCTCGTTGGTGAAAGTGCGAGTAAGTGTCTATAATTACACCCGTAGCTGCAAGGGTGTGATTACACTATTGTATCACACCATCCTCCTTGTCAGATTTATGATAAGCATGCAGTACAGTATTCTCTCGATTTTCACGGTTAATCAATTCCGTAGCCACCCGTATTAAGTGAATTTCCGCAAAGTTGCAACCATATACAGTCGTACATACCTCTACTTATGAATGCCACTAGGTACGAAAGTTTCAGGTTATGAATGTGTCACATGGGCGACTCGAGATACGAAAGAAGATCCAAGTTACGAAATCCCCCAAAAGGACAATGCATTTCCTTATGTTATTTTATTTTGAAAATATCGTCACGGATGCATTGAATCTCACTATAGAACGCTACCCTCTACTGGGCTCTCATTTCATCACTCTCATTCTATCTCATATAATGACAATAAAAACATTCAATTCAATTCAATTGGCTGTCTCACAACAACCACTATCCCATGTTTCAAGATTATCTCTTACATACCTGTCCACTTCGGCTAAATGCTCCTCTTATTAATGATTGTAATTCCCCCTATTAAGCGCTTAAAACCGTACAAATGCAATGGGGCACATATTTTCACACACACACACAGGGCACACATAAAAGTCTAAAATGTACTACAAAGTAGACAGCTTTTAGCCCTGGTAGAAAGGGCTCTTGGTGCCATCCTGCGGACAAACACGGGTATGCCCTAACGTCGCCTGGAGCTTTCACTTTGAAACATTTCTGGGAAATTTCACCATGTGCTTCGCAACCCCTAGGCTCCCAGCCGTCCAGTCTGGTGAGCAAGCTCTATTTTTGGTTAAGGGTGACTGGACACTCTAAATTGCTCCTTGGTATGAGTGGGAGCGTGAATGGTTGTTTGTCTCCTTGTGCCCTGCGATTGGCTGGCCACCAATTCAGGGTGTCCCCCACCTCTGGCCCAAAGTCAGCTAGGATAGGCTCCAGCATCCCCTGCGACCCTAGTGAGGATAAAGCGGTTCAGAAAATGAGATGAGGTGACGGCATCCACCGTAAGGTCGCCCAGGGCTCACAATTTAGAAAAAAAGCCCCCCTCACTGAGGCTACCTGCTGTCCAGTTCGCTCAAAGAGCTCTATTACAGAACTGACGGCCACCGCCCGCTGTCCCCCATTTTTCTTCTTCAGAGCTGAGTTGAGGGACAGTTCCCTGTCTTTCGCCATTTTTTTCTGGCAAGTGGAAGACAGGGAAGTCTCTTCTACTTGTGAGTTTCAATATGAATTTTGACATTTTTATGAACATTTTTGATTTGGATACTTAATAGAAAAAAACTGATGTACTGAAGCCACAAAGTGGAGAAGGAAAACAGCATATTTAACGATGGACCAGCACTGTGTAATAGTGGTTATGGTGTTCCCACACCTCTGGTTATGAATCCACACCACATTCCCCAAGCATCAATGATAGATGAATTGAAGGCTGAATCGTTGTTTGCACACTACTATTGGCTGGTGACCAGTCCAGGCCCAAATCGGCGATTGCTAATTAGGGTCAAAAATGTGAAATTGGCTACCGTCTGCTCGCTGACTGCTGTTGAGGTGCCCTTGAGAAAGACGTTTTCCATACCTCATCCTAAACTGAATTGGTGCAGCTCCCCTGTATTCACTACTTGACTCAAAATATCTCCTGAAAGGTACATTTAATAAGTCATTTCCGGGCTTTGAGCCCACCAATGACACTAATGGGGACAAGCAGTGCCAAAAAATGGTTGGATTACTTTTGACAATGGAACTGATGAAGAAACCAGTGTATTTTGTCACTCTTTGACCAGTTCTCTGCCCATTCCCATAGCAACCAGGAGGACTATCAGCTGGTACGGAAACTGGGCAGGGGAAAGTACAGTGAAGTTTTTGAGGCCATAAACATCACCAACAATGAGAAGGTGGTAGTCAAAATTCTGAAGGTGAGTAGATTTGTGTTTAAAGCTATAGCAACAGTTTTGTCTCATCCACACATGATTTTGATAGTGATGATGAATCTGGATAAAGTATTTTGATAATTTGTTATTCTGCTTCATTTGTGCAGTGTCTATATTCATATTCATCATAATTCTATCAAACGTTATTTTTTTAGACTTGCCCTTTTGGAATAATTTTCCACCAAACACCAGAGAAATAGCATGACATACGTGCAAAGTTAAGCCTTTAATACCCTGAAGTGACTTCTGGTGTGACATGCAGTTTGATGATAAACAGCTTGCACACCCTTATAATAGGCAACTCTATAAATCATTTTTTTGAACTCTTTTCTATCAAAACAGTAAATGGTAGTCACTAGTGATGTCCCGATCCGAGACATGGTATCAGCGCCCAATATAGCTCTTTTTGTGTATCGGACAGTATTGGATTTTGTCACAGGATCAGATCTAATCCAGTAGTAGTAGTGTGTGTTTTTAGTATTATTGAGCTTTTTCAAACGTGTGCTAAATGGTGGTAACAATCATGGTGGAAAATAGAGTATTTTCTATTTAAAGTCTTATTAAAGTGAACTCTGGTTTTCCCTACTATACCACCAGGGTTCACTTTAATACTTAGACTTTATAAAATACAATATTTTTTGCGTTATTAGATTTTATAATAATTCTGGCATTGGATCTGTATCGACAAACCATATCTTGAAAAACATCGGATTAGAAGTAAATACATTCGCATCGGCAAATCCCTAGTAGTGGGATTAACTCTCTCACTATCATTCACGGCAATAGACTCCCAATCAATTTATACCTTAAAGTCCTGACAATGATCATTGACTGCCAGCCCCTCCCTGTTCAAATGAATAAATATTTCAATTCCAGTCATAAAATAGGTGTAAAAGCAGCATGATTTTTTTAAAATTAGCATTTTATTCGTACACCCCAGATGTTAGCTGTCTTGTTGCTGCAAGATTCGTCTCTGTGGTATGACTGACAAAATGATGCTGAAGCATGCAGACCAGAGGCAGGCATGCTGAATAAGCAACTTCAGGATCAGGAGTCAAACGTGACATGTAGGAGAACTTCGTGGTGTAATTTTTTCCCTCCCTCCCTCCGTGTTGTGTCACTCCTTAGCCAGTTAAGAAAAAGAAGATCAAGCGTGAGATCAAGATCTTGGAAAATCTGCGAGGTGGGACCAACATCATCCGTCTTGTCGACACAGTCAAAGACCCCGTGGTAAGTTATCTAATTTAAATAAATAAATAAATTCAAAAAAATATATATGTGTGTGTATATATATATGTATGTATGTGTGTATATATATATATATATATATATATATATATATATATATATATATATATATATATATATATATATATATATATATACACATTCTTTTTCGTTCTTTGTAAAAATGCCACATAGATGAATAAAAATATGAATTAAGAAAAGCAAATAGAAAGTCAAACACTTTGGCAATATATGAGCTAAATTATGAAGAAATATTGTATAACAGATCATTGTACTGTACCGTAAAGTATGTTATCGCTGTCAGTGATGAAACTTATAAAACAGGCATTAAGATTAGTTGATTAACAAAAATTTGTTTTTGTTCTACTTTCCTTTTTATGTCGCTGCAGTCCCGAACGCCAGCACTTGTCTTTGAATGCATCAATAACACAGACTTCAAGGTAATAAAAGTTGTCCATTCTACTTTTTTCCGGTGTTTATTATAATTACATGACAAATTTGTTTCTCCTCCTCAGGAGTTGTACCAGAAATTGACAGACTATGATATCCGTTTTTATATGTATGAACTACTGAAGGTGAGAGGATCTATAAAAACACAAGACATTTACATTCATTAATTTTTACCGCCTATTCAACATCCGTATTTGGATTAATAATCTTTGGCTATATGCACTGGTCAGGCCCTGGACTACTGTCACAGCATGGGAATCATGCATCGCGATGTCAAGCCCCACAATGTGATGATTGACCATCAGTTGAGAAAGGTAGGCAATCTCTAACTAACTTTACATGCACACACACACAAATAAATTTTAAAATAAACCTCTATGTGCATCACCTCTATCCGTAACTGACCTTGTTCAAGTGTTAGTTAAAAATTGCTGACCTTGGTCAGCCGTGTGGTCTTGTTGTGGGACTGAAAGGGTTCCCAATGTCATGCCCAAGGAGGTATCCAATTGGGCCATCTCATTGTCCATCATCTTCATGTCCATAAAAAAAATCCTACTCATTTAAGTAAAACACAAAATAATCGTAATCTGTATCGTAATTGTAATCTGTTAGGTTAGCATTCAATTTTTGGTTGTCGCTTGTATAATTTATAGACAGACATGCATATACCTGAAGTAGAGCTGGGCGATATGACAAAAATTGATATCACGAGGATTTTTTTTTTTTATCAGCATCGATAACTAATCACGGTAACTCAAATCTTTTTTTTTTAATTTTAAACTTCAAATTTCTGTGGATAAGTAAATAAATTACTTTCCTCCTTATTCAAATATGAAAGTAACTGTTACCTTACTTTATAAGAAAAGAGAATATGAAATATTATGATTTTAAAAAGTATTTTTGTTGTTCTGTTATGCAATAAAGATAAGATAAGACAACTCCCTCCTTAGACTATGAAAAGTAAAGAATGAAACCTGCAGACATTTTGACAGGCGTCTTTATTTTTATAAATTTGCCTTAAAACCAAAAGTTGCTGTGCAATATGAAATAAAATAACCAACTGAAGACATCGTCACCATTGGCAAGAAGACTATTTTCAGCCACACAAAAAGAAACAGTGTACATTTACCTCACATATTACCAAAAAAATAAAATAAAAAAGTTGGATGAATTTAACCCATTTTAACCCAAGATAACCAGTTTTAGTTTTCAGAACATTTACATAAAATGGGGAAACACCTTGTCATCAAGAAAAAATATTACAGGCTGTCCTCAAATGAGGACAGCGGGTTAAGGACATTTTCAATAAGGCATTAAAAAAATAGAAAGAAACCGCCAGGGAGAATTCACTTGGATCTTTTAGTGGGTCGGCTTGGTGTTGTTCTGCATCTCATAATCGCTTATATTGGCCGTGTTATTGTACTTATGCGTTAATGCTGTGTGTTAGCCTCTATTGCTAGCATGTTTCCTCATCGTGATTTTCTTCTCCTGAGCGTTGGTCTGGAACTAGCGTTCATCTCACAACAGCGCCCCCTTCTCTCTGGTGGTCAGGTGATGCAATCGCAGTTTAAAATAATCACATTTTTATCGGGAGTTTTTAATATTATTGTTGATAACATTTATTTCACGATAATTATCGTTATCGTTTTATCACCCAGCTCTAACCTTAGGACTAGCAAAAATATAAACACATTTGATGTTTATTATCTGAAGGCCTTGTCTAGCAAAAGACAAACTTAAGATGTCAGAAACTAGCACCTCATACTTAAAGATCACAATGATGGGAGCGTGTTGAGATTATTAATATCAGCTACAACTTTAAAATGTACTTCTGACTTCCAGTTTTTAATGTTTGATGAATTTTTTGGGTGAAAGCCCATCATTGGAAAATATTCTCTCTCCTGTTGGAGGCAAGAGTGTGGGAGTAGAAGCCTAAAAATAACAACAGATGTAATTTTTGTTTCACCGCTCTTTGATGGTGACTTCTATTACTTTGTTCATCTGCCATTGAAGTACTTGGTGGATTCCAGTATTTCCGTATTTATTGAAGGTGACACAATTTATGACGATGAAAAAAAAAAGACTTTTATTTGACATAAGTGTGAAAGTAGGATATTAATTATTGTGTTGTTTCCATAGCTACGCTTAATAGACTGGGGTCTAGCGGAGTTCTATCATCCTTCACAAGAGTACAATGTAAGAGTGGCATCCCGATACTTCAAAGGCCCTGAGCTCCTGGTGGATTACCAAGTAAGAGACATATTACACATTCTTTTCCCAGCAGACGCATTCACACAGTGGTGCAATGGTAGAAATAACCATTTGATACTCTGCGAAATGTGTACATTTATTTAGCAATTAACAGTCTCTAATTTTTTTTTCAAAATTCTTATACTAAGAAATAGAAGAATGTGTTAAAAAATGTTAAAACACAATCTGTATAAAATTTAGACAATAATGTGCTTTTTTTCCAGAAATAATTTAATAATTGGCATCCTGCTTGATACATTGGGGAAAAATACTGAATTCTTTTTTTTAATGTGGAGACAATGGAGATGAAAAAAATTGAAGCGAATTTTTCCAGTAAGTGGCTGCACAAGATGGGGGCAGACTGTTTATCAATGCCGCCTTTTAAATGCAAGTGTCTCAAATTTCCTGCCATTGTTTGTGACAAAATTAATTCCCATTGTATGATGTGCCTTTTATTCTTCGTTCTCAGCGGTCTAACAAATTTGCATACTAAAAGGTTATTTAAACTCAGATTCAAATGTATATACAGAGACACCTCACTACTTCGGGATTCGGTTCACTACATCAAAGATTTTTTTCTGGGGGAATCTTTAAAAAAAAATTTTTTTTTTTCATTCGTTCATCTTCCATACCGTAAAGTTATTCGGGCAAAAGGCAGACTACACCTTAGTCTGGTTGGCAGTCATTCATAGGGCACACAGAGCGACAAACAACCATCCACACTCCCAATCATACCACCACCTGCGGGAATCGAGCCCGCGCCTGCCCGCAACGAAGTCAGGCGAGTGAACCTCTACACCACGAGGCGGCTTATTTTTTTATTAATATTTTTAAAGTTCATAAATGTGAATGTGAAAATCCACGCTGAAACTCGCAGGCGGAAGCAACTCACCTGTCGTCTGCTTGCTACTAGGACTCAGCACTGAAGGGAAAAAAATATTTATTTATTTTTTAATTGGGGTGACCATACTTTGGGGATTTTCGCTTTTCGCGGGGGGTCCGACTCCCCATTAACCGCGATACTCGAGGTATTACTGTATTGTTGGATTAGGGCGAGAGCAACGACTGTTGTTAACAATCCTGACAAATTTGAATGGATAAAAAATAAATCTCATCTCCCATCTCATCTCATTTTCTGAACCCCTTTATCCTCATTAGGGTCACGGGAGCCTATCCCAGCTGACTCCGGGCCAGAGGCGGGGGACACCCTGAATCGGTGGCCAGTCGATCAAAGGGCACAAGGAGACGGACAACCATGCACACTCACACCCATACCTAGGGGCAATTTAGTGTGTCCAATCAGCCTACCAGAAAAATAAATAAATACACAAAATATTTTTTTCAATTTGACTTGTCCTGTCAGGGCTCAGATTCTGTAGGCATGTCCTGGCCGACTGTAAATCACACTTGCGGTGCTTGCTAGCGATGAGGTTAATGGGTTTGGCATGTTTCTTCTGTCAAAACAATTTGCATTTGAACATTCCTAGCCAAAATACAAATCTTGAGAAGACAGTGTTTGTCTGAGTCTACACCAGAACAGTACAGTACAGTATTTTTTTTAAAATTATCAATATGCATTATTGTCTGCTCATCTTGCGTCGCTCATTTGCTACTGGGTCCCTTTCGTCTGGTTCAAAATGAATGTTCTTTTTATTTCCTAATTTTTGGTATTGTAAATAACTACCATATTTTTTATGGGAGATCCAGGAAATGTGCATATTAAAAGGTATTGTGGTATTGTTCCTTCCTAAAATGGAAAAGCGACTGACTTATGTGGTGTTAGGGGCGGGCCAGAAAGCAGTGACGATACTGGTCTTCAATTTGTGATGACAACAGCTGGCATTTTAAATCCCACCTAAAGCTTTCATTCATCCATTTTCCGTACCGCATATCCCCACAAGGGTCTACCGGTGGTGGTGGAGCCTATCCCAGCCAACAATGGGGAGCAGCCAGGCCACATCCTGAATTGGTTGGGAGTCAATCACAGGGCACACAAAGAC
This sequence comes from Stigmatopora argus, assembly GCF_051989625.1. Taxonomy (NCBI): domain Eukaryota; kingdom Metazoa; phylum Chordata; class Actinopteri; order Syngnathiformes; family Syngnathidae; genus Stigmatopora; species Stigmatopora argus. Next base: position 6,453,805 of record NC_135389.1, on the reverse strand, counting down.
AGAAATCCATTCCCACTTACACTGATACCTGGGTGCAATCTAGAGTTTTTAACCAGCCTGTTATGCATGTTTTTGGGATGTGGGAGGAAACCGGCGTTCCCAGAAACCCCCCACACAGGTCTGTGCAGAACATGCAAATTCCAAACAGGAAGGTCGGAACCCACTAGGGGTGTAACCCTCAATCTCAGAACTGTGAGACGGACGTGCTAACCCCACTTTTACTAACCTCCAAAAACTTAAGAAAGCAGACCAAAAGAGTTTCTACCTTTAATTAATTAATTTATTTATCGCTCACTGTGTTCCCAGGTTGTACCCATGTTTTCAGCACTTCTTTTAAAAACAGATTTCTTGTATTTAGAAGAAAACCATCAATTTAAGTTTACAGCTTCTTTATATAACAAGAGTAACCGCCTTTCACAACAACAATTATTCTGGGTGTTGTCTGTTTCTTTAGGTAACACTTAATTATTCCTACCTAACATGCAAATATAATGAACCGTTAAAAGAAATGACCTCACCCAAAAATGTATATTTTATACTTTTATATTTTATTTTATTGTATATATTTCTATACACCTTACTGAAATCCTCTCTATTGAGTAATGTTTAAGAAAATATTAGCATTGTAAGAGTATTTGTTTGACTATCAAATGTTGTTTATCTCATTTGTGTTTGTGCATACCTGTCCTGCTGCTGGCTGGCTACTAATTCCGAGTGCACCTCTCCAACATGCGTATAATTGTTCTTATCATCCATGTAAATAACTTTTTTTAATTTTGTTTTTCAGATGTATGATTACAGTCTCGACATGTGGAGCTTGGGTTGCATGCTTGCAAGTATGATCTTTCAGAAAGAGCCCTTCTTCCACGGACAGGACAACTACGACCAGGTAGCATTTGTCTATGTTCTGTTTCATTTGTTGTGTCAATTATCGGCTTAATTTTTTTCTTCGGTCTGATTTTACAGCTGGTGAGAATTGCCAAGGTTCTGGGGACTGATGAGCTTTTCGGCTACCTGCGTAAATACCATATTGAATTGGATCCACGCTTCAAAGATCTGCTTGGACAGTAAGTCCAGTCTGACTTCTCACTTGGGTTGTTTATCATTAACTCTGTAATGGCTTTGAAAACATTTGGTAACAGCTCAAGATGTCCCTAATCTGTAGAACAGGGTTCGGGAAGATGCGACTTTTGAGCGCGTCTGACTTTCTGGATTTGACCCTACAACTTCAATGTGGAGCTAGCTGGTTCACTGTAAAAAGTTGCTCACATCGTGACAAATTTATCTTGGATACTTAAAACTTACACCTGTGTAATGCCTCAAATCATGTTCCAGCTGTTGGGGTTTGAGTGGAGACAGGCATTAGACCTTGCCTTCCAGAGTATGAGCTTTTTGGTGAGAGGTTTTTAGGTTTTTTTGGGGCTGGGAAAAACCCCAAAAATGAACTGAGTACTGAGAGTACTCAGTGTCGCACACCAGAATGTATACAATTAACTTAACTTTCAATGAGCGTTACTCTTTGAGCTGTCAAATTTGTGCCACACCCGTGAAACCAATGGTAACGAAAGGGGAACCCAGAGGCTCATCCTATTTCGGCTACTGTGACAAACACGTCCCCTTGGTTTTGGTCTCTACCTCCAGAACACATCCACAACGAATGGACGTAAAATAATACAATATTCCACAATCCCACACCATTTTTTATTTTGCCAAGTTTTCAATGCAAACAATGACTATTTTTTCCGAGGTCGATCTTAAAAATATCAGCCTTGATACCTGCGTAATGTGTATCTCATGCTATTATTGCGGCCAGAGACTTGGTGAAAACTAGATCTCTATAGACACTTCCTGGTTGTACTGCTCACGTGACTTCCTTTTTGAATTTGTCTACGTGCAGGCAACACCCTTTCAGAATGTGCAATCCAACACCCGATCCTTTCGAGTCATACAGTATCTCATAAATACCACATGCAATGATTTTTCTTGAGATTTTCCCTGCAAAGCAATACTCCATATTAAAACCATGAAAATGGAGGTGAAAATTGTGAATCAGGGGGCGTCTTAAATGAGAGAAATTGTAAAATTCAACTATCTTAAGGCAATTTTCAGGATATGGCTTATACGCGGAGGCGGCTAAAGTGCAAGAAAATACGGTTTCCTGTGTGCAAAACCAAAGAGAGCAAAAAATTGTATGTACAGTGTAATACCTTGACATATGAGTCCCCCACCACACGAGAAATTTGAGGAACGAGGAAAATTTTGAGCAAATATTTGCCTTGAGCTAGGAGACAAATTTGAGATACGAGCATACGAGACAGCTAGCCTGATGGCCGAGTCCGTGAGATGCTGCTTATGATAACAGCTCACTGTCTTTCTCGCCGCATGTCCCTTGCGTAAAGATATCTACGAGCACTGAGCATACAGGTTGCATTTTTTATGTGTTTTTTGCGTTAATCAGTGCAGAATTAAGGGAAAAACAATGGATCCTAATCAAGCCGGTGCAATGAAGGGTGGTGAGAAGAAAAAGCGTATGATGACAATGGAAATTAAGGACGAAATAATCGAAAAACATGAGTGGCATACGTGTGATGTGAGCTGGCTCGCCAATACTACAGGAGTACTTCAACAATATGTACCATCTTTAAGCAGAAGGATGGTACAAAGGATATAAAGCCTTCCAAAGGACTAACCATAAATTCGAAGCTGCACTGTGACATTCATAACGAGATGGAGATCCTTCTCGTAATACGGATAAAAGATAAACAGTAAGCGGGAGATAGCGTGACCGAGTCGATAATATCCGAAAAAGTCAGCAAAATCTACATGGATTTGAAAGCAAAGCAAGCATCTGAAAAAGACACTAGCAAAACCCTTCAAAGCGAGTCGTGGCTGGTTCGATAATTTAAAAAAACTAACTGGACGAAACGAGCACTCTGTTCTAAGGCATGGAAAAGCAGGAAGTTCTGCCTCGAAAGCTGCGGTGGAATACATTAACATCTTTGCCTTGGTTATTGCACAAGATGGTTTAAATTTAGTGTAACGTAAAATTCAAACTTATTGTCTGTGTATAGTAATCCAAGTTCATTTAAGTTAAATTTGTAAAATCCTGTTTTTGGTGTTTTTTCAGAGGGTGGGAATGAATTTGTGTTTAGTTAATTTTTATGAGAAAATTAGATTTGAGATACAAGAAAATTTACATCTGAGCTCGGTTCCGGAAGGCATTAAGCTCATATCTCAAGGTATTACTGTAATTGAATGAATGTGTGTTAACATACTTATAGGGGGTGTATAAGTGTGTAGGTAAACATATATGCATATAAACTGTATGGCTCCTGTGGATTCATATTTAGTAAAAATGTGTTGGGGAGTTGGCCCTTCTGTAGAATTTTTTTGTCGACTGTCTTGTCAAGATTTACGCAATGATGAAAATTACACTACTGCAACCTGCTGTCAAAACAGTGGAATTGCATCCATTGCTATACTTAACTGCTGAAAATTGTTTGCTTCTTTGTATTAACTCAGACAGAGCAGGAAACGCTGGGAGCAGTTTGTGCTGACGGAGAACCAGCACTTGGTGAGCCCTGAGGCTTTGGACCTCCTAGACAAGCTGCTTCGCTACGACCATCAACAAAGACTGACCGCCACAGAGGCCATGGAGCATCCCTACTTCTGTTAGCAAAATTTACATTCTAGCTTTGACTTGATTAGAATTGAGTTGGTGGTTTGAGCAATGATCGTCATTGCGCTCAAATGTGCTCTTGAATATAAGTATTACTTCCTAATTTACTAGGTTTCCATTCATTTGTGAGTGTGTAACTCCAGGACACAGTAACCACTCTACCCTTTTCGCAGACCCCGTTGTTAAGGAGCAGTCGCTGTCAAATTCTGACAACATGGTTTCTAGTGGCAACACCACGGCACGATGAAACACAGGTTTGTGTTAAATTTCAAATTCAGCCTGAGAAAAAGCAAACCAATTTTAAAAGACAATAGGTTAAGCAATGTTATATTACCAACTGTTAGATTGACATTATGACTACAGGCGATGTCATACCACTTAGGAAAAGTTTTCTGTGCAAACACCACTCCTATTTAAAAATAAAAAATACCATCAGTGTTATTGATACTGCCAATTGATCCAAATGTTGATTCTCATTGGTTGAGGGAAAGTAAGCAAGTAGTAATGTAGCAACTGTGAAAACAAAAGCCTTTTTAAAAATACAATATTCAGAGATTTCCTTGGTTGTTAATAAGTGCAGGAGAGCTACAGCTTTTGTGTGCAAATCCACATGAGCAAAAAATTACGTTAGGCTTTTGTTGTTGCTTTTTTTAAAAGATTTATTTCAACCACTGTAGTGAGGAAAATTAAGTTACTGCAACCTATTGACAAAACAGTAGAATGACATTTAATGCAATATTTTTCTGTTAAAAAAATGTCAACAGTCACGTTTATTTCTTTATAATTTTTGCACATAATACATTTTTATTTGCAAAGAAATCGCAAGCCTGGTGCCCGTAGTTGGCTGTGGTAGGTTCCAGCGAATCTTGTGAGGAAAATGAATGATTTGTGAATGAGACCATGAAATGCGTTTGATTTTGTGTGTTTGTCTGCAAAAAAAAGCGACCAATTGTCACCAAAAATTACTGTACGTGGACATATAGTATGCAATCATCCTCACGTCAACATCTGTCCCAACTCTTGCCCCAATATTTTCCATTTCATGGTCATTTTAAACTGTTGAACTTTGTGTACTGTCTCACTCGAATGCCATTGATAAATCGTTTACAGGCTCAGAATTTTTCTGGACTTGCACAAAAATATTAAAGAAAAAAAGTTTTATTTGGAAGATGTATTCTTGCTCTTTTTTAGCATATTTTTAGTCAGGCACCTTTTTGCCACTTATTGTTAGCATTCAAGTGGCGTAAAATATGCAATGGAGAATTGTGCTACTTTTGAAGCAGTAATTTAATTGTGTAAAGCAAAAGTGGCCAAAATATTGTGAGCAATGAAAATGTTAATTTAAAACAGAAATGAACATGTCTTTTTTCAGCACTTTTTATCTCGTATTGCGGCAAAAATCAGCATTGCAGATTTCCCTGAAATTTAGTGATATCATTTTTTAAAGATATATTCCCCACTTCTTGTATGAGCAATAATGTTTGGATCAGCGCTCCCCTACAGTGTTGTGTCATAATTTTTGGACTAAGTCCCTAATTCTTCCCCCATCTTGCCCTGATTTTTATCGTCCAGGGTGGCCTATTTAGGTATTTTTACAGTGTAATTAGATGTCTGTCTTGATGTAAATACACCTTTGGTTTATAGTCCATTACAACATATTCATGGGGGAAATAAATTCAATTTTCTTGTGCATTTCCATTGCTGCGGTTTACAGTCCTTTTCGTACTTAATCACCATTCATTTTTCCTCCTTTTAAAAAAAAACAAGTTTAACATTTGTGATATATGGAAACATCTTTGCTGACAAATTGTCATAATTCCTTTTCCCGAAGTAGCCACCTCTTATCTTTTTTTCTCTCTGTCTTCAGAAAGTAGAAAGAAGAAGGATGCCTGTTACCTCAACTTTGTCTGCAGTTGTGACAGTGACTTTGAAAAGTGTACAGTGACAGTGGATCAAAGTAACTGACCAGTTACAAACTCACAGATTTGTGCATACAGACACACCCATACACACGCAAGCAGGTATACATACACCCTCCTCCTCTGTATCTGTCTGTGATTGGCCTGTTCTGGTGTCATGTCCAGCAGCCTGACCAATGAGCTAGAAACTGCTCACTCCCAGACCTTCCAATGTCAGTCTCATGTACAAGGACAAACTACTTTAAAAGAAAAATTCCCCTCCCACAAGTCCATTCTTCCTTAATATCGTTCCGCCTCTTTGTTTGCATCAGCATGGACGATGGACAGGAGTGTGACCTTATACAAGACACCACCATTTTCTCCCCGAGTCCTGTTAACCCAAGCACTCATCAGTCAGTCCCCCCTCTTTGCCATCTTTTACCCTGACAGACAAATGTCTTAGCACTACTCCAATTCTGAAAGTGGCATGGTGGACTCTCTAGCTAGAATGATAATAATATTAATGAAAAATAAATGATTTTTATTTAGATGACCCTTGCCTGTCTGAGTATTTCTTTTTTTATGTCATGGTCAAAACAATCGGATGTCTGAACTGTCTCAAAAGTGAAAATAATTGCTAAGAAGCCTAGAATGACCTTGTCTTGCAAGAGATACATGGCAAGTCTTGTCTGGTTTTCTGATGTTTTAGATTTCAAATTTGATTCTCAAAATGGGGCTAACAAGCACCGACTGAATCTAAAAGAACCAATGACAGAAGAACTGATGTGATATGAACGAAAAGGCTGCTCCCGTCGTCGATTGTAGTCACTTTGTAGATGTCAAACAGTTACGCATTGCCGTTCTTGTTTTAGATCTGCCCTTGAGTTGGCCGGCGGGGTCGATCGATATTGAACAGTGATGGACATCTAATTGAAACCACAGCAGACCAGACTGACTTGCCATCTATCTTGTACATGGAGAAAGTCAGGCTGGCTTGCCAGGCTAAGAATAGCCCACACTTCAAAGTATACTGAGAAACAAATGTTTACATAAATAGATTGATGTTAAGAGTCATTTTCAGTCAAGTTTAACAGGTGTTTTAAAATCATTTGCACTGCAGATCCCAAAGAGGGCATTTATCATAAAAAAACATTACTTACAGTCTTATCGTACGTGTACACTTCGTACAGAATTTTTATGAATGATTTCTCAATTGTTGTTAAACAGCATACATGTCTGACATGATTCTTTTATCAGGGCTCTTTCAAACATGCCACTTTAATTTTGTATGTTTCCAATATTCTTTAATGCAACAGAAATAACTTTCACAAGAATTCCCACTCAAAATTATTAACCCCGTCTAATACAATGAATACTGATGCAATAAGAGGGACCTGTAGAGGAAATTGACTCCAGAAAGATGTGGACTCAAGACGGACAACCATGCACACTCACCCATACCTAGGGGCAATTTAGAGTGTCCAATCAGCCTACCATGCATGTTTTTGGAATGTGGGAGGAAACCGGAGTACCCGGAGGAATCCCACGCAGGCCCGGGGAGAACATGCAAACTCCACACAGGTAGATGTGACCTGGATTTGAACCCAGGACCCCAGAGCTGTGAGGCCAACGCGCTAACCACTCGCTCCACCGGCCCGCCTGGGCCGATATGTGTCCCATTAAAAACAATCTCAATTGGTAAACTTGAATCTGAAGTACTCAAATTGAATAGACGAAAAATGTTTAAAAGTACAATTAAAATTTTTAAAAACAATAAAATAAATCAGTTATTTTACTGTGCAGTGTTTGTATTGTGTCGTGAGTTTTAATAATACTGTATGAATAAAATGTGTAAGATACATTTTCATTTCACCCTGTATCATTCATTACTTTGGGTATGTTTACATATGTACTTGGTACAGTGGCGGTCCGTGAATTTCCTACCGACGCCTTCAGCTGTCTGAAACAATCCAACCCTCAAAAACTATTTTATGGGTATAAAACCTCTACTGCAGCTACAGCTGTGACACATAAAAAAGCATCAATAATAACCTCATACAATTAAAATATTATTTAGGAATATAGCCATCTCTTACTCACCAAAAATCATTTTTACCTGTACACAATATCCATCCTCCTTTTCTATCGCCATCGAAGCTAATGCTGAAAGTCGAGCCTGTCCTGTCGTCATATTTCTGGCATACGTTTTTATTCGATTTAGTGCTGAAAATGTTTGTTCCCGGTTGTGACAGGCTTGCTTGCTTCGGAGTTGTCCGACCTTTCTTAATGAATATCCAGCTTTTTTTTCTTCTTGAAAATGGCTTTGACAGTAAGTAAATCTGCAAACAAATCAATTTCTTCTCCTTCAGCCATTGCGGGTTGACAAAACTGCTATTAAATCAACACAACAATATATTTGCTTGTGCAGCTCGCTCCAGATACAGTTTGGTAGCTCTGGCCTATCACTAGGCAATCATAGTTGGTGGAAGCGGTGACGTATCTCTACGCCTGCGAGAAGGCAATGACGTATCCCTACGCCTGCGAGAAGGCCTTGGTGTCGCCAAATTGAATTCTGATTGGTTAAAGCAACAGTTTTATCGACGCTTGTTTTATGCAGCAGAGCCTGCAGAACTGATTGTGAAGGCCTCAAGGCAGATTTCTGACCCTGGCAACAAATAGCTGAAATGTGATTGGTTAGATGCTTTTAATATGAAAACACACATCTGGAAGCAGCGCAACCAGGGGAAAAGCAATGTAAGGAACTGACAGACAATTTGGAATTATTAATTATAAAAAGTATTCATGGACAAAACATAATTAACATCAGTCTGTGATTCAGATATTTTTTTAGGCCAGCAGAGAAGGCCTTGCAGGCCCTGACGGTCCACCACTGACTTTGTAGCACCTTTTTTTTCATTAATGCCAATCTGACATTTTATTGCTTGGATGGTTAATTGTGATGGTAAGCAAGTTTGTTTTATACAGTTCATCAATCATTAGTTCTGAATGTCATCAGTGTGCGGGTGTCAGACCAAAGTATCAACTTCACTTGAAAAGGAACCAGAGCTTTGACTTCCTTCTCTACCACCTGACTCCCTGCTCACGTTCAGCAATGCTCACCCACACACGTCACAAGGAGGACATGTGTCACGTGAGCTTTACTTTTTTAGCTTCTTGCCATAAAACATTCAAAAGATCGTGTGATTCGCCAAAGCACACACACGTGAGTGAGTACATTATCTTTTTTCTGTGGTTATAAGTGCAGGTGAGCTGTTCTTTCCACAGTATTTTGTCATTCTAGCCCTTGCGATCTTTCTTTTGGGAATTTTCCATTTGTTTCTCGTTTGGTTTGCGTTTTTGAGGGTGGTATACGCTTTCTTGCAAACATTTCCCACCTTTAAAAGATGCTCCATTTTGAATTTGCTTTTGTTTGAATAAATTACCTCATGTACGTATTGTTCGAACTATAAGTCGCACCTGATTATAAGGCACACCATCTGAAGTATACACAATGAAGAGGAGGAAAAAAATGTATGTCGCATTGGAGGATAAGTTGCATTTTGGAGAGGGCAATTCTTATTTTATCAGAAAGCAAGTGTTTTGGAGCCTATCCCAGCTGAGTTCCGGCACGAGAGGCGGGGGACAACCTGAATTGGTGGCCTGCCAATCGCAGGGCACGAGGAGACAGACGACCATTCATGCTTCCACTCATACCTATGGGCAATTTAGAGTTTCCAACCAGCCAACCATACATGTTTTTTGGATTGTGGGAGGAAACCAGCATCCCCGGAGAAAACCCACGCAGGCCCAGGAAGAGCATGCAAACTCCACCCATGTGGACTCACCTGGATTCAAGACCAGGACCCGAGAACTGTGAAGCCCACGTGCTAACCACTGGTCTTATTTATTTATTTTTAAATCATAATCATAATGGACCTGGTAAGACATTGACTGAAATGTAAATTATAACAATGCAATTTGAAAATCCTTCTTAACCAATAAAGATATATAATCTGCACACTGATAAACTGTATTCTGCAGACATTTTGAATTTGATGCATGCATGCAAATTCTGAAAACAGAATACAAAAAAAAAAAGGAATTTCCTACTAGGATTGATAATAAATTACGACTTCAGTTGGTCAATTGTGCGGCATCTCTGTTGTCATATATTGCATACAATAATAAACCACAGATTTTCAGGGGGGGTTGTGCTGTTGCAGTGTTATATACGTACCTGTATATGTTTATGTACTCACACATCTAGAATGTGATTTAGCATTCTGTTCCTGATTTAAGCAGATAAAAGATGATAAAATTGTTGCTTGAAAGGCAGCATATGTTGCTCCAAAACCTGTACATACCCTTCAGCATAAACAATGCTTTTACAGATTTGCAAGTTACCTACGCCATGTGCACGTCCAAAGCCACCCCTTTGACGTCCAGGTGGTCATTTTCCTCTTTGGACCAGAGGCCACAACTTTAAATTTTTGTAAAACAATATGAAATATGGAGTCAAAGGAACACAATGCATTTTTTCCAATGTGGCCATCTCAGATGTGTTTGGACCCAAAGAGGTTTCTGGTGTATTTTGTAGATTGTAGCAGCAAACTATGTTACTGTGAAAAAGGTTTTTGAAGTGTTTCAGCAATTTCTCCAAATTTGTTAAGACCTTTTGAAGACCACTGTCCTTGAGCAAGACCCCAAAGCCTAAATTGCTCATTTCCCAGCACCACCGATGTGTAAATGGATGAATTACCATGTATGCAAGCAAGCAGGTGGCCAGATAGGGTGTGGTAACGCAAAAAGTTGAATCAAAGAGACAAAATATAAAAAACACAAGAAAAACCAAGTGCCAACAAAGGCAGAGAATTCAAAAACAACAAGTTAAATCACAAGATGGAGAATCAAACATAACAGGCCAGGGCTTGGACACACACCTAACACTAACGAGGACGGACCAGGAAATAAACAGTAAAAGATCATTTAAATACACCAACCAGGGTTAACGAGATATAGGGAACAAGTGGGTGAGACACATAGGGGATGTGAGAACAGGTGAAATCAATGGGAAACCATAACAACTGGTTACACAGGGGAAAATCAAGAATAAATCAACAAAAAAAACTCCAAAAGAACACAAACCCAACATAAGTAAATCGCTTTGGGCTTTGTAACAAAAATAAATGCACTGTTTTCAAGTATACTCCCTCCATGTCCTAAATACCATGCATGCTACCTTAATTTAAGACTCTTAAGAAACTGTAGATTGGTGTTAGCTTTAATGTCCATTCAACTATTTGTGCTCTTTGATTTTCAAGCAAACAATCTAAGTCACCCATGTCAAAGTGGCAGAATGGGGGCCAAATCTGGCCCGCCGCATCATTTTGTGGAGCCCGAGAAAGTAAATCATGAGTGCTGACTTTCTGTTTTAGAATCAAATTCAAATGAAGATTGTTGATGTACACATTGTATTATATTTCCTGATTTCCACCTTTTTAAAATCAATAATTGCAATTTTTATCCATTTTTTTTCTTTTTGTGGTTTTAGTTTAAAAATCATTTTTTTTTTATCTAAAAATAAATATAGTATAACATTTTTATATTTTCCACTTTAATATTGGACATAATAAAAAAATATTTTGTTTCCTTTTGAAATGAAAAACAAACCCTTACAAAGAAAAAAAAGCTCATAAATATTGTTTTAGATCTATTAAAACGGAATATTTAGGGCTTTTGATCAATTTCTTTTAATCCAATTTTTTTTAAATATCTAAATATTATATCTAAAATGGTCCGGCCCACATTAACTCGAGTCTACGTTAATGCGGCCCGCGAACCAAACCAAATTTGACACCCTTGATTTAAGTACTGACTTATAGATTAAACTTTTTTCATAGTTTGGCTGGGCTTGCTACTTATTTTCAGTTGTGACTTATGTTTTTAGTTGTTGTTTTTCACACTAATAGTTGTGAGAAAGGTGCTCTGGGTGCTCTCTACTTCCAGAGTTAGCATAGTTGCTCAAAACTGATGCTAAAGGTGATGATTTGTTCAGATTTAGTAGGTATTTGGAGACGAGTTGTGTTGTTGAACTACTGCTATTTGAATAACTGTTAGAATGTTACATTAACAAATGCCTATTCAGCCTCTCCATTTTTTTGTTATTGTTTGTTTGTTTTTCTCTGATGGAGCATCTCTTGGTTGATCTGTTTGCTTTTAATGTATGAGTGACATTCAATAAAGTGGAGGGGGTTTCATTAATATGAATACCACATTAGTTCTAGGCAGGTCATAGGACTCATGTGTCGCGGCCAGTGATTTGTCACTCTTATTGGTCTCCACTTAACAAAAACTCTTTGTTTATTTTTAATTTTTTTGTCTTGTTGTTAGTTTTATATTTTATACATAAATAGGATGAAATATTAGCCTGACAGCTCAGTTCTCAATGTCTTTTTTAAGAAACACTAATTCAAACATTAAACACTTAATGCGAAACTATAAAGGATGATTGCCAATTTGGTGTCTTACAAATAGCTCAAAAAGTTGAATCTCCATTGAATGTTGGGAACATGCCTGCATTTTATTATGTTTGCGAACAAAAAGAGAGAGAGAGAGAGAGAGAGAGAGAGAGAGAGAGAGAGAGAGAGAGAGAGATCCCAAATGCAGTCTTCCCTCGATTATCGTGACTTCACTTAACGTGAATTCACTTATTTGCGATTTTTTTCTGCTATTAATTATTAGGGGGAAAAAAGTTCGTAAAAATGTGAAAATTCACGCTCAAACTTGCAAGCGGAAGACACTCCTGTCTTCTGCTTGCTACGAGTACTCAGCACTGAAGGAAAAAAAAGGTATTTATAATACTACGTTTTTTTTTATTACCGCGATATTCCTGAATTTACCATGGAGGCTGTACATTGACATTTCGAAAACGCTGTGGTGACAAAAAAAATAGGCACAACAACTGTTAACTATCTTTAATTCCTTGCAATTTTAATTGAAATTATTGAGTAAAAAAAGTTTCAGCTGATGGCAAATGTGATGAACTAGGGATCATGGATCAGCTTGCACGTTTGACATTGCACTTGCGTCTGATACAGCTCGGGACACATTTCCTGTCCGAATTGGTGCCGCAGCAGGCCGGTGTCGGGGCTGCACATGTCTGTTTCCTGCAATGAAAGAGAAACCGGACACAAAGGCAGAGAAATGAGAGTAGTAAGTGTGCTTGAATGTTTGCTGTGGCGACACGGTGCTATTTAATTATTTACTGCACACTCCCTTGGCTTCGACAAAAAGAACCACAAATACTGCAGGTGTGATCACAGACCAGTCTGAGCCAGGTCAACCATTACTAGATGAATTAATTCCTTATGATAATGACCCTAATAATGTGGTTTTGATTCATACAGTATCCCAGATAACATATGTGATGATTTTTCTAAAGATTTTCCCTTCAAAGTAATACATTTTTACTCCCTATTAACCAAGAATATTGAGGTGAAAATTGTGAATCAAGGGGCGGGTTATACGTGAGAAATTGCAAAATTCAACGATTTTAAAGCAAATTTAAGGGTGCGGCTTATACGCGGGGGCGGCTTATATGCGAGTGACTACGGTAATTCATAATTATGCCTTCATTCAGGTGCAGGAATATTATTTTTAAGTATTAGATTAATTTAAAATATTGTATTTTACTGAAGAGTTCTAACCTGGCAGTAGCAGCCTCTCTTTTCCTGACCTGTTTCATCAGCTTCAGCATTTGACAGATCTGCTTCAGTGTCATGTTCGGAGCGTGGCGAGGCAGGTAGGGTCTCGGGGCATAGCGAGGACCCCGGTACGTGAAGAGTGACAGATAGTTGCCCCGAGCTGGTCCTTTGCCGAACATGTGCAGGGGCTGTACACTGCTGTGCGCATAGCAAGAGGCGCACTGTCAGCAAAGAAGGAGAATGTGTTAAAGGGGAAATCTTTCTTAAAACATGATACAATCCATTTTTGATTCATGGTGTCATGGGAAAAGAATTGCTTCTATAACATAAATTATATTTTAGACTACAATTTGCAATGTTTGTGTGTCAGTCTTTTTGTTTGACCTGCCCAAAATTTAAAGTTTCAAAGACATTTTTTTGTCATTGGACCATGCAGGTTTTTTTTGCCAAAGCTACCACATTGTGTTCAAATTATTTTGAGGATGTACTACTTGTTCATTTTTTTAAATCATGTTAATTTTCCCACAGCATTTCTGTCAAAAAGTATCATCTGAAAGTATGTTATATTAATCTAAAGATGTAATGTACTAATGCTGCCCTCCGTTTTTAGATTAGATTAGATAACTTTATTCATCCCGAATTCGGGAAATGTCATTGTCACAGTAGCAAGAGGGTGAGAATACAGGAAAAGACATTTTAGACATTAATAGATAGGTAATAAATAAGTTAATAAATAAATATATACATAAATATATATAAATACGCGTGTTGCTGAAATATATGATATATGAATATGAAAAAAAACATGTGTATATATATTTGGCTTGTGTGAATGGCACAAATGGCACAAATGCCACTAGATGTATTCACTCGCTCCCTCAGAAACTTAAAACTCCCCCCGCATCCCCTCTTTTACAACACTTTTGCATAGGCATTCTTAAAGTACAATTACACACAGGTCACCTTTGCGAGGAAACAGTTCTTTTGACAATAACAGAGGAAACAATTGCTCCGGTTTTAACAGGCACAAGAAAAATAAAGCATTCTCATTCTCATTTTACATCAGCTGATTACTATCAATCACGCATACTCACATGGACGACAGTAGTCATGGTGATGTGTGAAGGCTTGAGTGAATAAAATAGTCCTTAGTATGGAATACCTTCCTTCTTATAAATCCAGGTGTAAAACAGTAGGGAAAATCAGCCAATCAACCTTCTAAACCGAAGACCGCCCCCTCAAACATCACCATCGTCATGTCACACCTTCACACACGCACACACACTTATGTACACACACATCCGCATACACGTCAGGTTGCTTCAGGTTACAGCCACCGACACGAACCCTGACAAAGGGGTGTTATGTTGTGATGTACAGTACATATTTGGAAGCAGTTGCAATGTGGGAAATGAAGCAAAATACCACAAAGTAGGTAGTGAAGAAGGAAAAGGAGAATATGAGGGGATTTCAGATGTTAGTTAGACAGGAAGGAATGTCAGAATGGCGGGAAGAAGGACCGTTTTGAAAGACGACAGAATCAGCTGAGGAACACAAACGTCACTCCGTCTCTGGTGTCATTGCTGAACAAAGTGATGCATCAGAGCGTTGCAAAATTGTCTTTTCCATTTCTATCAACAAGATTGATGATCGAACTCAATGAGATCTAGTAGGTCACGACATTTTGGGGAATCAATTTCCAATCATAGTTTTCTTAACACAAAAACACATGTTTCCTAAATTTCAAAAATCAAATGTGATGGCATTCATATTTATTTTATCCATCTATTGATTTTTTTAAATATGTTCGTCCTACCGAAGGGGACAACACAAGGCATACACATTTACTGGTGGACAGTATCTAATCATGTAGGAACTCAGGATCCAAGATGTTCTGAAATTAGACTGAAACAGATGAATCCCATGAGGAATAATAGGCGTGATTAGATGTAGGGGCGCTGAGGTCTTTACAGGGCAGGATACATTTCACAGTTTTGATTATTTGTGATTTTGCGACAGAAAAGCATTGTACCTTTTAGGGAAAATTTGTCACTAAATGATCAAATGTGAGGTAAAAAAAAAAAATCTAGACAAAAAAGTACACGTTCTCGTTCAGGTGTTCTTGCATTATTTGGACTGGTAGCAATTTGTAATAACCAAGGATGGAAAGAGTATCCCCCAAAAATCTTAATTGATACTCAAGTAAAAATACCTCAAATCAACTTAAAATAAAAGTTACATTGTGTGTGTAAGGAGGGGATAGCAACACTTTATCCTTTTTGTTGTTGTTGAAAATTGTACTTTTTTAAACTGCTGTAAAAATGTGGAAAAAAATAACAGATGTGATGGCAATTGCAATGTGAGCACAACAATATCTGCACTAATTTATAGCAAAATGATAAATACTGTTCTCAATGTGATGTAAATGATGTTTACCTTAGTTCCTCCGAAGCAGCAATCACATGTTTTACCAATGCTAGACACACTAACCCATAGATGGTTTAATTGCTATTTGAAGACAGTGTTATATTAGTAATATTGTATCACACATTGACTTTGGTTAGTAGGTCCGCCTCATAGTTTTGGGGTCGAGGGTTCGATCCCAGGTCGGTCCTCACTGTGTTGGAGTTTGCATGTTCTCCCCATGCCTGTGTGGATTTTCTCTGGGTACTCCGGTTCCTCTCTGACTCTTACCGCGTCAGACTCACAGTGGGAAACCTGGGTTCAAATCCAGGTCACTCCACCTTTGTGGAGTTTGCATGTTCTCCCTGGGCCTCCGTGGGTTTTCTCTGGGTACTCCAGTTTTCTCCCACATTCCAAAGACATGCATGGTAGGCTGATTGGACACTAAATTGCCCCTAGGCACAAGTGTGAGCGTGAATGGTTGTTTTTCTCCTTGTGCCCTGCGATTGGTTGGCCACCAATTCAGGGTGTCCTCCGCCTTTGGCCCAAAGTCAGCTGGGATAGGCTCCAGCACCCCCCGCGATCCTGGTGAGGATAAAGCGGTTCAGAAAATGAGATGAGATGAGAGATGATTCATTATTAGAAATCCCGTCTGCTGTCCCTAGAGGGAGACAAAGCCACAAGGACTGTGATCCCTGTAAATCATGAGCACAAAAAATATAAACCACAGGTGTCCAAACCGGCCCTCAAGGGCTGCAGTGGGTACAGGTTCTCATTCCAACCAAATATGAGGATACATTTTCACCAATCTAGTATCTTAAAAGTTTAATCAGTTGATTGCCGTCAGGTTCTGCTGGTGTCAGATAAAACTCATTAGTGCAGTACTATCTGTGCTGGATTATAGGAAGCCATACTGGATCAGATGGAAGAAAAACCTGCACCCACTGGGGCCCTTTGAGGAATAGTTTGGACAACCCCAAATTTTAAACGGACCACACATACACACGACATCCATTTACACAACGACAAAAAGAAAGATATTTCGTTAGAAGAAGAAAACAAATATTTGGGATAACTAAGGTCCTACTATAACAATTTAGAGTGTTCAACCAGCACACCCTCCCTACATGATTTCGGGAGGTGGGAGGAAACCGGACCACCCGGAGAAAACCCACGCAAGCCCAGGGAGAACATGCTAATGCCACACAGTGAGGGCCACCTGGGATTGAACCCTCGAGCCTAGAACTCTGAGGCCGACGCGCTAATTACTTGTCCGTCTGGCATTTATCACTAAAACATCATTCATCTTCCATACCGCCCATCCTCGAAAGGGTTGTGGGGATTGCTGGAGCCTAAATGCAGACTAGACCCTAGACTGGTCGCCAGTCATTTGTAGGGCACACAGAGAGACAAACGACCATCCACAATCCCAGTCATACCACCAACAGCGGGAATCAAGCCTGCGCCTGCCCGCACCGAAATCAGGCGAGTGAACCTCTACACCACGAGGTGGCCTTGTAAAAACATCATTTACAGTAACACATGTACACAGTCACCAATTTCTTTATACGCAGTTGTGTATAATGACAATAAAGGCTTTTGATTTGATTATACTTTGTATAGAGTTAGAAACTCTCCCAAAGAACCAGTACTCTTCTGTCAAAAGTCAGGCTGACAACATCTCATTCTCATCTAATTTCTTGAACCGCTTTATCCTCATTATTGTTGTGGGGGGTGCTGGAGCCAATCCCAGCTGTCTTCGGGCCAGAGGCGGGGGCCAGCTGGTCGCAGGGCACAAGGAGACGGAAAACCATGCACACTCACACCCATACCTAGGGACAATTTATCAGCCTACCATGCATGTTTTGGGAATGTGGGAGGGAACCGGAGTACCCGGAGGAAACCCACGCAGGGGAGAACATGCAAACTCCACACAGATGGACATGACCTGGATTTGAACTCCAACCCCAGATCTGTTAGGCCGACGCGCTAACCACTTCTCCACCGAGCCGTCCTGGAATCAGGCTGACAACAGAAAATGAATTATTTGCGGCAGTGGCACCAATTATTTGCTCGCATATCAAATATAGCATATAGCAGATTCTTGAGTGCTTTATTTTTCTACCTTTGGCTGCTCTATAATGCAGCCAGCATATAAAAATACACAGGTGTGTGTTATGTTGACTCCTTATTATTTTGACTAACTAAGTATTGATTATCTATGTGTGCACTTCATGGTGAAGCTTTAAATTATTATAATCTCATCTCATTTTCTGAACCGCTTTATTATCATTAGGGTGGTGGGGGGTGCTGGAGCCTATCCCAGCTGACTCTGGGCCAGAGGTGGGAGACACCCTGAATTGGTGACCAGCCAATCGCAGGGCACAGGGAGACGGACAACCGTGCACATTTACACCCACACCTAAGGGCAATTTAGAGTGTGCAATCAGCCTACCATGCATGTTTTTGGAATGTGGGAGGGAACCAGAGTACCCGGAGGAAACCCATGCAGGCCCGGGGAGAACATGCAAACTCCACACAGCTGGACGTGATCTGGATTTGAACCCAGGACCCCGGTCCTGTGAGGCCGACACGCTAACCACTCGCTCCACTGGGCCGCCCAAATTGCTATTATATTATAACAAATATTATTATTATATACGTGTATAATGACAATAAAGGCATTCAATTCAATTCAATCCGCGATACCACTTTGAAGGAATGTTGAGAGGTGTGATGAGAGTGATTTTTTTTCCCTCACACATCTCTACTAGGAAACCGGTTAACCAGAAACTTTCAACGCGTTCAATATTCAGCACTTTATTATGATGCTAAGATGGACGAAAGACTATTAGGAAACACCCAACATAGCCAGGAGGCGCTGCTAGACCAGTTAAAAGAGCCCAAAACTAAGCTTTTGATAATTTCCATTGTAGTGACCGCTCCCTCAAGGAATAAAAAAAATCTTCAAAGGCCAACGTCCGACATGAATTTTATACAAAATGCCCATTTGGCTTTCAAAAGCAGCACAGTACACACTACAGTGTTTAATCCAACACTAAGTACGTACAGTACTTCTAGTCGAACTCGACGAGCTGCTGCGTGGGCTGGCTCGCGGGTTGCCAGCTGAGCAACAGGTGCGGTTACCTGTCATGCTGCATTCACTTACAAATGGTTAATCAAGTCTAAAACGGTCAATTGTGCCTAACGTGGCGCTCGTTCTTTTACAACAATTAAAATTAGTTCTATTAAAAATACGAAAACAATGCAGAAAACATTATTATATGCTTTAATTAGAACATAAGATTGCCACAGCGCGCATTTTCCGCTTGTCCATTTCATCGAAATTGTAATTTCCGATTAAATGAACGCCTCACAAACCCCGCCTCTCCGCTATGTCCTCCTATGCGTACTTTTTGTCTTGGAGCGACTGGGTATAAACTGCCAAAGTTAAACTGTCCAAACAGCAGGCCCTCGGTCAGCCGTGGTGGTCTCTCTCCCCCTCCCCCTATAAATAGTCCCTCAAGTTTTTTTTCTCCCCCCCAGGTACAGGTGGATTCTTCCTTCATACGCACAGACAGAATGTCTCCTTCCACATCTCCCCGGTTCTTCACGAAGAGGGAGGTGACCCGCCACCATACCAAGGACTCATGCTGGGTGCTACTCGGGTCCCGGGTGTACGACGTGACCGCCTTTTTGCGGATGCACCCGGGAGGGGAAGCGCTCATACTTGGCCGGTCGGGGAAAGACGTCAGCAGGGAGATGGAGGGACCCCCGCATCGGCACTCGGAGAACGCCCGACGGTGGATGGAGCAATACTATATCGGAGAGTTGGTCCCAGAAAGCGACACAGAAAACGACACACTGGAGCTCCAGGTAAGAAGCAGCTGCCTTCAAAGAGGCAGTTTGGCAACATCAATGGCGTCATCAAAACAAAGACGCACACATCATAAGCCTGACAGGTGCAATGTACATTTCCAGCCATCTTCCATTGAGACCAACACAGGAAATTCTACTTTAAAAGCTTAATTCCATAACCTTTCACCCGCCTCCTTCACACTCAACACGGAAATACTGTAGTTAGTACTCGAAACCAGTATTTCCGAACCTACACTAACCCAAGGCACTTATTTAACCGTAGACAAATAGTCTTTCGGGACACAGTGGATTTCCTTAAAATGTCACAAAAGCCGATACATATTGCAATCTAGCCATCATCTTATGGAAGAAATTTAAATGGTCTTCAAATCATGCCACTATAGGTCGAGAAATTAAAGATCTTATGTATTATTGTAGTCAAACAGACCAGTTGAGTGGAATTAGACACATACATACCTGCGGCACACCTGATCACTCATCCACGCTGTTTGGGAATCACTGCTCCATTTCTTACTGAGACCAAATCCATCCACCTCACAAGGCCAACTAATGTGTATCATGTAATACTTTACATTATACTTTATTTTGTTATTTACAAATCTTACAATCTAAGCAGGTTGGACACACCACCCGTAATCATGAGATAATTTTATACGATCAGAATTATGACAGAATGCCGGAACCTAATGTAATAAGTATATCTGAAACAAGACGCAATATCAAGTTGGAAAAATAAGGTGGGGAATGATGTGCAGATCAGGTAATGCAGGTCTGGAACTAACAATTATTTAGAAAGTTCATCAATCATTTAATTAAATTTTAATTCACAGTAAAGAAAATGAGACAGCTAATAATACATTTTTTAAAATTTTATTTTTTTAACATACTCTATAACAAGGGTGTCAGACTCGGGTTGGTTCGCGGGCCGCTTTAAGGTCAACTTGATTTCACGTGGGCTGGACCATTTTAGATATGATATTTAGATTTTTAAAAAATAAATAGATTAAAAGAACTGGATTAAAAGCCCTGAATATTCAGTTTTTTATATATCTAAAACAATGTTTATTTTAGCTTTTTTATATATTTTTAGATTTTACTGACCTGTTTCATTTTAGATTTTTTAACTAAAAACACTGATTAAAAATTACAATTATTGATTTAAAAGGGGGGAAATCAGGAAATTCAATATACATCTATACTCTTCATTTTAATTTGATCCTAATACAGAAAGTCGGCACTCATGATTTACTTTCCCGGGCCACACAAAATGATGCGGCGGGCCAGATTTGGCCCCCGGGCCGCCACCTTGACACATGTGCTCTATAACAAATAGCATTAAAATAGGCCATGGACCAACACATAAAATGATATGAAAAGGTGTGCTGTCCATTTTATTAAGTATAGTCATTTTTAAAAAAATAATAATTACATTTTGTCTTTTATAAAAGGAACCTGAGCTGTCAAAATTCTAGATGACAGAAGGAGGAAAGAAAAATTATTGTGCATGATACACTCAAAAACGATCAATTAACCTAAATATGTATCCATGTGCATGTCCAAATGCAATTTGTTGAGTGCTTTCTCCACTTAAGTCTATTTCATAACAGTAAAGCATAAATCTTGAATAATATAAATGACTAGTATTATCATCATTGTAGGGTCATTGAAAACATGCGTATATAGTCATTAGCAAACATATTGGTCCATGAAAGTGTGGAAATGTGATAACATAAACCAAATCACATGCACATATTTTTATTTTGTTCACTGATTTTAATTCTCTAGACCAGGGGTGTCATACTCATTTTTTTGTCGTGGGCCACGAGGTAGTTTCGATTACATCCGGAGGGTCGTTATGTCTTCCAACTAGGCTGCCAAAATTAATCGATTAATAAATTGACAGCTTTCTCGATCATGCTAATCGATAGATCGTTTTTGGACATTCAAATTTGTACAAATTGTTTGCAATTATTGATTTAAAATGAGGAAACACAGGAAATAATCTACAATCTTCATTTGAATTTCATCATAAAACAGAAAGTTGGCACTTATCATTTACTTTCTCGGGCCACACAAAATGATGCGGTGGGCCAGATTTGGCCCGCGGGCCGCCACTTTGACACATGTGCTCTAGACAGTTGATAACACCTTTTAGCAGCATAGATTTGTGCTAATTCTACCTGGATTTTAATGTGCTACTATAGGCGTAATGTTAAACCGATAAATACTTGTTTTCATTCTATGAATATTAATATATTTTTTAAGTCGAATTTATACTTTGGTACATAGCCTTTAATACATTCCTACCACTATTTCTGTACATATTTTAATTTGATCAATCCATTTTATAACAGCGTGATGCAGCTTGCAGATTTTACCTAGTTTGGCAGGTTGTTTAAACGGAATCCCAGTTTGCTTCCTTTGATCTATTTAGTATTCCAATTGAAGTTGACTGTAAAAATAAACCCAAAATAGAGAATACCAGACATGTTTTACATTCAAACACAATCGTTTGTACTTTGTTTTACAAACATTGATGGGCTGTACTAGCTTTATCGGACAATGTGAAACACCACTGATTCGCTATCAAAAATGTGTTTCATTGTACGATAAAAGACAAGTTGTTTAACAAAATCACATGCACTGTCTTTCTACTCTGTGAAAATGAGAAATATTTTTTAAATTGAATGGGTCATGGGTTCTATTCAGGCTCAAACCACTTCCTGTGTGGAATTACCATGTACACTTTGGGTTTGTTGGTTTTCTTTGTTATCCTCCCAAATTGAAAAGAATTGCATGTCAAGGGCTAAGAGAGGACTGCATATTATCTTTAAGTGTAAAGAACAGTTCGAATCCCTGTTTGTTTGCCCTTTAGTTTGTTTAAAAGCTTTTAATTTTTTTCACCACAGAATATGAAAGGGAAGAGAGGTTAGCGTGTCGGCCTCACAGTTCTGAGATCGAGGGTTCGATCCCAGTCTGGACCTTCCTGTAAGGCGTTTCCATGTATTCCCGGGGCTTGTGTGAGTTTTCTCCAAGTAAAGATAAAATGATATCAGTAATAATCGTAAAATAATTTTTATCAACATTTAACCCACTCTTTTTTTCGGTTATAGTATTACATTAACCATTATTTACCTTGTTTGTATCTATTTTAGTATTGTTACTTTAACATATATTTCTTTTTGGTTTCTGATAAAATTAAATAAAATGCCCTATAAAAGTATATGTACCCAGGTGCAACTTATAGTAGGAAAAATATGTTAAGTGGAATGCATTGCCCCTCATGCAACAAACGGGCATTGACACGCAAAAAATTGAAAACAACTTAATCGGGCTTAATAATGAGTTTATTTTCCTTTCAAAAAGGAGCCATAAATATTACAATTCTATATCATGTAGGTTCATGCAGGTCATTTCAATTATTTTATGCATGATGTTTAGCGCTTTTTAGCCTGCAACAAGTTTCTTAACACAATACATGTTCATTTAAATATACGCAATAAACAACAATTACTAGGATGGCTCCAGGGATACAGTATATGATTTGGACATTTCTATAAGTAAAATTGTTTAGGATGATGTAAAACCTCAATTTCCTTATATAAGGTCTTAAAGATTATCCTAATGCCCTTGTAACACCACCCTAATCCTTTTTTGTTTTGTTTAATGTCATTGACTGTAGACACATGACTTAAATGGGTGTTTGTGCAAAGCAGCATGGAGGATGTACATGACCTGTTCTCCTCTTTTTCACTCCTTGTATTGATTATAGGGGTGGGGGAGAGAGTTTGGTGAAAGGGGACATAGATAGAGGGATCTGGTTTAGAACTACGTAACATCTTTAAGGTGCAGGGAGTGGTGCCGAGGTGATATGGTAACCTTTTGTTTGGGGGAGGAGTGCTTGGGTGTATGGGGTAAATTGTGTAAATGATTCAGGTGGGGTCTGTGTCAACGTGGGGGAGAGATAAAGAGAAAACTTTAGGGGAAAAACAGGTTTGTCTTGTCCCAACAAGAGGATGACAAAAAAATGGATAACCACAATTGCTACTCAATATCTCCTGCACTTTGAACAGATTGTTACGTTGGGTGTCGTTTTTAAGGGATGGTTTGGCAGTTTTAATAAGGGCTAATGGTAACTAGGAACTAGAAATTGTCTGTATAATCAGTGAAGTCCTTATATATTTTCATTTATCTTATTTACCCTTTTCTCAATGATCTAATGAATTTGTAGCATTTTTGCTCAATAGAGCTAAGTGCCTTGTCTAATGTTGAATTGGCATTTACATGACTTGCCAAGTCAGATGCATGTGTAGTGTGCTTTTTGGTGTTTGCAAGTGAAGCCCACTTACATTTTTATCTTATTCAGCCTGCTACGTCATGCAAATAACGCCCGAAACTTTTAAAACGAGCAAAGTGTGTAGTCATTGTTTAAAAGGAATGCGTCACGCACATATTTTCAATGATTTGAACAGGAAATAGGTTTTATCTGGGCAAAGTGGGCCTCAAAAGTCTACTTAACATTGTTCAAATGTTGTCCAAAGATATCCATTGGAGATGAATACAAACAATCTAAGAGATTATAATTAATTGGAACACAGTTACTGTTTCATCAAGTTGAGAAAATATGGTATAACAGCGATATGACCAAGAATGGCATGCCCCCTTAAATTGAGAAGGCAAGAAGGTCAGATAAGTTGTCAAGAGGCGAACAGTAACACTGAAAGTGCTACAATAATTTGTAGCGAGTGTTGCCGTTAAGGACACGGGACATCTCCCACCTTCATACGTCGGTGAGAGTGGCAAGACAGAAGCCTTATCTTACAAAGAAATACATTCTACATCTTGCAAAAGGACACCTCAATTCTCCCCTAAAATTTGCGATGCTCAAATGAAACCAAAGTCGAATGTTTTGGCCTTGCATCGCCCACTTTCAATTGCTGATAATGTGGGGTAAACCTAAGTACTGTGTGTAAGTCAGCAAGAAAATTCTAGGGGTGTGTTTTGCTTTATATCTGGCATTAAGATTCGTATCACGATCCACAGGGGAAAAAAATGAAAATGGACAAAAGTATGTTTATATTAATTTACATCTAAAATCTAATTCAGCACTTAAGTACTAAACACATATTTTTTTTCATATTTGGACTAGAGCCTATTTTCATGTGCTAAAGTAAGTCTGCACTAAAAACTGAGAAAATGTTACAATCAAGGATTCAGCAGCATTTATGATCTACTGCCCTCCAAAAGGGGGTAACCAAAAATCATGTGATGGTGTGAGCAATTGGAGAGGTTGGTCGCACTGTGTGAGAACTTTACCCACACAGCAACAAAGTCAAGCAAATGATCTGCTACAGATGATGCATTCAACTGGTCACTGTCCTAAATACAGAGATGGATTACATTTTGAAGCATTTTCCATGGAAAGAGGGAGAGCATGACTTCTGATTTAAATTATAACATTTGCTGCAATGGCTTTTCATTGTTGCATGCATCTGAATTTTGTGGTTTTATCAGCTGTCTGCTCTCTCAGCAAAAGTTGCATGCGAAGAATTTTAAGGCCCAGTAATTCATGGTCCTTGCCGAGATCCCCGTGATCTAACTGAAGAACTAGATCACTTATGCAATTTTGACTTAAAATTGACAAAGTGAACATGAGGAAGTCAGACGTAATCAGCTGCTGCAGGAACGACACAATACTGGTCGTGACAGTGAGTCACTGAATTATTCTAGACTTAATGATTATTGGCCTTTCATAACAGTGGTATGATTCAACTCATAAAACATGTTATTTTATCCCATTTCTTTGTTCATAAAAATGTTACTCAACTTTTTAAAGATGATTTCAATGTTCATTTGTTAACTGTGCACTCTGCAGATTGAAACCAGAACCACTTTTTTTTAGTTTTGGAGGAGGAGCTCGCTTGTTTGGTTTTCAATTAATTAGAATACATGTTGAATCATGCAATAAGAGGAAATGTAACAAAAAGCATGATCTCACTTGACACAAGAACAACTACGATCACTATTATTACTTTTTTTTGTTATTGTTTGCTGATACTATTCGGATACATACAGTAGTGTTTGGTACGTTTGTGGGTGAAATTTTGATTTCATTTATAGTTTGTTTTTGGGGGGGATAGAGTTGACCTGGCTATTTTTTTTATAAACTCTTTAGTTCACTGTGTTTTTTAGAAGTACTTGCTTTCTTTTGTTCGTTTTACATTTACTTCTAACTTTTTTTGGTTTGACTGGTTTAAAGCCTAAAGCCAAAATATTATTAATGTTCATAATTCCATGTTTCACTTTGTAGGTCAACTTGACTCCAACTCAATAGAACCATTTTGACATTAATAAAGATAGCAAAAGGTGGAATATCTATGAGCATTTTATAATTTAATGATTTACTAATTAATAATGAAAAGAATATTTCCTAATAAAGTTGTTTATGTCACTCCTCTACTGAGTTCTAGCCACCAGCTCATATCACAATGGTTCATTTCATGACTGTTTATTCTTTCACCTGTAAGCCTTCAGCCTCTCCTTCATCTCCTCCTTTACGTCCTCCATGTCCACCTTCTCTACACCTCCTCGAGCCTCTCCTGCTCTTCCTCCACCAGTTTCTCCTTCTGCATCTCTACTAGTCATCACTTGAAAAAAATATTTTGATGCTTGGCATGAACAGTGTGAGAATTTTGATGACACGCTAATAGAGAAAAACCTCTGCATTGTTGGATTGGATTGGATTGGGTTAACTTTATTCATCCCGTATTTGGGAAATGTCATTGTAACAGTAGCAAGAGGGTGAGAACACAGACACAGGAAAATACATTTTAGACATAAACACCATCTGTTTCATTTTTTTTGGACGTTTCAATAACATAAATAGCACTTGGACACTTTTAGAGATAAATAATTAGTGTAAAGTGACCCAGGTAGATCAAATGTAAAAAACAAAAAGAGGGAGAAAGGTTGATGTTATAGTTGTATTAATGTAGTATGTTCATTTTGTCTTTTATTATTTATGTTTTAGCTGATTAGTTTATGACATGGACTTGGACTTACTGCCAGAATTGTCTGTCATGAACGAATCAGCAAAAACATATGATATTTTGTTAGGTTCATATAGCATACAGGAATTAGAAATCCCACCGGCATCAATCAAATTAGTAGTGTTGGAAAATGTTGTGGTTCTTTTGCAGTATGAAAGCAATACTGCACAGGTGGTAAGGACCGTCCGGCAGCAATGCCCGATAGTTGTGGAGACACATTGAACATGCCAATACTTGTCGCATAGTATGGCTCATCGGTCATAGCAATTTTGTTGAGATTTTTCTTGTTATGCCAAACTTGTACTGAACC
The DNA here is from genome assembly GCF_051989625.1 of Stigmatopora argus. Classification (NCBI taxonomy): domain Eukaryota; kingdom Metazoa; phylum Chordata; class Actinopteri; order Syngnathiformes; family Syngnathidae; genus Stigmatopora; species Stigmatopora argus. Next base: position 6,426,884 of record NC_135389.1, on the reverse strand, counting down.
ATGACCCTAAAACCAAAGTAAGCTAGGTTTCCTTTTGTCCACAGCTCAACTCTGAACTAAAGTACTGATAATCTCATCTCATCTCATTTTCTGAACCACTTTACCCTCCCTAGGGTCGCGGGGGGTGCGGGAGCCTATACCAGCTGACTTCGGGTCTGAGGGGACACCCTAAATTGGTGGCCAGCCAATCGCAGGGCACAAGGAGTCAAACAACCATTGACGTTCACACTCATACCTAGGGGCAATTTAGAGTGTCCAATCAGCCTACCTTGCATGTCTTTGGAATGTGGGAGGAAACCGGAGTACCCAGAGAAAACCCACGCAGGCCTAGGGAGAACATGCAAGCTCCACACAGGTGGACCGACCTGGATTTGAACCCAGGTCCCCCACTGTGAGGTCGACCCGCTAACCACTCAGCCGCCGGGCCGCCTTAAGTACTGACAATATTATCAGTAAGTTTGACAAATATGTAAATAATTTTTCAAAAGATCCCCGTAAGAACCGGGAATGGGCCATGTCAACATACCAAGATCAATGGTGTTGCAAATTGGTTTATTGTATGTTTCTTTATACAATAAACCAATTTAAAATTATGTTGTTTTAGGTATATACTAATTAGGTATGGTGTATGAGCAAGTAAAGAAGTGTAATACATATTTACAAGCAGTCATATCAGTTAAAATTGCAGCGGTTTGTCTTGAAATATGTGTTACCTAATTTATGAGTTTCGTGAACGACAGTCATGAGCTGGGAGTCATGACTGAATAAATACAATCTTGGATTCAAGTGGCTGAAATGCGTTTCCTCCGCCGGGTGTCCTGGCACTCCCTTTTCAGAAGCTTGTTCTTCTGGGGGGTGTCTTTAAGTAAAACTACAGCTCCTCTGCAATGAGAGGAGCTATGTGGCTTGGTTTGAGCATCTTGTTAGGCTGCCTGCCTCCCTGTGAGGCATGCAGAAAATGTCCCCACGGAGGAGGCCATGGGATGACCCAGGACACGAAGGAGAGTCTCGTGTGTTTCCCAGCTGGTCTGATAATGCCTTGGGACTCATTCAGAAAAGCTGGACAAAGTGGCTTGGGAGAAGGAAATATGTGGAGGGTTCTCTATTTAACCTTCAGATTCACGACCTACCACCACTATCCATGCTTTTAATGAAGAGGATAAAAAAATACGTACAATGGATGCGTTTTATGCTGTAAACCTTAAACTATAAGATAACCAATTGATCACTGACACTCCCAATTAAAAAATGGGTAATCAGAGCGAAATTTAAACATGAAATATTTTTCAATACGATGCAGTCAAACACATGTAAAATCACCAATGAAAATCCGAACTAAACATAAATGTGAAAAATCATATTTTGGTATTTTTTCTATACTTCTATTGTATTTCAGTCCTGATAATGATAAACTAAGACTAATGACAATAAAAGCGTTCACTTCAATTCAATTAAATTTGCACCATTGGCCCTACTGTCCACCACTTCTTACACATAGGCAAGTTGGGCGAAGTGTCTTGCCTAAGACATAACGATATTGTGTTCAATTAAATATCGTTTTAATATAATAAGCTATTTATTGTATTCTCTATTTATTCAGTGTTTGACATAACGTTCCAACTTAATTGGTTGATTACTTTTTACTCACATTTGATCGTTAAACACCTTTTTGAAAGCTAAAATACGTAATATTACCTTTTATTTTTACAAGGCCTGAGAACTCCATGTAGACAATCGACTGCATCCTCATAATCCGTGATGTCAGATCCTGAGTTAAATTCCGCTTATATATGTCAATGATTATTTTTCTAGCAAGGAGAAGATAAGTCGCTGAAACTGTGAAATAGGAGCATGAATGGTAGTAATGATAAACTTGTATAGTTCATTTTTAATCTCATGATACAGTGGGGGATGGGACGGGGGTGTCTGTTGACAGTACATAGATAAGGGACTATTGTTATCCATCTGAGTTCAACAATTTTATGGCCAAGGGGAGGAAACTGTCGCTTAATCTGGATGCCCTGCAGTGGATAGTGCCCAACCTACTGCCATAGGTCACCATAGAAAACAGTTCTTAGTGTGGATGGAAGGGGTATGAGGAGATAATGCTCCTGAGCAAGAATTTTAAGCTTCACTTAAGATTTCTTTAATTTTGAAATGGATTCGCCCCCCCCTTTTTTGCACTTAGAATACATTGTCATCGTTTATGGCAGGGGTGGCCAAGTCCGGTCCTCGAAAGCCCCTATCCGGTCTGTTTTCCATATCTCCCTCCACCAACACACCTGAATCAAGTAATCGGGATCGGTATCTAGCTTCTGGACAGCTTGCTCATGAGTTGATCATTTGGTTCAGGCATGGTCGAGGAGCGAGATATGGAAAACAGAATGGATAGGGGCTCTCGAGGACCGGACGTGACCACCCCAGGTTTATGGGATATGGCTTTGATTTCACACAATGAATCAGTGAACATCAGTAAATTGAATCTCGTTGTAAGAAAGACAATTTTCATACACAGTCAGTTACTGCTTTCCTGATCGCCAAAGCCAAATTCCAACACACCCGTGACATGGTTATTTATTTATTTATTTTTCGAATTTATTGAGAAATATTTCAGTATTTTTTATTCCTTGCATTTTGGGACTGAACTTTCCAGTGTGAATGTATTCATGTAACCTGTGGCTGGTTTACAGTCAAAAGGGGGTACTGTTCCAATTAATTGCTCCTAATTGTGTATGTAAATGCTTTCTTTATTGCCTGACACAGCCACTCGCCAATGGCCAATCAGAGCAATGAACTACAAATGCACTGTAAGCGTTCAATTTTGTAAAGAACAAATTCTTAAGTAAAAAACTTGTAAGTCAAGGACTCATTAGCCCTATTTATGGAACCAATGGACCGATGGACCAAAACTAGTTATTGTGGGGAAAGATTGAAATGATGAAAAAATCTCAGTTTTTGATAGTTATTAGTGAGATAGTGATTAGTGAGAAGTTCATCATCATCTGCTGGGAAACTGTAGCCATGCTTCACAGCTATTCCTTCAATTCCATGGAATTTAGCACAAACAAAGGTGTGTCTATGACTTACACAAGGATTAAACAAACAAGCATATCGTCTGCACGGTCACACAGATGCACAATACATGATAGTTGTATTTGTCTTTTACTGTATAAGAAGCAGCATGGGTAAATCCTGCTGAGGACATCCTCATAGTCAAGAAATACAGGGTTGTATCTGTGTGTAGTCTGTGTGTTTTGGCAAGAGCCTGCCTTTTAATGTTTTGTGTTTTTCCTCCAGGTTAGCCAAAGTTTAAAATTGCCCACTGACATTAATAATGAACATTGAACGTGAAAAATAATGAACATGAAAGAACAAAAATATGTAAATACATATAGCTCCAAACAATGTTACATTTTTGTAATGTGTTTTCCACGATTGGATCTGTAATTACTATTGTCCCCTTGACATTCAGAATGTCTCTGCTGCCACTGCATCCAGACAGCGAAGACATTGTGAAACAACTGGAATCCCAAACGACCAGAATCACAAATGAGCAACTGTTTGGATGATTGAACAAATGACATAGTATGAAGAGCACAGCACAAATGCGATTAAAATGTTTTCAGTAAAAAACAAAAGATATTTTGGGGATATGTTACATGGGCATTATATTATATTGTATTTGTTAGATTAATTTAGATATTACAAGTATCAGCAATAAACTCCGCAAAAGACAACATGTAATAAACAAAGTGGAATATATTTACACCGTTAGCGTATGAGGTCAAACATTGATGTGGTCATGATGCGTGTTGTTATATGTTATATGTTAAGTAGATGGAATGTTGGGGGGCAAATGTGTCATGGAATGGAATGCAGACTTTCATCTGCAATTGTGCTTGTCAATGATGCATTTGTCCTTTCCTAGTAAGCATTGACAAAAGGGACTGCTGAGTGTGTGGGATAGTATCCAAGTTTAAGACTTTGCCATCAACAGCCTTACACGGAATGCTAGTTATTGGCCAGTTTAATTCCTTGCACAGGGATTTGAAACATATCTGGATTTAGAGCAGAAGTCCCAGAGATGAAAAAGATGATTCACAGCGGTAACCCCTTAAAAATGTTAGGCGGAAAGGGAAAGAAGACTAGACAACGGAGCATGTCTTCAGCATTTATATTTCCTCCAGTTATATGAAGTGTCTCTGATAAGTCTAAATGGCAGCTCTGAGTTTGCGCCATGGTGATACATTACCTATTGTATTGTTTTCCTTTGCTACTATGGAGACTGGCGACCTGACAATTAGCACTCAGTTGAAGGCCTCAGGTGGCTCAATTTATCACTAGAATTAACACCTGGTAAAGGGAGAGAGGCTAAGAGCTGGTTGCAGTTAAACTTGGGTGGGGGTCTTGCTGTATTGGACATGTTGTTTGTGTGTATGTGTTGTCCTCATAGGAAGATGCCATCACTTCTTTATCCTTTATTACTTCATAATTTTTTTTTTGACTGCTGTAATATACAAGCCATCTTGTTTTTGTTTTTCTCTGGCATAGATTAGGCAGTCTTCACAAAAAAAGGTCCTACATGACATTTCATTTTTGTAATTCTTGCTTTAAAATGTACAACGGATTTACTGACAAACTAAATTTCTTTTTCGTTATTATTTGAGTATTTTCCACTATGGCCTGCTGTCTTCATTTTTAATACCGCGTATCCTGTTAAGTTTCCGTGCTGCTGGAGCCCATCCCACCTGATTTCTGGACAAAGACAGACTACACCCTGAACTAGATGCCAGTCAGTCACACAGCACGTAGGATAGACAAAGACAATCATTTACGCTCACATCCACACAAAAACTGATTGGGCTGCATAGCCATGCTGCCTGCCATAAAGTCATGCAACTGTAGCACTTTTACACCACTGATCATCATGTTCTATCTTCCTTTTTATTGAATTATCAAAGGGCACCTTAGGTTAAATGACTGTACAATAAAACTCAGCTTGAAGCCATCATATAGAGATGGCTGAGTTGTTAGTGCCTGTGTTGTAACTTGACACTTTGCTCTTAAATTGGCTGGCTACAGACAGCCTCTGATTCTTTTGCGTCTACACATGCAAACACATGCAATGCAGGCTTGAAATCTGGAATACTGGTCATTCAGGTCAGATTGGTTCATTCAGGTATGTGACACGAGAGCTCGTGTTATCTTCCTCTCACGTGCAAACGATGTTCTTTGTCAGGAGTTTGGTTAACTGACACAATACTGATGTTTACACCGAATCCAGACAGCAACACCTTTACACAACCACATAAATTGATTGTGATAATATTATATATAAAATATATATATAAAATTTGTATTAAACTGGATATATTTAGAGAGTTTAAAAAAATACAAATATCCACTCATTTGGATATTGAAGCCTGGGAAATGTTTCCAAAACAGTGAAGATCTGAGCCTGTTTGCAAGTTTAACACCAGTCAATCAGCATTTGGGATTAAGGAAGGTAATTATTTTCAATTCTTGCTTGATGTACGTACAACAGCAGTTGCTCAAGAGTCTCGGTTGCTGAATTATATGCGTCATAATGCACCACACATTCTCAATTCTACTCGAGTGCTGGCAAGCCAACTCACCCTGTTTTAATATAAACCCACACAGATGTATCTCATGCAGAATGTGGTTCCATAATGTCTTGCTGAAGTAAGCAGAGATTTCCCTGAAAAGGACATTGTTTCGATGGCAACACGTGTTGCTCGGAAGGCTTTATGCACCTTTCAGCATTAATGGTTCCTGCTTTCACATTTGTTCAAGTTAGATTGGCTTTAACACATGCAAAATATTTCACAAAGGGCCACAGTGAACGTAGGTTTTAGTTCCAATCCATTAAGAGGATACCTTTTTACCAATCAGGTATCTTTGTAGTGCAATCAGTGAATTGGAGTCAGTTGCTTCCTGTTGCAGTAGAAACATCATTGGTTAAACTTTCTGTGCTGGATCGGTTGGAACAAAAACCCTTCCACACCACCATAATTGGCACCATTTCAACTTTGCACACAAAATGTCCTTTTTGGCTCGGAGGACATAACCACCATTGTATTTCCAAAATTTATTTGAAATGGCGACTCCTCAGACAAACATCTACACTTTATGTCATTTCATCTTACATGAAATTAGACCCAAAGAAGTGAGCGGGGGCGGCCCGGCTATGTGAGTGGTTAGGGCGTTGGCCTCACAGTGGGGGACATGGGTTCAAATCCAAGTTGGTGCACCTGTGTGGAGTTTGCATGTTCTCCCCATGCCTGTGTGGGTTTTGCCCGGGGACTCTGGTTTCCTCCCATATTCCAAAAACATGCATGGTAGGCTGATTGGACACTCTAAATTGCCCCTAGGTGTGAGTCTGAGCGTGAATGGTTGTTTGTCTCCTTGTGGCCTGCTATTGGCTGGTCTCTGATTCAGGGTGTCCGCTGCCTCTGGCCCGGACTCCACTGGGATAGGCTCTAGCACCCCCCACAACCCCAATGAGGATAAAGCGGTTCAGAAAATGCGATGAGATGAGAAGTGAGAGGTACCATTTGTATGGTGTTCATGCTAGAATTTTCACACTCATTCGTGGCTACTATATTTATTAACTGTGTCAACTAGTATCACGAAGTGTTCCTGAGACACTGTGGCAATATCCTTTGCTCAATGATTTCCATTTACTAGGGATGTAATGATAAACTAACATTAACATAGACTAGAGGAATGCTCCAAACCCTGAAAAACTAACTAGACAGAGTCATTCTAAGCTAATCACTACTATGTGTACGTGTGGTGTAAGAGCATAAATGTTAAATGTGTGCAAAATTACTTCAACACTTTTGATTATATTATGGCTCGTAGATGGTGAAATGTCAAAATTAAATAATGGAAGGATAAAATATTCTTCAAATTGTAGGACTTTTGTGCTCATGTATGCTTGTTAATTGGTAAGAGCTATTTTCTTTTTTATACGGCCTTATTCTTTTTATAAGGAATTATTTTAAATGACGTCAGAACATGGTTTCTTCTCTCTTATTTTGGCATGTTTAAATGCATGTGTAAACTGACACTAACTGAGCCTTTTAAAATCGGTGATTGGTAAAAAAAAAAATCTTGTTATATCTCGAAGTTTATAAATGTGATGACAATCAGATATTTGGGAATTTGAGCAAAAACAATGTAATGCAAAAGAATACTTATGTGGGCCGCACAAAATGAAGGTACAGACGTTACCCTAGGCCAGGGGTGTCAGACTCGGGTTGGTTCGCGGGCCGCTTTAATGTCAACTTGATTTCACGTGGGCCGGACCATTTAAGATATAATATTTAGATTTTTTTTTTAATAAATGGATTAAAAGCCCTGAATATTCAGTTTTTTATAAATCTAAAACAAGTTTATTTTAGCTTTTTTAAATAGATTTTTAGATTTTACAAAATGATTTTTGAACTAAAAACAGAAAAAATTGATTAAAAAAATTACAATAATTGATTTAAAAGGGGGAAAATCGGGAAATTTAATATACATCTATACTCTTCATTTTAATTTGATCCTAAAACAGAAAGTCTGCACTCATGATTTACTTTCCCGGGCCACACAAAATGATGCGGCGGGCCAAATTTGGCCCCAGGGCCGCCACTTTGACACACATGCCCTAAGCATTGACTGTAAGGTGTTTTTGAGCATTCCTGAAGTCAATTTTCAGCCAAATTCAATGTTCTCTGACAGCGCTGTCTCACTCCCATGTTAACACGTGACATTTCTAAAAACCAGGGCGTGCTTATGTTTGACATTCATTGTTGTTGTGTATGTGCTATTGAATAGCAGAGACATTGCTCTCATAATTACTGTGTTACATGTCATGGGAGTTTTCTTATGTGTGATAGCAGCACCAAGCAAAACTTATCATTCTTTTTCAATTCATGACTCATTATCATTGCAGTGTTTCAAGCCAATGCTCTTTTGACTGACTAAGAGCATTTGAACATTTTCATATAGAAATAATTAATCCAACATTATACATTATACATTGATATCAGGTAAAAAAATAAATAAATAGATAAATACTAAATAAATGAAAGCAGGAGCCTGTTTTTTGGGGTGTTCCAGAATTACAGTATTTATGACATTGGACATATTTCTTAGTTTAATTACTAACGAGGGATTGAATTACATATCGTTTTGACTGCTACATAGCTAATAAAATTTTGAACAATTTAATCAATTTTGCTTTTTAATTACACCCATAGTTTCCGCACAGTAAGAAACCTATTTTTTAATAAGCCAACTGGTAGTGCAGTTTGGATGGGGATAAAACTGCCTAATAAAGTGCAGAAGTAAATTTGCCCAATTATTTCAAATATACTGTATTTTTAGATATGTTTAACTTTATCTATGGAATTTTAAAAGAACCAAACACATTTAGTTTCACGCTAGTGCTGCCGCTTTGCTAGAGTTATCTTTTTACCCTACCAGGCTTAAAAAAAACTTTTGCACATACGTAGAGAATCACTTGAAGTTAAACATTTTATGCCGTTTGACAGTTAAAATAAAACAGTATTCAAAGCACCACAATTGATCTGTGGTTGTACTGTGGAGGCAGATGTTTTTCCAACCTAAATCATGGAATGGATAAAACAATAAATGGTAGTCTTTTTTTATTTTGGCCCACTTACTGCTTGCTATGCTGGTAAATTGAATCCGACGTTATAATAAATAAACACTGAATAACATTTTGTTTTTAAAAATACAATTCAAATTTGACATTTAATAGATAACACTAATAATATTTTAGGTTAAAGAGCTTCTATATACTTTTATTGTGTATTCAACAATACATTAATTAAACATTTACCAATGCTGTCAATTTAAAGCTGCTGTTTTGTTTTAGGTGATGGTCTATCAACCTGTAGTCAAATACGTTGTGCTATAGTTGTAATGTAATTTTCGGTACTAAAATGGTGCTGGTTTGAATATTTCAAATCAGTATTTGATCTATTGTTTAATTTTCTTTTACCCCTTAATAAATTCATGCATCAAAAATCCCTACGCCTCTGCCCTCAATGGCTAAACTGCAGTGTCAGTGTTGTGATGGTACGAGGCTCCATCGCCACACTCTTCTAACTAGCTCCATTGTTTCCTTTTTCATTCTTTCATATCAGTACTCCTTCTCCTTAGACAGAAACCAGTGTTGTTTCTGCCTTGAACCCCCTGCATAGGTCGCTCTCATTAACCTTGTTCTCGTCAGTAACAATATCATCCAAGATTATTCAGTCAGTGATTCTTTTTAACTGAAACAAATGTATTTTGTGACGTAAGCCGTCCTGCTTTATTAATTTCTAAGTCATTTATTAACCAAGCTTGACACATACACATACAAAGCACACACTCAGGAATGAAGTCAAGGTTAAAAAATCCGAAAGAAACATTGTACCTTTTGATAGCTAAGAACTAAGACTTTGCATGACGTGTATATTATCATGGTTGGTGTCATTTTGAATATGACAATGGGCATATGTGTCTTTTTTTTTGCTACATAATTTAAAAGTGTGGACAAGCACTCCTTGAATGCCAACAATTCTTTACTCAACTCCCCCCCATCTGTTTGCCCAGTGACTAATACTTGGCTGCAAAACTCAGCTGGATAGACACTTTCACTAGAATATTGTTTAAAGCAACCTTTTAAAATTGTTTTATTAATTGATATAACCTCTTGATAGATTTTAAATTGGATTGGATTGGATAACTTTATTCATCCCGTATTCGGGAAATTTCATTGTGGCAGTAGCAAGAGGGTGATTAGACAGAACAACAAAGCAAAAGCACAAAGTACAAAGCAAATCAAAGTAATTGGGATCATTGAGAATCACCAAATCAAATCATTAAGACAGAAAAGCAGCAAAAACAAAACGAGCAAGAGTGGACGGAGCTACCGTCGCCGGCTTCCACTTGAACGGCACCATCTTGGTTGCGGTAGCTAAAACGGATAGACTCAAAAAGACGTAAAGTTGGACAAAAACCGGAACCACACACAGGAAGTCTTCCACAAGATGGGGGACTTCTGCAGACTGGGACCGAGGTAGAGACTATGCAGAGTCACTCTTCCAAGCTGATCCGCACAGTTCCTCAGTAGTCTGGAGCTGAAGACAACAGTAGCAGAGTAGAGCCCCTCGGCTCCATTGCTGGCAAGCGCCGACAGCTCTTCTATCTTATCCCATGATGGAATGGTTGGTCAGTAGCGTTGCCTCTTCTCCCGGCACTTTTGTCCATCTCCAAATCTCCGGCGGCACCGAGGTGTTGCTCTTTTCTGCTGCGTATTGTAACAGCTAGTCCCATGTGTGTGACATTGTAGGCATGGCTGAATGGTTCCAAAAAAGAAGTAGCCAAAAGAAGCCAGGCTCACAGAACAAAGAAAGTTGTTGTAAGTAAAAAGTATAAAGTACAAAGTAAAGTAAAGAGGAATGTATTAAGAAATATTAAAATGTAATTTAAAAAAAGATAGAAGGGCTGTAAAACACGAAAAACATAAGAATATACAGAGCTACTGTCACTGGCTTCTGCGTGATGGCGCCATCTTGGGAAGAAAAAAAATCTGATCTCAGAAGCAATAGGAGGAATATATAAACAAACCCCAATGTACAATTGCTGAAATACATTAAATTTTAGTGGTGCATTTTAAAATATTACCGTATTTACTCACATATAAGCCGCATTTGTCGGACAATAAAATGATGTCTGAATCGAGGGTACGGTATATGTGCATAAAAAGATGACATGCAAGAAACAGCAAGGTGACCAAGACAAAACACCATAACACCATAACACCATGGCACCATGACGCAAGACAATGCGGCCGATACGGTCATTTATTTCAAAAGAAAAGATAAACAGATAAAACGCTAAACAAAATGTATTTTTACATCTATGAATGAATTTCAAGAAAAAATGTTTTTTTGCATAAAATGTGAAAAAACTCACTTGTGCCTGTCACTGCTCGCCAAGGGGCATCGCTATCTTACCTAGAGGCGCCACCATCTTACCTAGGCCGCCACTTCTTACCTAGTTAAACGTGCTCTCACTGGCCAGATGCGAGTAGCGTTGATTTCGAAATAAAACAAAATTTCACTTTGATTGTTTTTTGTTTTATTTCTTGGTCGAAAGAGTTTGCAGTAGTATGAACTATCGAAAGAATTGAGATATTTTGACATCAGAAGCAATTTGGCCGCCACAACATTTTGGTAAGAAAATTGTAATTTTCTGTCATTAAAAAACATAAAGTTCTCATCAAGATAGACTTATTTCTTTTTTTCAAATTGAATAATTTGATATTTTGCATTTACAAAGACAGACCTATTAACTTCCTTATGATATTGACCCTAATAATGTGCTTTTGATTCATACAGTATCTCAGAAATACCACGTGCGATGATTTTTCTTAAGATTTTCCCTTCAAAGTAACACATTTGTACTCCCTATTAAATGAATGAATATGGGGTGAATTTGTGAATCAGGAGGTGGCTTGTACATGAGAAAATTTAAAATTCAACAATTTTAAGGCAGTTTAATGGAATGGCTAGCATGTCTGTGTCACAGTTCTAAGATCTATGCCTTGATGAGGGGAGTTGATCCCCTGGTGGATTTTTTTACAGGTACTTCGGTTTCTTTCCACATCCCAAAAACATGACAGCAACAAATTGTCATCATCAGTAACCAACCATGTTAGATTAGTGGCTGTTCTGCTTATCAATCGTGATCCTACCATCTGTGGTCAACCAGCCGGTTCATACCGACAGGGTGGTGAATTGTACCATTTTACAAAGCAGAGGAAAAACAAAAACAATTGTCGGAGGGATCTTAGTTATCAGTTGTATTTTCGTCAGGCAGGATTTTTTATGCAGATAAATGACGACCTTTGCTAGTGTATTTCAAATGTAAAATATTCACATCACTTTACCACGTTTAATTTCAGTGTTGGCAAAGCACCCATTTTATAGTGTAACAAATCAGTTTGCCTGTGTACTGGACATGGTCTGTTTTTTTATTAAACTGCTTTTTCCGATTTCTATGAATGCCTCATTCAAAGCAAGGCAACCAGAAAGGAAGTTGTGCAAAAGGGAAATTAAAGTGAAAATGTGTTGTGGCCCTTCGTGCTGGTGGTTAGATGTTTTGGCACGAACTAACTCTTGGTTTCAAACAATGAGTTGGTTTGAAAGTTTTGACATGAAGGAATGCCGTTTGTATTGATATTGTGGGGATTTTCTTAAACCACAGAAAGGCATGCTTATCAAGCATTATGCAGACATGAACAGAAGCAATTCAGTCAAGTTGGAGTTTGGGCATATAGCACTCCAATAAATCAAACCAGTCATTAGATAAGTAAGATAAAAAACAAAGAGCAGATCATAATGAATAAAAAATATATATCTCTTTTTATTCAAGTGGAAACATGAAGTAGATAAATTAGCAATGATTCTATTATTCTGAACATTACCCACATACCATATTCCTTTGATCTAATATATAATTAGTAAAAATATATAATTGCACACATGATACAGTAGATTCAAATAATTTACCTCCACCCAGAAAACTGAATCACATTGTCAGTGCATTATACTTGCTCTTAAACACACAAACACACACAGACACACACACACACACACACACACACACTTTTTAACACTAGTGTTTTACTTGAAACATGCAACAGACAGCAAATAAGGTTCCTCAAAAAGGGCACTGGACATTTTGATAATTTTCATTAATTAATTTTGTTCAGTAATGTTTTATTCATTCATTCTCTGAACCGCTTATCCTGACAAAGGTCTCGTAAAAATGCTGCTACTAAAACTACCGACATTTTATTTAGTGGATGATGAAATCAAATAATACACAGATTTTTGTAAACTGTTGGAAATGCATTTAGTTGTATTTGAATCCAAAACTGTAGAAAAAAAAATACTTTTCAAAAACCCCAAAAACCTGATCTATCAGTGTCATTTTTGGATTTTTTTTTGCCTTCTCCAGAATAGTATGTCATTTTAATAAAAATGTACTTTTTTCTTCCATCTGCTTCTTCTGTACTTAATCTGAGCTTCAAGGAAGTTTTAGCTTGTTTTTCATATATTGTGTGCTACCTGCAATAGCGCAACAGGAAATGGAAAGTCAGAAGTACCGCACCGCAACAACCCTTGTTCGGAAACCCCCCACAAATCCGATTCTGTGAAAATCATTGAGATCAGAACACATGGGGAAAATATTAAAAATATTCATTAATTTTATTCCTGCCTGAATGCCCAGCTTTTGTGTATGTTGACACCTGTCATATGAACACTTGACTATCACAAGCCACCTTCTGGTGACTCTTCCGTGTATTTACGTGCCTGTTGTATGGGGGTCAAGGACAAAAGACTGGAAAGCAGTATAGAAACGATGAGAATATACACAAGTAGCACAGGTTTAAGCAGTGTTGTGATCACAATTTTGTTCATCCAGCAGCCAGGCTTTAAGATGATTGGCAAAGAGATTCCATGTCTGTATTGTGCTGCAATCCCTCATGATTGTATATATCATCACCGGATTTTAGTAAACTGTGATCCTTCACCACTTCACGGCTTCAGTACATTGTGATTTTTTATATTAAGTTTTTAAAAAAAGTTCAAATAAAAAATTCAAAATTCACGCTGAAACGCCCAAGCGGAAGACAGGGGATAATAAAATGGCGGAAGTCAGGGTTCCGCTTCTTCTTCAGGCGCTGAATTGGATGGCACTCAGCGCTGAAGAAGAAGACATATTTTACCAAAGAAGAATGATATTTTAAAAAGCGAGAAGGGTGACATCTTGCCCTCTCCTGTTTTGTTGCGAGTGAATTTCCTGTCGTGCACATCACCTGTGGAGAAAGACCACACCTATTCCAGCTTTGTTTAGATTTTGAGTTGCCGTTGAAAATGGCTCCTAAGCGTCCTGAAATCCAATGGGCCCAAGAAACAACATGAAAAGACATGACAGCGACCGAAAAAGTGACGTTGCTAGATCTGCTAAAGTCGTAGCACGCCATTGCGGCATGAATTAATCTATCATGTGTTTAAACAAGAAAGAAGAAGCGAACATTCAGAAAACGGCCACAATATCCTTTTCCAAGGACACTAATTAAGTGGTAACCACTATGAATAAAAAAATGAAACAACAATATGAGGGATTTGCGCCTTAGATACTACTACAGTACTTAAAGTATTTTCATTTTTTATTTATTAATTATATTTAGATATTAATCCATCACAGAATTTTCATATGCTTATAATTGCAATATTTAATAAATACACTTCTTGGTAATTGTACTTGTGTACTTGTATTTTTGCATACGTACGAAAACATGTAGTATGGTATGTAGTAATAGGGGTGATTTTAGTTTGCGCTTTTTCGATTATTGCGGCCATGTCTGGTCTACATTATCCGCGATATTCGAGGGATTACTGTACATAATACAAGAGAGTGAAGAGTGAAAACAGGATTGGTGGACAGTATTCACCGGCATCATAATTCACAGATGAGAATATGAATTGTCACTGCGTCCTTTGACCATACTCTTTGCCATCACTCGATGCAGAAGATGTATTTTTGGCTGCATTTGACATATGAATTTCTTTTTTCTTTTTGTTAATCATTCTCGGCTATTTGTCTTTATTTTTTTCAGAATCTGAGAGAAAGGAGGAACACCAGTGAACAGACAAAAGAAAAGACAGAAAATGGTGTAGCAACAGAGAAATTTGACCACCAAAAGGCTCCATACAATCTCTGCAGCTCTGTGGACCTTGAAAATGTATGAAAACTACTTTTTGTTTATGATTATTTATTATTTATATTATATGGAATATATGTATATGTATATATATATACATATATATATACTATATATATATATATATATATATATATATATATATATATATATATATATATATATATATATATATATATATATATATATATATATATATATATAGACTTGACCCTATGGAAAGCTTTTATAATAATTAGACAGAAACGTAGTCATAATCTTCTGTTGAAACATAAACTAACTACAACGTCCAACTGAAAGAATGAAAGGCAGTGGATTGAATGAAGTTGTATAAAGTAAGTGGCTAGTGATTGAATGTGCTTAAGTTGACAACGGGTAAATGGTCATCAGGTCACTCACCCTGTCTTTTTCCCTTTTGTACTCTTTGGAGTTTGTGAGAATGTTTCTCTTTACCTCAGTGTTTCCCAACATTCATTAAGCCAAGACAAATATTACTTGACATAAAAAAGGAACAGACCACCTGATGGTGTAGGGCAGGGGTGTTTTTTTTCCAACTGATCCAGCACAGACACTTTGACCAATGAGATTTCTGCAGAAAACAAGAAGCACCTGACTGCAATCCACTGATTGCACTTGTAGGACCCCAGATTGGTGAAAAGGTGTCCTATTGATGGGTTGGAATGAAAAGCCGCACCCACTGTGGCCCTTTGGGAACTAGTTTGGACACTCCTGGTGTAGGGTGCGGGCAGACGTAGGCTCGATTCCCACTGGTGGCAGTATGATTGTGTGTGCAAATGGTCACCTGTCTCACTCTCTGTGCCTTACAACTTATTGGCTAGGATCCGTGTTACGGAAGGTGAATGAAAAAAAGGAATAATCTTAAGGCACGTTAACAAACCAAAATATCAAGTGTTGTATATTTTGGACTTTACAAGTTTATCATAGTTTGGCCAAAGTTGTGATTTAAACTCCGCAGCAACTTATATGTGGAATTATTGAAGGCACAAAAAAGACAAAGGTGGGTTTTATATTGTGGGACTCTCAAGGCAGTGATGGACAATTTGTGCTTTAATATTCTAAGCAAATAGTAAGCTTACATTCACTTCCACAAGTAATAGCTGGTCACTAACGCAAATGTCATCCACAGTCAGTTTCTCCATTTATCTCTTCTCTTATTTTCCTCTTATTTTTCTTTCTTACCGCTATTTTTTTATTTTTCTTCTTTATGCTGCTGCTCTTTTTATCTTTATTTTTGCTCTGGCCTAGGGAGTTAAGTTCAGCATTCGCTTTGAAGATATATAGCGCCATCTAGCGTTGTGAATGAGTATGATGTCTATACCCCGAAAATAAGACGACCCCCAATTTTTCAGTCTTATTGCAATGCAAAATACATCTTATATTCGGGGCAATACGGTATATTAAAGGATGATTTCCAAGGCTACGTTCTTCTTTTGGCAGTCTATCCATGTAGCTAACGCAGATGATATTCTTAAACTTAAGTTTATCCCTGATATTGTACCTGCTAAATCACTGAAACTAAATGATTAGTTTTATGTAACCAATTTGACTCTTACATTATCCGGGATGACCAATATTTACGGACTTAATCCCTTTATCAAGGTTTTTTTTGTTGCAATACCTCCTGGTGCAGTATACATGAACAGGGGCACATCCAATAAAATATATACCATATTTTCCAAATTAAATTAAGTCGAACCTGCCAAAGATTACACAATGAAGTGGAAGAAAGAAAAGATAAGCCAGATTTTGGGAAGGGCAACTTTAATCAGAATCCAAGAACAAACGTAAGTTAAAGTAACAATAATAAAATACAGAAGAAAAGGGCAAAACAGGCATCTATTAACGTAACTGTTTTTCGAGATAACTCTAGCTTAAAAAACAGGCTGTCAGTGGTGAGAGACAAAAAAAACATATAAAAGATGCACTTTATTAGTCGCAGGCCCAACCAAACTACGAAACAAGTGCGATTTATAGTCCGGAAAATACTATACATTTAAAAAATATATATAACAAGCAAATTATGACCCTCTTATTTTGTATCATTGTTTCATCAACAATTATCAAATTAATAGTTGGCGGTGTCTTTTTAAAATAAAATTAGCTTTTTATTTCATGCAGACTTTATACTTTATACTCTTCAAACCTGGCTTTTTGATTTTGTCTTGTGATATTGTCAATATTAGACATGAGAACCACCAAAGTTATCTTTGTTCTACTGAACAAAAACATAGGGCGGGCATTTCTGTTCATTTCAGGATAAATATTTACTAGTGGTATCTGAAATAGTTGGGAGTACATATAGTCATACTGTGGGACAATGGGCAATGCTTCATATTAAAAGTATTTCCTTTCTTTCCTAAATAAAGCACTGAATTGAAATATAGAAAAGACTATTTTTAAAGGAAATTCTTTGAAAATGTGCAGCTTTTCAGATGGTTTTGTTAGATGTTGCAACGTTATTTCATTGACAGCCAAATTCTTTTTATACAACATTCCCGCTTCATGCTCATTTAGCACGTGAGTGAGTTAATTGACTACTAACCTTCCAAAAGCCTAATAATAAACATCCTACCTCCACTCTTACAAAAGCAGCCGTTCAACTCTTGTAAACCACTCACATTTCCTGCGTGACGTAAAGAAAACCAGTTTGTCAGGTTATTAAACATGCATATTTGGCACTAGCTTAAACTACCTTACTTTTATTCTGAGATATGCAGGTTGATCTATTATTGTGACGTTTTTATCCATGGATTTGGATTTTAAAATTTTTATATTTTGTATTTTCCGCACTATGAGGCCAAACTAAAAGACGTGAATTTTCTCAAAAGCCATCAGTGCGCCTTGTATATGGATCGATATTGGTTAATCATTGTAGAAAATTGTCTTTAGCACAGCTCCATCTAGTTGATGTATAACACAGCCCCTGACCACTACTACTAATACTACTACTACTACTACTACAACTCCATCTAGTGGATAAATAACGTGCCCCCTAATAATACTACTACAGCTTCATCTAGTGCAGTGGTTCCCAAACTATCTTACCTGACGCCCCCCTTCTTGCTTCCAGTAGATCCGCCCCCCCCCCCCCCCACTTCCTCTTTTGCTCATGTGAACTTATTTTATTTTATTGCATTTATTTCTTAGCATTGTTCAGGAAAACAGATCTCTGTTAATAGAAAACGGGTTGGACCGTTGGAGTGACTGCTATAATCATATTTTGCATGTATTTAATGGCAGATATTTGTTCTTTGATTTTATTATTCTTATAATCTATTTAAAAAAAAATTAGCAGATGACTTCACGCCCCCCTTGAATTCTCTCCCAGTTTGGGAACCACTGATCTAGTGGATGTATAACACAATCTCCTATTACTACTACTACAGCTCCATCAAGTGGTTGTATAACACGCCCCTATTACTACTACAGTGGTACCTCGAGATACGAACTTAATCCGTTCCGGAACTGAGCTCGTATGACGAGATTCTCGTAACTCGAGCGGACGTTTTCCATTGAAATGAATGGAAAACAAATTAATTCGTTCCAGCCCTTTCCCAATCAGTCTTCAGTAGTGGGAGTGTGTCCACCTGTTACTCAATACGCTAAAATGAAACAACAGTCGGCGTTGCAGAAGAGCGATTAAATTTTGCTGAATTATCTGACGTCTCCGCATGTAACAATTGGCTGAATAACAAATCTGAATAAAATTGTTAGTTGCCAGGGGCAAGTCAAAACCAGTTTCAACGCCCTCTTGTCACATCACAAACACAGGAGGAACCCTCTGCTAATATTTTGGTTCTACCTGCTGGTGGGCAAAATGAAATAATTCCCTCTTGTCTTTGTTCCCGTCAGGATTTGGTGGACTGGAGGAAGCCCCTGGCGTGGCAGGTGGGCCATTTAGGAGAAAAATACGATGCATGGGTTCATCAGCCAGTCGACAAGCCTATCCGACTGTTTGGGAACCCTTTGCTTGAGGCAGGCACCAAAACCTCCTGGTGAGATTCTTTTATAATAAGAATTCTTAACTGCTGGATGGATAAACAGGAGCTAAATTAGTGTTTAACTCCACAGGTGGATTAAGGTCATTCCACAATTGGGGGACATTTATTCTTCAAATCTTGTGGAAAAATATATTCATATTCATTAACACTACACAGATGAAGGGTTAATTAGCTCAGTGGACAGTGGCATCCAACCGTGACCCCATTAGGGATAAAGCAGTTCAGAAAATGAATGAATGTTCATGTTAATGTCATTAACATGAACATGTTCATTAATATGTATTGTCCCTTTACTACATAAATCAAACTTAAACTCAATGACAAAATGACAAAAAAAGTGTCAGGGTTAATGATACTTTTGATATTATCAATTTAAAGGTTTTATATTATACTGTAAATGCAATTATCAAATCCTCATTCCCCTTGGCAACCAGCCAAATGATAATATTCTCCATTACTATAACTGGTGATATGGAGTACATTTACATAATTTTTGGTTTCATTGTAATTTTACAGCTAAAATACTAGGCTCAGAATTTCACCTTGAATTTAATTTACATAATTTATGAGCTACTACTAGTACATTGTGAAAAGTTGAACAAAAAATTGCTTTCCCCCCCTCCTTAATACATTTCCAGGATATCGGACACAGAAACTGCATGTTTTATTATTTCGTATGCAGATTAGTTCAAATTTGAAAAGTGAGACATAATTTCTTTTATTTGTGAAATGACCCTTAAAAGGCTCGATTGTTTCCCTCACCATTAAAGAATCTAATCTTTAAACTGACCTTGCTCAGGGTGTCTCCGGATCCTCATTCCCCCTATAATGTGATTGAGAATGTTAACATTCAGAACTCAATCGTGTTGCTTTTTGTGACGCGCAGTGACAACTTTTAACGTATCATGGCACTTTCTTTCTGATCACAGGTATTGGGTGCCAGTGGTGTGGCTTCCTCTTGTGTTTTATTTTAGTTGGTCTTGCTACAGCACCCTGGCAAGGGGCACCACTAGAATAGCGATCACCTCAGGTAATTAATTTACAGCAGTGCATTCACCATTCACAAATGCCACAAACAAATATTAGCATAATATCCTATTTCATACTGCCCTCCTCCATTCTTTTTTTTTTGGTGTGTTTGTGTGTTTCCATAGATTTCTCTTTCATGCTCCATAAGTACAGTTTCCCACTGTTCTTCATGATGGGCTGGTTCTTGTGGTCCTTCATCGAGTACTGCATCCATCGCTTTGTCTTTCACATGAAACCGCCAGCTCATAACTACTACCTCATCACGCTACACTTTCTTCTCCATGGACAGCATCACAAGGTATAAACAAACTAAAGCATCAAAACTCTTTGAAATCTGGGCATAAATTTGCGATATCATAATATTTCGCCAAGGATCACAATCTCACAATACGATTTATGAATTACTACGTACTGGTGTGTAGGGAACAAATGGGACAATAAATTAGAAGAATTATTTCAACGTAGACATGGACATTTTGATGGGAATATTTCTATTCATTATATTTTATTGGTGAGATCGGGGAGCAGGTAGAGGAGAACTTAGAGAAGTGGAGGTCTTCTCTAGAAAAGAGATAAATAAAGGTGAGAAAGAGTAAAATAGAATACAAGAGTAATGAAGTTACAAGGAGTAAATTGAAAGAAACTAAAGGACTTCAGGTACACAGAGTCAACAGTGCGAGCTTATTGAAAATATGGAACAGAGGTGAAGAACCGTGTGCAGGCGGGTAGGAACAGCTGAATGAAAGTACAGTGGTACCTCGACATACGATCTTAATCCGTTCCGGGACTGAGTTCGTATGTCGAGCTTCTCGTAACTCGAGCGAACGTTTCCCATTGAAATGAACTAAAAACAAATTAATTCATTCCAACCCTCTGAAAAAAACACCAAAAACAGGATATTTGATTGTAAAAACATTTTTATTTGTTCTAATTCGCCATATATTGACAAAGTAATAAATAACGTGTGGTTTAATAGTACTGAAATGTGTTTAATATAACTAAAATTGGGCGGATTTCGCAGAGGTTACAGAGAGGGACAGAAAGAGAAGGAGGGAGTCTTTTTCCACGATAACGCACTCATAACAGAACAAACAAATTTAAATTAACTTGGATTAGTATATACAAACACTCAAACAAATGTTTAATGTAACTTTACACAAAACTGAATTCTAATTTAGTTTTAATCTTTTTTACCTTTGTAACGGGTTGACTCCACCCGCACGTTCAGCCGGAGTCTTCAAAACGAACGCATCAAGAGTTGTTTGTTTTTGCCTTCCCTTAAAAATATTTCAAAAATAACACGCACAAATGTCATCACAATACGATAACGCGCGACCACTTGCCAGCTTGTCAGGGTGCCTCTTTTCTACAAAATCCGAAAACTCTTGCCACGTCGTTGTAACCTTCCTGGGTGATAATCAAGGCAAATGTCTTGATAAATTTCACCGCGGCTTTCGAATTGGAACTATCTTTTATCCACAATAAAAGAAGCCTCTCCATCTCATCATGAATGTCACTGCGCCGGCGGGAAATTATAGTTAGTCCTTTGGAAGGCCTCTTCTCCTTAATTGCATCCTTCTGCTTAAGGATGGTGGATATGGTTGACGTATTCCTCTCGTATTGCCGAGCAAGCTCGGTGACATGTACACCACTCTCATATTTTCAATTATTTCGCGCCTAATGTTGATTGTCAACGATCGCCTTTTCTTTGCAAAACTCTGCCGATCCATTGTTGTTTACTTTATATGTAAATGTAGTATGCATTGACCAACGTGGGGAAAAAACCCGGGGGGAAATGCAAAGCTCCGCCCCGTGCTCGTAGATATATTTTACACACGAAAGAGATGCGGCAAGACAGTGCCATGGCCACCTGGCTTGGTCGCATCTCAAAATTTTGATCGTATCTAGGGCGAATTATTCGATCGAAATTTTCATCGTATCTCAAGCATCTCGTAGGTAGAGCTGATTGTTGGTCGAGGTACCACTGTATCAGGTTTACCAGACTTTGATGGTTTGGAAAAGTCCAGAGGAAAGATGGGGACTATAATGGCAGAAGAATGATGATATTGGAACTGCCAGGGATCAGGGCTTAGAGGTCTACCTAGGAGAAGATACATGGATGTAGTGAGTGACAACATCAAAGTGGCTAGTGTAGGGGAGGATGTAGTAGTAATCTACATCTTTAATCATGTACTATCTGTCTCTCTAGTCTCCATTCGACGGCTCCCGGCTTGTCTTCCCACCCGGGTTGGCCTCTTTTGTGGTCGGGACTTTCTATGCCATCCTCAATAGTCTGCTGCCGGAAATGGTCAGCATGTCCATGTTCGTCGGAGGGCTGTGCGGCTATGTGGTGTACGATATGATCCACTATTACCTTCACTATGGGGCACCGAAAAAAGGATCCTACATGTACAGCTTGAAAGCCTACCACGTAAAACACCACTTTGAGCACCAGAGAGCAGGTGAGAGTCACAAACCTTGACAATCACTGGCTTCTGCTTTCGCTTTTACTCATTCTCCAATTGCCTAAAATATGGACTGCGGGCTCCCTCTAGCGACACTGCCCAAAATTACTGTCTGGTTAGAGTTGACTACTTTTAAGTTCAATGCAACAATATGTCATCTTTAAAATTACTAGTTCAATTTTCACGGGTAATACATTTATGTCGAATCATTTGAATTTTTTTTTCATTTGCTCTACTTTCATATACGCTACAATTACTGTCTTAAATTTAAGTATTAACATTTTCAGTGACATTTAGAACATTTTTTAGAACAATTTTGATTTAAGCATGATCGTAGCATTTAGGGAGTTAAGTGAGAATTTTTTTGGGTGATACTTGCTATGAGAAGTTTGAGAACCACTTTTCTAATCCAATTGTCTGTTTCTAGGTTTTGGAATCAGCACAGCATTTTGGGACCACCCTTTTAACACGGTCATTCCTGATGAGAAATTTGAATCTTGAGGGTCTTCTACTGACCCAAAGTACTGATCAAGCGCCCTCCTGTCATGTCTGCAAAAAAAATCTGACCCACAGTTCAGCCAAGATGGATTTTTAGATCTATTACCTATGCAACTAATATATCCACATTATTTCAGCCTGCATCCTCACTGCTGCCATTCTTTCTATTTCCATGTCTTTTGGTGTATGCTTTCCCTAGCTGTTGTACAACCAAATCTCACGCCATTGCTGTGCCTTTAACCACAATGACCTCCCCTGTCAGATGACCTGATTTTAACTTGTGTAGAACACTGTTAGAGGCATCTAGGAGGTCATTGAAAAACAATTCAAACACACGTTTACTCTGACACATCTAATGCGGAAGCAGACTGTGATATACAAATTATAAATAAGCACAACAACAAGACTCACTCACATTTACTTCTAATCTGCCCCATAAAATGATGCTTTGGCTGCCCCAGAGCAAGAAAGAGGAGTTAGGAAGTGTCAGAAAGTTTGTGAATGTGAAATCCAGGCAGTGAAAGGCAGGGTGAAGAGAAACAAAAGTAGATGTTACCTGGGGTTCTCCCAATTTTGAGTTACTGGAAGAAGGTTTGTCCATACGATTGGCTACATGTAAGATTCTTTACTTAAGTACAAAGTATATTGCTAATGTCGGCGCTCCCTTTTGGAAACATAAATGGAGATGCACTGTATTTTTGTAAGTTTATTCAAGCCCCTCCACTTACTTTGTTATTTTACTGATACTAATGCTATTTTAATGTAAGAAAAATTGATGTTTTTGTAAGATTCTCTGTACAGCAGATCTTTCAATAGCTCCAGCTTCACATCATCGCAAAGAAAGGCAGTTGTCCAAAATTTTTAGAACTCAATTGATGATGTCAACGTTCGTGCCAGAGCAAGAGTGATGTGAGGGAATGAGGTCAGCTTGTCAGGCTTCCTGCTGTGGGGGTTTGGGGTTTTTAGTCTTTTTTTTTAGATTTTGAATTTGGTCTTTTGTCAACAAACTGCATTCAGCGACTACATGACTTCACAGCTCCCAGGAGGAGCCATCTCACTGGGTAACAGGAAGTCTTGATAGCTGGCGGAGCCTCATACGTCTCTTTTGGTCACCACTGATAACCACCGCAGAACAATCCATTGAAACGTAATCAGTTTTTTTTCTCCATTTCTTATTTTTTGAAAGGATCCTTCAAGAAAGTCCATTGGTTCAAAGAATGACTCACATATATGTAGTGTATGCATAAAATGGAAAATAACTTAGGCTTGAACCTCATGTTCATACCATCTTTGCTTTTAAAGATAAAAAAAAAATCAATTATTGTTGGTTAATAACTTTTGTAATACAAAACCTTTTCACTGCATCAATAAATATCTGTAATAATGAGTGTGTCACGCAAGGTTGATAATGTCTATTTTGTAACATCATTTCTCCATATGACAAATCAGTACTGTACTAAAAATGTTATATTACTAATATCCAATGCAAGAAGAAACCATTGATATGAATTTCCATCACAAATATTACTCTGTAAACCATTTTGAACAGTGATGATGATGATGAGTGTACTGATGGATGCTATGCTAATGCGATGCCCACCTGTGGCAATAAAGTACCTATACATCTTTATTTAATCAACATGAGAATATCTGGTCAGGTTGATTTTGGCAGAATAGTAGCCTAAATATTTAGAAAATTATGCTAAACATTCATATTGTCACACATTTGTTACACATTCAAATGTATTTGTAAATATCTACACTTGAGAAGTTACTATTTTCTATTGATATATTAATTGTTCATTCATTCATTCACAAGCATCGCAGAGGGTGCTGGAGCCCATCCCAGCTAACTTTGGCCAACCAGGTGTTCACGTTTTGTTGGAATTTTGGTGGAGTGTGTATGTGTGCGTGTGTTTTCACCGCCTCTCGTAGCCAGCTGCGATTAAAAAGCCTGAGTTTTGCACCAGCAATTTAGCCACCTTTTTTTCCTGCATCCTGAGTTCAACTTTGATGCAGCCAATTTTAAACATGACACCAGGCTGGGTACACTCTGAATTGGTGGCCAGACAATCGGAGGCACTAGGAGGTGTACAACCATTCACACTCCCACTCATACCTAGGGGCAATTTAGAATGCTCAACCAGTTTATCATCCTGCATGTTTTGCTATGTGGGAGGAAACTGGACTACCTGGAGAAAACCCACGCAGGCATGTGGAGAACGTGCAAACTCCACACAGTGAGGACTGACCTGGGATTCAACCCTCGACCCCAGGACCGTGAGGCTGACGTGCTCAGCGTGCCGCCATCCATCTACTGTACGTATATTCTATTATTCTATCAAAGGTCTGATGTAAGGAACAAAGTATCTTTAATTCATGCATATTTAGATCTCTTCTCATTTTCTGTACCGCTTCAGTTCTTTAATCTATCAGAAATCCAAAACAAACAATATACGTTAAATTAATAGTAAAATAGGGAACTGACAAAATAGATATATGAAAATATAATAATATGTAATAATAAATTGCATACCCGATAAAACAATGAAAAAATTGTGACTTCGATTCCAGAAAATACGGTATATCCTTATGACCTTCAAATGTTTTTCATGGGAAATATTATTTTTTAGTTGTAATTAATTAACATTTTTCTCTTCAATGTGGAATGAGTGGTGTTTTTCTTATATATTACAATTCTTATTTTTTTAACCTTGGGAATAATTTTATTATTTTTCCTATGTAAATCTTGGATGTTAGTGTTAAAAAAATGAATTTTACAACTTTACAATCATCTGTGTCTCACCTTTGATGAACATTTGAGCCTACTCAACTTATGTGGAAGGAGTGGTGTTTTTCTTAAAATTACAGTTATCCTTTTTTTAACCTTATTTTATTATTTTTCTATGTAAATCTTAGACGTATTTAAAAAAAGACAACTTGAAATTTTACAACTTTAGAATCTTAACCTGTCTCACTTTTGATGAACATTTGAGCCTACACTACTTTTGTGGAAGGAGTGGTGTTTTTCTTATAATATTACAATTCTTCTTTTTTAAAACTTATGAATATTTGTATTATTTTTCTATGTAAATGACTTTGATGAACATTTGAGCCTACTCTACGTTTTATTATTTAACAGAATGTAGCAGTCAAAGTTTTGAGGAGCAGTTTGCCCCCCAAATTGAAAGATAGTGAGGAGAGGGAAAGAGACAGATTGACAGTGTGATGCTACCCAATCAGACTCAAGACGGTAGAGCAGTAGGACCCAGGGATTTAACAACAGTCGCAGTAGTGGTGAGCAGGCCTGCCTGAGGGAGGGGCCTGGCTAGAACTCAAACAAGCCTCCACACCCTGCATTCAGGGGAAGTTCCTCTGAATTCCTACCATACATGCACTCACTCACACATAGCCAGAAAGCTGCTAGAATTCTGCGTACTGAGTGAGTGAGTGCACAGTCATATTGTGTTATTACTGCTGTGTAATCCACAAAGCTGATTACATGAAGCTTTCTTCATGTTTTGCAACAGGGGGATGTGGTGGTGGGCCTGCTGAGGCCTTTTGAAGAACTGGAGACCAGACACTCGTCATCCAGCCCCTCCAAGGTGTTGTATTTCCTAATTCATCCCTCTTTGTCACTTTTCCCTTCCTCCGAATCAGGCTGAATTCATTGCTACCGTAACCTGCTCGGATTGGCTTTTTCCACTCAGTCTCTCATTGCAGTACCACCGTGTCTAGCCAAACAGCTTCCTTCATAGTGCTGCACAATCGACTTCACAATAAACTCTTCAAGTTGTGTTATGATCATGTAATACACTGAGGAAACAATATTAGGTAATTGTATACACGCATCAGAAGAGCATAAAAATCCTGTATAAACAGATAGTTATAGATTTAATCCAAATATTTGTATTTCTTATCATTATGGCAGTGTAATACTTCTGAACTGCATCACACTGAGAGCTCGGGTGAATATTTGCTGTTTCTTAGAAGTACAGAAGCTTATCATTATGTCATAAACGGTAGAGGTGGAACTGCAAACAATAGCATGATTATATAGTTTTCGAATCCAATAACATCTTAAAATTATGGCAATTTTGATCCTAATGTTTATATTCATCAGTACGTATTCTCTATAATGCATGCATTGGTCAATTGATGCTTTGTCTTGCATTCATTTTAATGTAAATCGGCTGATGTAAATGATATTTATACTGTTCTACACACTTGCATTGGCTTTTCCTGCCTATGCTGGTTTTCTCATACATTTCCAAAACTTGCTTGTTAGAGACTTATAGAAGTCACATTTGTTCAAGATTGCTTTTCAATTGGCTGTTACCAGTGTAGGGTGTAATCTTCTCCATCAGGACAATCCTTAGAGGAAAATATTGGTAGTTATTACCTATTGTAAATTAAACTACAATTCTCAAGTTTTTTAGTAGTTTTACATCAATGCTAATCACAACACCCCAAAATAACCTATAAAGTCAGGCCAAATTTAAAAACTTTCTGTCTTTAAGACTGGGAGGAAGTTAGGGAGTTATTTCAACCATCGGAGCAAAAGTTGAGGCCATGGGTCATTTTACTTGAGATTGTAATTTTTTCATGAGCAACATATGATCTGAATTAAAATAACAGATTTTGCTGTAACTCACTGGAGGAATGAGGTTTTACTTGTTTGAAAATGTTAATGTTAAGAGGTGGCCGAGTTTTTAGCATGTCGGCCTCACAGTTCTGGGGTTGAGGATTTGATCCCAGGTCTGGACTTTCCTGTGTAGAGTTTGCATGTTCTCCCTGGGCTTGTGTGGGGTTTCTCTGGGTACTCTGGTTTACACTACATCCCAAAAACATGCATGGTAGGCTGGTTTAAGACTCTAAATTGCCCCTAGGTGCGAGTGTGAGCGTGAATGGTTGTCCGTCTCCTTTTGCCCTGCGATTGGCTGGCTACTGATTCAGGGTGTCCCCTGTCTGGTGCCCACTGTTAGCTGGGTTAGGCTCCAGCACCCCTGCGACCCTTGTGAGGAAAAAAGTTCGGAAAATTAATAAATGAATAATTTTTGCAGAGTGATTCTAAATGATCCTATAAATTCTTCAATTTTGCTGAATCATGAGGACAAATGTACAACAATAGACATTCATTGGTTGGTCACAGGACTATAAAAATCAAGACAGTTACATATTTGCACAATCCCATGGTTAGTACAGTCATGAAAAAACTAATAGAAAAGTGACAGAAATTGAAATGACATTTTTTTTAAAAAGTTTCTGAAACAGCATTTTCATTCAAGAGTTGACCATAGATTAAAAAATTAAATTTACACACAGATGTTCAACACCATTTAACTAAAACAAAGTGAAACGATTGTTTTAAAAGTAAAAAGGTCATTTACTTTGTTCAATTAAACTACCAGTGATGTGGCGGGTGGTTAGCACGGCTCACAGTTCTGAGATCAAGGGTTCAATCCCAGGCTCCGGCCTTTCTGTGTTCTGTTTGCATGTTCCTCCTGTGACTGTGGGCTTTCTCTGGGTGCTCTGGTTTGTGTGAGCATGTTTGGTTTTTTGTCTTCTTATGCGCTGGGATTGTCTGGCAACCAATTCAGGGTGTCCCCCGCCTATTGCCCATTATTAGCTGGGATAGGCTCCAGCACCCACGCAACCCTTGTGAGGATAAGCATAACGGAAGATGAATGAACAAATGAAAATTAAAATACCAGACGATACAAGTATAACAAAAAAGTCCAATATTGAAGTAGCTAACAAGTTAAACTGGAACTCAAATAGTTAGTTGCTCAAATTCAAATAACATGTTAGCATTAACCTAATGTGACCTTAAAATAACTACTTAAGTCATTTTTTTAACAAACAAAATATATGTTTTTTGTAAATATATGAAATTTAACAAACGGAAGTGTTACTTTCCTGAAAAATTCCTCCAAAATGACGGGTTATTATCGTATTTCTGGACTATAAGTCACACCTGAGTATAAGTTGGACCAGCCAAAAAAATGCATAATTAAGAAGGAAAAAACGTATCTAACTCGCACTGGAGTAGAAGTCACATTTTGGGGGGAAATTTATTTGACAAAATCCAACACCAAAAGCATATATGTCATCTTGAAAGGCAATTTAAAATAAAAATAAAATGCAGAACAACAGGCTGAATAAGATGGAATTGAAACCAGAATCATCCAAATTAAAATTAGTTATTTTTTGCTCAAGCTGAGTTCTCAATCATGAATGCATTAAAAATTAATAAATGA
Organism: Stigmatopora argus; assembly: GCF_051989625.1. NCBI lineage: Eukaryota > Metazoa > Chordata > Actinopteri > Syngnathiformes > Syngnathidae > Stigmatopora > Stigmatopora argus. Next base: position 6,397,792 of record NC_135389.1, on the reverse strand, counting down.
GAAATAAAAAAAACATGAAAACATGGCTATTTTTCAATCTTGAAAATTAGGTCATAGAAAAACTACAGTAAGATGATAAAGTCTTAACATACCGAAGTTCCTCAAACATTTGTATGTTTCCTTATGCTCCCATTGGTCTCGCATTCAAGTATGCAGTGGTCTGCAAACCTTTTTCGAGTCACTATAGTTCTTTAAAAAAAAAAAAAAAGGAGATAAACATTTTTGTTGTTGTTGTTGCTATTTTACACAAACATTTTTCCTCTCAGTGCCATCATGAGTAAGGGAGGATCCGATGAGGGCTTCGATAATCACCCAGAGAAGCCACCAATTGACACGACTCCCGGAACTGCGACGACGGGGCCGGGATGGACAAAAGTCACCTGTCCTTGCTGTGTGTCTGACCAGATTGAACCTCTGGTCCTAGTAAAACTTGGTGAGAAGGTCCGACCTGAAACCAAAAGATGGCTCATCAGATTAATTGGCGCTCCCCAGAAAGATGGAGGTGAGACGCAAACCTTTCAGTTGAAGTTTTCTGTGTAATGGAGGGAACGTGGAGGACAGTAGATCCCGTACCTTGGTTCGATCGCATATCTAAACCAGAGGTTCTTTACCGTTTTGACCCTAGGGTCCAACTTTTCCTCTGAAATGGGACTAACATTCATTCATTCATTTTTTGAACCCCTTTATCCTTATTAGGCTCGTGGGGGGTTTTGGAGCCTATCCCAGCTGACTCTGGGGGACACCCTGAATTGGTGGGCAGCCGATCGCAGGGCACAAGCAGACGGACAACCATTCACACTCGCAACCATACTCGGGGGCAATTTAGAGTGTCTAATCAGCCTACCATGCATGTCTTTGTGGGAGGAAACCGGAGTACCCGGAGAAAATTCGCGCAGGCCCAAGGACCTGGATTTGATCCCAGGACCCCAGAGCTGTGGGGCCCACATGCTAACATGTGGATAACAGCCTTTTCAACAGACATGGCCGGGACAAACGAAAAACCAAAATTCTGCACAGAGTCCTAGTAGCAAGCTAAGGATAGGCGAGTGGTTTCTGCTTGCGATTTTCAGAGTGGATTTTCACATTTTTATGAACTTTAAATTTAAAAAATATATATATATAAAAAAAATATATATATATAAAAAAAAAATATATATATATAAAAAAAATGTATATATATATATACATTTTTTTTTACTTCAATGCTGAGTTCTAGAGCAAGCGGAGATTGGGGGAGTAGCTTCCGCTTGCAAGTTTCAGCGTGTATTTTCACATTTTTATGAACTTAATTTTTTTTTTTTTTTTTTTTACTTCAGTGCTGATTCCTAGTAGCAAGCGGAGGACAGGGGAGTGGTATCTGCTTGCGCATTACAGCCTGGATTTTCACATTTTTCTGAACTTGAAAAAAAATTGTTTTTTTTTACTTCAGTGCTGAGTTCTAGCAGCAAGGGGAGGATGGGGGAATAGCTTCTGCTTGCGAGTTTCAGCGTGTATTTTCACATTTTTATGAACTTTAAAAAATATATTTATGTTTTTACTTCAGTGCTGAGTTCTAGTAGCAAGTGAAGGACAGGGGATTGACTTCCGGAAGCTTGTGAGTTTCACCGTGTATTTTCACATTTTTCTGAACTTTGAAAAATTAATTTATTTATATTTTTACTTCAGTGCTGAGTTCTACTAGCAAGTGGAGGACAGGGGAGTGATTGCCACTTACAAATTTCAGCGTGGATTTTTACATTTTTATAAACTTACAAAAAAATGTAATTCACAAAAAAAAGTCCTCCAGAAAAAAATATGCGATATAGATAATCGAGGGATTACTGTACGATAAAGTGGTGAGGTAATTGAAATCAATAAATGTAAAGATAAATCCAATTAAAAGTCAATCTAGTTCTTGTATGCAGAAAAGGAACTATAGTATGTCAACATCTGTATTTAGTCATTGCTAAAATCACTCTTAATTTTTGAATGGTGTAATAGTATTGCTTTTTATGTGTGGGAATAACTTTTTTTTCGCCCCAGAGAGGAGCTCATGTAACTCTTTGCTACAAATATGCTAATGTTTTTGCTCTATTTCATTTAAGCTTCTTGCTCGAAAAGGGAGTGTGACTAACTCTTTTCAATTCACCTAGGTGCAGCATTACTGGCCCATCCAGGTGAGGATGTAACTGGTGACATCATCATGGTCTCGGCCCCTCGATGCACATTGTTACAAGCAACCCAGGAATTGGGGCTTTGTAAGACATATAACAATGGCGAAATGGAGGCGTTCTCATATGACAACAGAGACAACTTTAGACACTCAGGTACTCAAGTGGAGTCATGAAATGATGATAAATAACAATAGATGGGCAAGTTACCCATGTGATATATCATTATTATTATTGTTGTTGTTATTGTTATTATTATTGTTATATTGTTGTTATTATTATTGTTATATTGTTGTTATTATTATTATTATTATTATTACAATATTGCAACACCGTCGCATACCCTCACAAATGCTGGCTTTTTGCATGGTCCTTTTCCTCTTTGGCACACAAGATTTGATGGTCATCATTTTTCTCACATAAGCACAGACCAGGGGTGTAGGTTAGGGTGGTGCTGGGTTTAAGGCTGCACCCGGGTTTCTGTTTGCGCAGGTCAAGGGAGTGTGGTTAGGTGGGAGGAGAGTATGAAACAAAGGCAAGATGCCTGCGTAGTCCGAAGTGGGCACGTGAGTAAAAATGCATGTTTTTGAGATTTGGGAGGAAACCGGAGTACCTGGAGAAAACCCATGCTAGCTGAGGGATAACATACAAAGTCCTCACACTGAGGACCCACCTGGGATTGAACCCTTAACCCCAGGACTGTGAGGCTGACACGCTTACCACTCGTCCCCCGGGCCAGCTATAGAGAATATATGGAAAAAACCCTAAAAATTCACTAGTTTTAACATTAAATATTTCATTTTTGTCATATATCCAATTGGATTGTATGTTTAAAAGGATTTGCAAATTGTTGTTTTCTATTCTTAATTTGTTTTACCCATCATCTCATCTTCCTTTGATTTGGGGTTTATAACAGACAAGACAAACTTAGTAGTATATATTAGTTCAAAGTGTATGTATTACAGATTGCTGATACTGTCATTTCACTTGTTTCATTTCTAATAAGTAAGATATTGTTTTCACATTCCAATTCTCGTTGCATTTCATAAATAATAAGAATATTTACCGATGTAATCCCTTTAAACAGTATGTGAGGTTTTTTCCCTCCAATTTGTGTTTAGGTAACTGATGGTTGTCTTTAAAATTCTTATTTGTATCTTTACCAATGTGTTTCGAATAATTGCTTTAAGGGGATCAGTATGAAGCCAAATGGGCAAAACTTTATTTAAAAGGTTCTTATATCAGTACTACCTTGAGATAAGAGCTTAATGCGTTACGGGACTGAGCTAGTATGTCGATTTACTCGTATCTCAAATCAACGTTTCCCATAGAAAGGAACTAAATACAAATTAATTCATTCCCAACTTCTGGAAAAAACACAAAAAACAGGATATGACAATGGAAAAACATATTTTTATTGGTTGTAACTCACCATCTACTAACAGTGTAACAAATACCATGCGGTTATGATGCTTAATAATAAAATGAGGCATTATTTTATACAACGGGGAGTCCGTGAATGGGGTAGAGAGTGAGAGAGAGAGAGAGAGAGTCACTTGACAGATGCGCTCGTAAAGTAACATAAACTTTAAATTTAACTTAAATGAACTTAGATTCCTGGAGATACACACTTAAAAAAAGTTTTAATCTTATGTAACTCTAAATTTAAACTTCTTGTGCAATAACCAAGGCAAAGAGGTTCATGTATTCCACCGCGGCTTCCGAGCGAACTTCCTGCTTCTCCATACGTATTGACGAGCCAGCTCGGTCACCCGTACACTAATGTTTTTCGATTATTTCGTGCTTAATATCGATTGTCATCATACGCCTTTTCTTCGCACTACCCTTCATTGCACCGGCTTGCTTTGGATCCATTGTGCTTGCAAAAAAAAAAACCTGGAAAAAATGCAACGCTGCGCCCAGTGCTTGTAGAGATCTTTGCACAAGGGAGATACGGCGAGAGAGACAGTGCGGTGAAATCATAAAGCAGCCTCGCGGCCTGGCCAACTGGCTGTCTCAAATGCTCATATCTCAAAATTTGGCTCATATCTCAAGGTAAATATTTGCTCGGAATTTTACTTGTATCTCAAATTCCTCGTATGTCGGGAAACTTGTATGTCGAGGTATTACTGTACTGTCATATTCAGATAACAGAAGCAGTCTTTTGACACCGTCACAAGAAGCATTCAAATAAAGTGTAACCGAAAAATGATTCCAAAGCAAGAATTTTCGTTTGAAAGATTGGTGGACTTTTGATGGATCCGGAAAATGATGCATTTAGTCTAGTATTATGTTTTTTATCCTCTGCATGGCTTTCTGCTTTATGTGAACCTGACAGCCAAATCTCATGCTATGCTGGTAAATTTTGTCTTTATATTGTTATCTAACTGCCTGTCTCCATCCTTGCATGTAGACAACATGGAGCTCTTCCTGACATTGGCGGAGAGACAATACATCGTGAAGTATGAGCTGGAGAGTCTGCGTGCACGAAGAGATGTCAGGATACCTGGTCTGGCTGACAAATACACCCTACAGAACCGAAACAACATCTGTGAGTGTTGCTTAACGATAGTAAAGACCCATCACCTTGGCATTAAAATGTTCATTTGCATACACACATGATGCATTAAAGTAATTTCTAATAAACAAAAACATGTTCACTAAAAATAAAACCATGCAAAAATCAGGGATGTATGTATCATGGTAGTAATGCCTAGGCTCCAGCAATGTGTTGTTTTGATTAAAATATGAGCGGATATTTACAGGGCAGAAGATGAGCTCAGCTGGTGTAATTGTGGATTCATTCCCTCTTCATAATAAGACAAAACTGAAAGAGCTCAGTAAATCGTGGTACTCTGGGAACCAGCTGTCACAACCACTGGGTAGGTGGAAGTACATGACTGACACATCCTATCGTGTATACACATACTACTGCATCAATGGTGATTGGTATTATTTTGTATGACATTTACTAAAAGATAAGATATTAAACCATGTGCATCCTAGTCCTTATCATAATGCCACAATATAGGTGTTCTTCCACATTTCCCATGCATTATTTACACCTTCGTTTTAAGAAGAACCATTTGACGATAACATCACAGTGAGTGTACTATATATTGTTTTTCTAGAAAATGGATGTTCTGTGCAGAAAATTGCAAAACATAGAATTGTTTATCCACTGGGCACAACAGCGGATCCAAACCAAATCAACACGTAACGTATATCAAAATTCTGCTTTTCGATTTAAAAAAAACAAGTCTAAGAGATGTATATTTGACCATTTCAATATTGATATTTAAATAACATAAGACAGCAATAAATGAGTTTTAGGTTCTGTAATGAAGCAGTGAGACAGGAGCTAAATGTCGGAAGAATGCAGTCGTACCTCTACTTAGGAAATTAATTGGTTCCAAGACTTTTCGTAACTTGAAAATTTCGTAAGTAGAGCTGTACTTTATATATAAATTCTCTAATTCCTTCCACGGTCCTCACACAACTACTAACTAAACCCTTTAAATAAGTGTCCCAATTTTGTATGAAAGATGTGAGGAAACACACAAAAATGAGAGAAAATTATGAGGAAATGATTCATTAATGTCTTAAAATAAATAAAGCATATGAAAATGAGCCCTGCGTCTCTGAAATGTCTCCCTCCGCGGCCGTTATAGATGTAATAGGTGTGTTTGTCCGCCAGATGTTGGCATGAGCCCGTTCTACCAGGGCCAAAAGTCGTCCACTTTGTAGTACATTTTAGACTTTTACTTTGTGCCCTGTGTGTGTGTGCGTGTGAAAATATGTGGCACGTTGCATTTGTAGTTTTTAATCGCTTAATAAGGGGAATTCAAAATCAAATACAGTGGTACCTCGACATACGAACACCCCGACATACGAGCAAAAAGAGCCAACCCGGGAGAAGAAAGGTATCAAAATGTCAAATAAAATTAGAATTAAGTTTTGTATTAGGTTCGATTAAACTTATTTTTGAGTGTCTGCATCGTAATCCAAGTTCATTTAAATTTGTTTGTTACGTTACGAGGGCTTTGCCGTGCAAAAAGCTCCCCCCTCTCTTTGTCCGTATCTCTCTCTCCCCTTCGAAATCTGTATAATTTTAGTACTATTAAACACATTTTAGTACTATTAAACCACTACTTTTTTGTTACTTTTTTAATAGATGGTGAATTAGAACCAATAAAAATGTTTTTCCAATCCAATATCCTGTTTTTGGGGTTTTTTTCAGAGGGTTGGAACGAATTAATTTGTTTTTACTTCATTTCTATGGGAAACATTCGTTCGATTTACGAGAATATGGACAGGCGAGCTCAGTCCCAGAACGAATTAAGCTCGTATCTCGAGGTACCACTGTAACGGATAAGGAAATGCATTTACTTTTGGGGGGATTTCGTAACTTGGATCTTTTTCGTATCTCGAGTCATTTGCACATTAAAATTTCGTAACCTGAAACTTCCGTACCTTGAGGCATTCGTAAGTAGAGGTATGACTGTATGCTGTACTCCGCAGTTATGTAGTGAGTTACAATAAACTATCATTACAGTAGTAATCAACTCGTAATAATATACTTAGTAATGGGCATTATTTTTTATGTAAAGGTCGAAATTCCATCCCAGAGCATTAGGACATAAAATTTCGACAGGTTTTTCTACAAATTAAAAGGAGCTTCATGTATGTTTTCACTGTTTATATATGTTAAAACTTCCCTTCCCTGTTTTATTTTCAGATTCAGTCAATGCATATTTTGGAAGCACTGTGGGGCTCTACTTCAGTTTCCTTGATTTCTACACTTGGTCTTTGGTTCCACCGGCTATCCTGGGCCTTTCCATTTTCTACTTCTCCAGTAAGCATGTATAACATCATTTAATTTTTTTTTTACATTCATTGGGTTTGGAATACTAACCTTTGTTTTCGATTGAAGAGTGTTAGTGTAGTTTAAAAAATATTTACTTTTGTGTGCTGTAAATCAAATTGGTATCAAGTTACTTTAAAATTAAATTACACATCTAATAAAATGTGGCATTATAAGAAATGGATAAAACATCTTTCTCTCTCTGAATTACTTTTTTTTAAATTATTAATCCAACAGAGCCCATTAATTTAAATCTTTGTATGACAGTCATAGACATTATACACGACACCTTGTAAAAGCTAAGGTTTCAAGGCAAGAGTAATGCAAGTAAACGTAGAAGTCATTTTCATTCCTAACAGTAAGGACATTTTTATATTGTGTGATTCTTGTTTTGAACTAAAAGTTCAAATAGTGGCAGCCCACTAAAACACACATAGTTGTACAGACAAGAGTATAATATTAAAGGCCTAAAAAAGCTTCTTAAAAATCGTATTCCGCTACCAACTGAACCGAAATCAGTGTATAAATGATCATAACCAAGTTACCTTTTTATATTAACTGTAAATACATGCAGTCCTACTACTTAGACAAATTAATCCATACTTTAAAAATAACACCTGTTTTCCTGTTTGCTATTATAGAAATAAAAAATGACTGACACATTATGACACTACAGATCAGGGTCCTCATTCCAACCAAGGTTCCTTCAGTGCCATTGAATGAAAAGAGTTAAAGTACTACAATGCGTTTGTGTTTTAAATGAAAAGGCATAACTAACAAAATTCAATATAGCCATTCAATCGTCATTCATCTTCCGAAACCTCTCCAACTACACTGCCAGAGATGCAAACATTCAAGATAACATTGGAAAACATTCTTACCATGCCACAATGCAATTTTAGACCACTGCAAAATTTTACCACAATAAAAATACTGACAGTATCAACTAGAACTATTTTAACTGTACTTAAAAACAAAGTAAAACAGCGAAGGCTGAATTTGTATTAATCTCAATAAATAATGCTGTTGGCGGTGATAAAACATGCGAATGTTCAAGTTCATGAATGAAGGATCCAGACGAGAACTCTTGTCTTGTTCTCAGGTGAGGTTCAAAAGGAAGCGGTGGAGGCGGTGGCTGGCGCCCAGGCTGAGATTCATGAGGAGGATGCTGGACTCGCCGTCAGTGGTCACATGATTCAGGCTGTGTTCAGCATGCTCTGGTCCACTGTGTTCATGGAGCTGTGGAAGCGTCGCAGCTCGTCCACATCCTACCGCTGGGGGACACTTCACCTCACTGAGCATTTCGCAGAGCCTCGACCAGCTTTTCACGGTAGTCTCGGAGTGAACCCTGTCACTGGTCGGATGGAGCCGCTGTTTCCTGAATGGCAGAGGGATCTGCGGATGGCGCTGGTCTCCATCCCTGTGGTCATATTGTTTCTGGGTATGATTATATATGGCCCCTGAGTGGAGTGACAGTGACAAGCTAGCAACATATGTCAAATTATTTCATTTAAATGTGGCTATGTAGATTTCGCAATGCTTATAATGTCCCAACATCTCATCTTTTCTGAACCGCATTATCCTCACTAGGGTCACGGGGGTGGGTGCTGGAGCCTATCCCAGCTGACTTCGGGCCAGAGGCCAGAATTGGTGGCCAGCCAATCGCAGGGCACAAGCAAACAGACAACCATGTACACTCACACCCATACCTAGGGGCAATTTAGAGTGTCCAATCAGCCTACCATGCATGTTTTTGGAATTTGGGGGGAAACTGGAGTACCCGGAGAAAACCCACACAGGCCCAGGAAGAACATGCAAACTCCACACAGGTGGTCCGACCTGGATTTGAACCCAGGTTCCCCAGTGTGAGGCCGACACGCTAACCACTTATCCCCGGGCCACCCATGTCACAACGTAATTATCAATTTATACATTGCAAGAGTCTGCCAAACCTGGTGGAGAGTGTGTGTTGGCTAAAATAAGTTTATATTTTTGAAGCCACTGATCAATGCATAGCCTCGCAATCAATTGAAATATGATGTTGCAGAATGTGTTCATGAATCCGATTTTATTTGGAGGTGAGGATTCGGTACAAACCTGATGATTTGTCGACACATCTGCCTACAGGGATGGTGGTTCTTGGTATGCTGGGCTTCTACTGGGGCGAGAGCCTGGTGATGTGGCTCCACTCTGAGTGGGACTCAGTGGTATCGCAGACGTTGCTCTATTTGCCCTCTGTGCTTCACATTGTCTACACCAATGTGCTGGCTACAGTTTACAAAACGGTGGCACAGTCATTGACTGAATTTGGTGAGTGGTCAATATGACAATGTCTTTGTACAATTTATTATTTCACCCAAGTACAGTATACAATTTCTAAAAAAAAAAAAAAAAGCCTTCTGTGTCCACACTGCAAATGAATTACACTTGGCGTGAAGTCACCACTGACATACAGTGTCAGCTATTTTGCAAGTTCTGCCACTTAGAAAACATGGAGGGGTCTAAAATTCATTGTAGGTCTATGTCCACTGCGGGAGATTCATTCATTTTCTGAACCGCTTATCCTCTTAAAGGTTGCAGGTGGTGCTGGAGCCTATCCCAGCTGACTTCAGGCACCAGGCGCGGACGCCCTAAATTGATGGCCAGCAAATTGCAGGGAACGAGTGGAGAGACAATTATTCACTCTCATACTCATACCTCGGGGCAACTAGCCTTCAAGAATGTTTTTGGGTTGTGGGAGGAAACCTGAGTACCGGGCGAAAACCCATGCAGGAGAACATGCAAACTCCACACGGTGAAAACCTACCTGGGATTGAATCCTCGGGCTCCGAACTGTGAGGCTGACGTGCTAACCACTCGCCCACCATTGTGAGGAAGGTAATCTATAAAGAAAAATCCAGAAATCACAGGTCATTTATGATTTTTTTTTAACGATTTATTTGTGTGATAGAGCTTCAAATAAATATTTGAACACCTTAGAAAACCAATGTTAATACTTAGTGCAGTAGCCTTTGTTTGCAATTACAGAGGTAAAATGTTTCCTGTAATTATACAATAGGTTTGCACACACTGCAGGAGGAATTGACCCACTCCTCCGCACAGATCTTCTATAGATCAATCAGGTTTCTGGGCTGTGGCTGAGAAACACAGAGTTTGAGGTCCAAATATTTTCTATTGGCTTTAGGTCTGTTGACTGGCTAGGCCATGCCAGAACCTTGATTATACTTCTACCCAGCCATGACCCAGCTTTAATGCTCTGACTGAGGGAACTAGGTTGTTCCCCAAAATATCCCATTATGGCCCTGGTCATCTCTCCTTAATACAGTGCAGACATCCTGTCCATTAAAGCATGATGCTCCCACCCTCATACTTCACAGGAGGGATAATCCTCTTGGGATGGTACTTGTCATTCTTCCTACAAAAACAGTTAGAGGAATCATGACCAAAAAGTTCTATTTTGGTTTCATCTGACCATAAAACATTCTCCCATGACTCCTCTGTATCACTTAAATGGTCATTGGCAAACTTAAGACAGACCTTGACATGTCATGGTTTAAGCAGTGCAACCTTTTTTGCCATGCATGATTTCAAATAATGATGTTTTAGTATTTTACCAACAGTCACCTTGGAAACAGTGGTCCCAGCTCTTTTCAGGTCATAGACCAAGTCCTCTCGTGTAATTCTGGGCTGATTCGTCATCTTGGAATCAATAAGACCACCCGAGGTGATATCTTGCATGGAGCTCCACTCCGATTGCGATTGACCATCATGGTCAGTTTCTTCTATTTTCTGATGATTCCTCCAACAGTGGACCTAATTTTCACCAAGCTGCTTGGCCATTTTGCCATTGCCCTTTTCAGTCTTTGGTCTTGGCCATGTTACAAGTTTTAGTCTTACTGTTCATATGGTGTGGACAGGTGTCTTTATGCAGCTAATGACCTCAAACAGGTCCATCTGATTCAGGAAAATACATGCATTGGCGGTGGACTAACAGATCTTTCAGGGTCCGAATTCTAGCCAATAGAAATGTGTTCAAATACTTATTTGCAGAAGTATCATACAAATAAATGAATAAAAAAATCATGCATTCTGATTTCTGGATTTTTCTTTTGTGATTACTTCTCCCACAGTGGCCATACACTTAAGATGAAAATTTCAATCCCCCATGATTTCTAAGTTAGAGAACTTGGAATATAGCAGCGTGTTCATGTACGTATTGAACTTAGTGAACTGACTGTATCTAAATCATGTGTCATTTCAGAGAACCACAGAGAAGAGTCTGCCTTCCAGAACCACCTAACAGCAAAAGTATTGGTGGTAAGTTTGGCTTTTTCTTTTGGAAGAGTACTACATCATACAGGCTGATCACAACTTGATTTTTATCTAATTTGTTTTAATCTTTATCCTCAGTTCACATTCTTCAACTACTTTGCAGTGCTCTTCCACATTGCATTCGTCAAGCACGATGTGCCTTTGCTTAGGAAGGTAACCCTCAAAATAACAAAAACAGATCCTCTTGAAATATTACAAACTCTAAAACTGAAACAACACCAAACTAGTCTTGTGACCACATTACTTACTCCTGGATATGTGTAGCGCCTGGCCTCATTGCTGATCATAAGCCAGTTGGTGAACCAGGTGACTGAAGTGGTGATACCCTTCCTGGTGGACCGTTTCATTAGTGCTCCCCACAGGACTGAGACTGAAGATGACCCAGAAGAGGATAAATTCAGGAATCAGATAACCCTGCCAGTGTTCCCCGTAAGTAATAATTTAAAGCAGTAATATTTAGGATTTGCACTTCAATTATTCGTTAAATGCCCGTTAATATTTCAATAGTAATTTAAAGTCAAATAAAACATACTTCTAACACAGTCCTCAATGTTTAAGCCTAGGTTTCCCTTCCCATTTAAAATGTCAATTGTCTGCCTGTAAAAGTTGTTACTGTTTTGATTCTATGTCTACAACCGATGCCATTCCCCCCACCAATCAGGCAATTATGAAGTATACCTAAACTAAAGTTGCAAAAATAAAACACATACTACTGTATGTACTTTTTGTGCACTTGTACAACAAGTGCGTTTGCTTGTATTACAACAATGTGTAATTAATTGTAATTAATTATGGTCACTTTATTCACATATGTACGTAGTTAAGGAATACATTGAATTAAATGGGGAGGCTTGGTGACAAAATGGTTTATGCGTCCGTCGCACAGTTCTGAGATCGAGGGCTTAATCCCAGGTTGAGACCATCAGGTTTGGAGTTTGGATGTTCTATCTGGGCTTGTGTGGTTTTTCTCTGGGTACTCTGGGTAACTCCCACATCCCAAAAATATGCATAGTAGTCTGGTTGGACACTCTAATTACCCCCATGTATGTGTGTGAGCGTGAATGGTTGTCTCCTTGTGTCCTGCGATTGGATGGGACCCACCTGGTGCCCATAGTTGACTGGGTTAGGCTCTGGCATCCCTCGCAGCCTTTGTGAGGATAAGCAGAATGGAAAATGAATTAATTAAATGGAGTGAAATTATCATATCTTTGTCTGAAAAATACTAAAAATCCCATTTTACTGGTTAAATGCATTAGTTGGGAATGTGTAGAAGTCAGCC